>NW_006797698.1:473859-475777 GCF_000442215.2 Lipotes vexillifer
CTTCCCGGACCGGGGCACGAACCCGTGTCCCCTGCATCGGCAGGCGGACTCTCAACCACTGCGCCACCAGGGAAGCCCATATTTTATAATAATTTTAAGTGGAGTATACTCTATAAAAATATTGAATCACTATGTTGTACACCTGAAACTAGTATTGTAAATCAATTATACTTCAATTAAAAATTAATTAATATAAATAAATAAATAATGAACTTGCATTCTGTGGTCTGTAACTAAAACCCTGATACATGGGAAAGTGGAACATTGGGATGCTGTATTTTGTATGCAAACCCCTGCTCATTCCCTCAGGAATTCTATACTAAACCTATATATTATTCTTCAAGCTCTCTGCTGCTGAATATTATTTAAATTTGAAAGTATCAAGAGCAGAAGCAAGTTTTGATGCAGGTATTTCTTAAAATCCCCTCCCAACCTAACTGTTGAAATAACTTATCTCGTTTTCAATGTATCCTATCTGTAGGTAAACTACATGCTTTGCAAATGGAAAATGAGAATAATCGGTTCTGAAGGACAAGCTCAATTTGGCCAACCTCTAACATTTATTAATAGAATACACTTTGAGGGGAAAAAAAGACAACCTTGAGAAAGTGGAAGATAGATAAATGTTGTTTGAATTGGTCAACAGTTTATAAAAGCTCGAGCATGAAATCTGTGGACACGGTTGTTCTTACAATCCTGTGCTTGCTTCATTTCAAGGAGAGACTCCCTTTGGAAGTGATACCCACAGTCTACGCCCACCAGGGGCCCTGCCAACTATGCTGAGCATATGATATTATGACACCTTTCTGCAAATTTTTTAATTCTTCACTTTCTTACTTGTCTGACGCAAACAAGTTTAAGCTGGATAATCAGTTTGTGCTTGACCAGAAGGAAAAGGAGATTAGGTGGAGAAGCAAACTGGTCCATCAATAGGAGTGTCCTTGTTCTGTCCCAGGGCTGAGCCACAAGCCAAATGTCTGCCCAGCACGCTCAAGCTTCCCCCTAAACCCTGAACTCAAGGACACCACAGCAAGGCGCAGGAGGGAAAAGCAGGAGGCCCTTCCAGGCAGCCCTGCGGCTGCTCTAATTTACTATTCAAGTGTAAAAGTTTAATGGATGCCCTTAAGAAATCAAAATGTGTTTTCTGGCACATAACTGTTTCTTTTCTCCTCTGCTTTACAAGAAGACTCATGAATCAATAATTACCACGCCCGGCCCCTGTGGCAGGTCCATCCCTGAGCTGTCTCATCACCTGCTCCTCCGGGAGGGACACAGCCTTGTAATAAGAGGCATCCTTAACGAAGGACCGGGAGGAAGTCGGGCTGTTAACAGCAGCGTCCTCTCCCTCCAGGGAGGGGTTCCCCCTCCAGCGGTGGCCCCTGGGAGGTGGGCGGTCCTCGCAACATCCAGCCGCATCTCCCTCCTGCGCGCTTCTGCTTCCCGGCATGTCAGTGGTCCTTTGAATGTCTCTTCCTGGGAAACTCTGGCGGCTTCGTGGACAAACAGCCACACAGTCCTGTGATCACACAGGACTCCTCACCCAGGCAGAAAGACCTACACCTGCCGTCCTGAAATTGTGAATAATTTTCGCACAGGGGTCCTGCCACCAGTCAGCGAGGGGCCTGGTGATGAGACGCAGAGTCCAGTGTGCAGAGAAGAGCCTCAGTGAGGCCCTGCCCTCAGGAACAGAGCCCCGGGCTTCGGGGAGCAGTAAGTCCTTGGGCCAAAGGAACACAGGAAGATTGCCAACTGCTTCGAGGAGAAGCGAGCCCTGAGCTGGGCCTTCCATGTCTGCAAAAGTCAGATTGGCTGAGAACGCAGGCTGAAGGGAGCAGGTTCTCCCCTGAACCTGGACACCCAAATCCCTTAGTGAGAGACACGCTGTTCCCTTTCTGCCCATGCAGATCCCTGCATTCCT
>NW_006797698.1:475828-480966 GCF_000442215.2 Lipotes vexillifer
ATTTCTTTTTTTTTTTTTTAATTTATTTATTATTTATTTATTTTTGGCTGTGCCGGGTCTTAGTCACGGCTTGCAGGATCTTCATTGAGGCAAACGGGACCTTTCCTTGTGGTGCACAGGCTTCTCTCTAGTGGCGTGCGGGTTTTCTCTCCTCCTGCGGGCTGTGGCCCGCAGGCTCCAGGGCACCTGGGCTCTGTAGTTTGCAGCACGGGGTCTCTCTAGCTGAGGCCCACGAGCTCAGTAGTTGTGGCGCGTGGCCTTAGTTGCCCCGCAGCATGTGGGATCTTAGTTCCCTGACCAGGGATCCAATCCGCGTCCCGTGCATTGGAAGGCAGATTCTTTACCATTGGACCACCAGGGAAGTCCCTGGTTACATTTCTAACAGCTATTCTGTTCCAGGAATTGTGCTGAGCCCTTTCCTTTCCATGTATTCCCTCTTTTAATCCTTCCAACCACACGAGGTATGCATCACGACCCTCCTCTTACAGGTGAGGAAACTGATTGGGTACCATGCTCACAGCTGCCCACTGAGACCCTAGGAGCATTGTGGATACCTATCAGCTCCAAGGAGCCCAAGGCCTGTGTGTTCAGGGGTCTCGTTATGCATTGAATGGCCTCCCCACAAACCCATATGTCGTAGTGCTAACCCGCAGTACCTCAGAACGTGACCTTATTTGGAAATAAGTAGCTTTTGGTTTTTTGGGCCATGCCATGCGGCATGCGGGATCTTAGTTCCCCAACCAGGGATCGAACCTGTGCCCCCTGCAGTGGAAGCGTAGAGTCTTAACCACTGCACCACCAGGGAAGTGCCAAGAAATAAGTAGTTTTGAGGATGTAAGTAGTTGTGATGGTCATCCTGAAGCAGGGTGGGCCCCTCCTCTGAGATGACTGGTGTCCTTAAAAACAGGGAAAAGGTGGACCCAGACGCGCACAGAGGGAGCAGGCCATGGAGACCAGAGTTCTGCTGCCACAAGTATGGCCCTGCCGACACCCTGATCTCGGACTTCCGGCCTCCAGACCGTGAGACAGTGAATTTCTGTTGCTTTAAGCCCCCCTGTTTGTGGTACTTTGTTACTGCAGCTCTGGGAAAATGATACAGCTCTCCTCAACTGTTTCCAGGGCTTCACTGTATCATCACAACACCCCAGAGAGAGTCGTGGGACCTCATCATATCCATGCCAAGGCCACTTGAGGCCCAGGGACTCACGGGGACCACACAGCACAGCAGGAACAGAGCAGGGACCAGAACACTGGCACAGCAGCTACGACTGGGGTTCTTTTCACCATCACTTGAAGTCTTCTAAGGAAAAATGTATTCGGTGGTAGAAACACTTCAAAGGTTTTATTGAAATAAAGTGACAGCAGCACAGCAGCATAGACTCAGGGTTGGGGCAGTCAACTTTTGTGCCTTGGGGAATGGAAAAATGTAGATGGGACTTCCCTGGAGGCCCAGTGGTTAAGACTCTGCGCTTCCAATGCAGGGGGCGTGGGTTCGATCCCTGGTCGGGGAACTAAGATCTCGCATGCCGCACTGCACAGCCAAAAATTTAAATAAATAAAGCATATGTATTCTTTAAAAAAAAAAAAAAAGAAAGAAAGAAAAAACTTTTAAAAAATGTAGGCTGGATCATTCACACATCACTCAAAATTTCATTTTTCCAATTGAGAGACTAAATATATGAACAGACAGCAGCCAGACCATATGTGACAACCTGCCTTGGACCCACAACCTGCAGCGTGTGAAATAAAATTCATATTTTACGGCAAGACAAGAAAAATTTAAACATAAAAACTCTTCTCTGCCCTTTGGCCTCCTCTCTCCCCACACTGTGCACTGTGTACCTGCACTACGCATCGATCAAACCTCCCCCATCAGCAGAAATACCTGCTCAACCAAAAAGAGCCACATTCTCCCAGCATCAAGACAACCCCTTAAAAGATAACGTTCCTCCTTGATCTCGTAAGGGTCACGTGACCCCCCGCGATGGCACTTAGATCTGGATTGTGCAGGCTGTCCATAATACATCATTTAATGTACACTGACTGCTCTGTCTCAAAAAAACACTTCCATAACCATGCCTTGACTTATAAAGGGCGGAACGGTTCTCAGAGCTTTTCTGAGATGCTCTTCCCGGGTTATAATCCTCAAATTTGGCTCAAATAAAATTGTCCAATTCTTTCTTAGATTGACCGATTAATTTTTCATCGAGAAGCATCAGCCCAGGAAGCCAAACCACACGTGCGGCAACCAGCCCAAGACAGCCAGGACTCTATCAATAACGGACAGCTTCCCTAATTTCTGACCCCACTTCCAACTCAGGACCAACTGGGGAAAACCCAACATGCTCCCCTAACCAATCACGTGGGGAAGTTAGCCGCCCTAGGTCCCATAGCCTCCACCAGGGCGCCCCGGAGCCCCCTTCCCCTGGATGGACCCCTGCGCTCCACCAGCGCTAAGTGAGCAGCCTCTTACTTATGTGGTTCTTCATTTATTTCCATACAACAAAGTTTTATCTTCTTTACCACCAATTATTTTTCCCACAACTAAAAGGAAAGCTGTTTTCATCTTTAATTTTCCTCTACATTCTTCAGAAGAGGTGCTGCCATGAAGTAACACAGCCGGACGGCAGGGCAGGGGGACAATCACAGTCCCCCCTGGATAACGAACGGGCAGAGCCCACGTGACGGAAGGCTGATCACAGCCTCCAAAGTCCTGAACCAAAAACGTCTGAAAGTAAATGACCTTTAGAAACTCTTTGCCCTAACCACAAATAGGATGCCCACTACAACTATTAAAATGAATAAAAATTATTTTCCTCTTTAAGAATATCCACCCCCCCCCAGAAAAAAGAAGAATATTCCCCAAAGCACACAACTGTGACTGGAGATTAAAGTAAAGAAAACTGGGGGTTCCCACTCAAGAACAAAGGATGTCGACATAACATCATATCGTTCTTATTTTTATCATACTTGTTAAAAGGAATCTGTTTTCCCTAATAAATAAAAATTGTTGTCCCAGTGACCACCACACTATCAATCCCCCACCACCACCCCAGTTAGCACTGTAGGAACCCCTGGCACCTCTCTATCTTTTCCTGTCGGGGATTTTGTTCATATTTGAAATCAAACTCCAATGGATAGGAATTATGTCCTTGCAGAAAAACTGCATAAATGCAGCCTACTGACTGCAACACACTGAACACGTGCATCCTCTCAGATGATGAATAAGAGCATAAGAAATGAAAAATTACAGAAAGAAATGCCAAACAGCCCATTTTCTTAATTACAATCTTTCTGCAAAATACCAAAATACTTTCTGTAACTTCAATTTTCCTTAATTTTTTTTATCACCAATGACCATCAGAAGCACAATTATCATTTCTCTTCGGTTCACAGTAAAATAAAAGTAATTATTCCAAAGTAGAAACAAAAGAATCCTTTTTAGAAACCTCAATTTCCCTCAGTCTACCAAGAGCAAGATGAGAGAGGGCCCTCCACCGGCAACCAGATCTGAAGGCGGCTCTCCCTGGGGGATCCCAGTAGGACGGATTCCCCAAACTCTGTCCTCTGGACCACTGGTGCCGAGAGGTGTTACTGTTTTGGGGTCCAGGGTGTAGACACGGAACGCAGCGCACTACATTGTGCTCAGAAGGACACGACGCATCCCAGCATATCAAAAGGTCTCGTCAACTGAGTAAAGAAGGATGCTTTCTAAAAAAAAAGAAAAAAGAAATGTGCTTTCTTTAACACAAGGTTTCCTAAATATATCTGAGCTTGGAACTTGTTTTTCATCTCTCTGCTATAACAAGCACATCGGAAGCAGTTGCTTGGTATTAAGCCACAGTTCACTTGTGAGCAGGCCTGAATAATTTTTGTTGGTCTCCATGGGGTCTCTGGTTCAAGTCCTGTGTCATCCAGCAAGCCCGACTCTGTGCGGTGGACACAGACCGGAATTCTGCTCACCATCAGTCACTTCTCATCCCACGTGGTCAAGAGGACCTGGTCGTGGGGAGGGCGGGGAGAGGCGAACTGCTTGGTCTAAAGGTCTGTAACTCTCATCCCCACAAACCCATCTCTGATGTTGGGGAAAGAACACCAAGTCCCTTTCCCATTCTATTCACACCAGCAACAAGCACCCGCCTTGGGTAAGGAACTGAATGAGCAAAAGTCCAGTATTTACAGCCCCAAGGCTTTCTAGAGCAGTCCACTGGAATGGTAGAGTTTAAGATTTAAGAAAAAATATATACGCTCAAAAATGTACATCCCTTTGTGTGAATGAATGTATCAGAGACTTTTTCTTTTTTTTAAGAAAAAACAAAATCCTGAAAAACTATCGCCAGGTGTGATTTTTAAGCCCTATCGACAGCATTATTCCGTTTTCATGTAGCTGATTTCCTAATGTGACACCGTGAAACCAGGCACCTACCTTACTATGTCATGAATATAACAACTTCTCAGGGCACTTGCACGACAAACTTAGTACACATATTATTATGAGTGGTTTAGTGATCACCACCAAATTACAGAGGATGGCTTCCTCCTTGGAAGGGACACTGTTTATAAAGGCTCGGCACAAGTGCTGTCAGTTCTTTAAAAGTTACTCAACTGTAAATCAACCCGGACATGAACGGCATATCACCAGGAAGTTCATAATGCTATTCACCTTTGCCAGTAGGGGACATTTAAGTTACATATACTATTGTAATAACGTTCTTAAACTCTAATTCAGAGCACTGTAAAGATATCACGCAATAATGTTTTGATCACCTGTAACGTTTAATTTATCATAGACTAAGAGCTAATGAATAACTGTTAAAACATACTAATTCAGCTCAAGAAAATGACTGCATAATCAGAAATGCAAGTTCAGTATAGCATCCTAATTAAGACGAGTCATGTCAGTGGAAAATACCAGTCATTTGTACCTTTATAGCTCACAAACTTATTTCTCTTGATAGCTTATTTCTAATTACTGTTTAGAGCACTTTTTCTACACTGTGCTGTATCATAAGTCCTTCTATAATAGCTCTCAAATACCACTGATTATGGACACATCATAGGAGCTCTTTTTCTACAAAAGAAACAAAGCACAGAGCTAAGAAGAGTGAAAAACACCTACTACTTCTAAATTCAGCAGG
>NW_006797698.1:481052-486418 GCF_000442215.2 Lipotes vexillifer
CAGCAGGAGCAACTGTCTTTCAGTTTTAAAACTGAAAACTAACTGCATCCACTGGCCGTATATTCTATTATACTAAAACCCCAAAAACCCATTCCCCACCTTCACCTGAAGATCGTAGGAGCTGGCTGCTCTGATTCCTTTTGCCCACTGTTCTACAGGGTGAGGCTCAAACTTTCTGCCGGTCTTCCCTAGCTGCCTCTGCCAGACGGTCTGGTCTCACGAGACAGCTTTCCCAAGAGAACACTCCAGAGCAGCCCTCGCGTCTGGCTGACTCCCCTCTTTTCTTCCACGTCTGCTCAGACTCTAGAGAAAAGCTAGAGCTCTTGGCTGAAACTTCCAGGCACGGCTGTACCAACCTGATCATCCACGCTTATGTTTAAAATTGTCTCACGTGCCTGAGGACTTTGTTCTCCAGAGAAAGACCAAGTTCTGCACCCAGCCCCACCTTGGATGTCTCTACTCCATCCATACTGGGCCTGTGTGTTAGTGAGGCATTTAATTGCCGAATCAGCCCCTTCTGGCTGCTTCCCCACACCTCCACCCGGCTGGCGTCTCTCATGGTCTCAGCTGGGTGTCACTTGCTCGGGAAGCTGCAACGCCACCCAGGGCCCCTGTGGTGTGTCTCAGAGCACTGCGCACTTCTTTCTCTCGTGGCCTTTTCACAGTCTGTGATAATCTGCGATTATCTGCTTAATGCACAGCTCTCCCACTGGAAAGGAAACTCCACCTCAGACTGGCACATCCTGGGGCTAACAGGCACTTAGCAAACATGCATTGATGGAACGGGGACTTAGCACAGTACCCAGAACCCAGCAAGCACTTGACAAACGATGGCTTTTCCCAGTTGAAAAAAACAAAAACCGGAGGCAACCGCACAAACCCAGACGGTGTGGTTCTATAGACCACAGTCTGAGAGGTGCAGTGAGAGCTGGACCACAGCCTCCTGTGGTTTCCTTGACAATGCCCCCATCCCCTCCTAGCTCATCTTTCCAGGAACTCTGGTCATCGGAGTTGTCCAGTAAGGTGGGATCCTGCGGCCACTGGCTCCCCTGGAGCACATAACCCCCATCAGTAGGTGAGCAGGAGAAAGAAATGAACTGATACTAACAAGGACCAGCAACAAGCCGACAGCAATGCCAGAGTCTGGAGGCAGGATTTCAGCTGGCCCGTTCTCTGCTCAGTCGCCAAGTTCAGCCACACTGCCGTGAAAAGGGACACCAAAAGCACCCCTCAGAACTCCTTCTCATCTGGTCACCACGGCCAAATTAGCTATATGCATGAGGACAGACTACCCAGGCCAAAGTGTGTCTGATGGGAAACCATTAAAACTGTATCTGCAGTAGGTGCTAGTGCAGCCACGAGGGACTTAAATGGCACTCTGATCAATTACTACAGCTGATATGACCCCTTAATATTGAAAATATAGCCAATGCCGTATCATTTAAATTTTATTGGCCATCATAAACTCTTGGGTTTGTAATTATTTTTTAACAATGTATAGCTATAGTCCTCTTTTATCAATCAAAACTTTTTGAAATTCTTAATAGCAAATACTATTAACTTATACATATATAATTGTACACACACACATAACCAGAAATAATCTGTAGCATCCCAAGCTAAAAACAAGAGGGTAAAACCTGAGAAATTAATCTTCAGAGAATAAACAGCTGCTTACTTTTGAGACATAATACAGGGTAAAAAGAACTAATATTTTAACATGAGAAAAATCCTTCCGTGATACCAATATCAAGCGATAGGTCTTTCCCTCCTTTTAAACAAGATTTATTTCCATCTGACCAAGTGAAATTGATATAATTGCCAGTTAGAACCCCACACAATTATTTTGCCCATCAATTTATATTTCTATTTAACAAGCGTGACAGTTACTTTTAAAAGAAACATTATGAAATAGTCTTCAATCAAGTAAAGAATTATTTAACAGATAAATATTCTTAATGGCGCTCTCTTGCGGCTTGAAATAAGCTACACGCTTAACCTCACAAGCCTGTTCAGCACAATCGTACTTTTTACAAATGAGATAAAACGCAGGGATCATAAAAAATTCATCACAAAACTGTCAGTACTTCAGTCACACGAGAGCTCGTTAGGCGTATTAGTTAAGTTGGGGAATGAACTGGCCATCGCTACCATAAAATATACTTACATCTTCAAGATTCCTGCGGGGTCATTTCTTCCGCTGGGCTCTCCCGCTGACCACACTGCAGACGGTGACACAGCGGAGGGAGGTCCTCTCACACACGTGTGCTACGGCATCACACACCCACCTGTCAGGTATACGGAACACCTACTGGAGTCATGGCTTAAAAGCCAGATTTTTTTTTCAGAAACCTACTAAGTTCTTAACAGCTTTACTGAGATATAATTAACATGCTACAGAATTCACCTACTTAGTGTGTATAATTCAATGGCTTTTAGTGTATTCCCAGAGCTGTACAATCCTCACTAGGATCAACTTTGGACACTTTACTCATCCCAGAAAGAAACCCCGTACCTATTGGTAGGTACATTTCCTCCTAACCTTCCCCACCCCACAACCCTCTCCCAGGCGACCACTGATCTACTTGATATAAGAGCTAGATTGGGGGAAGGATGTTGTGTACAATTTTATTTTTTATCTTTTAAAAAAATTTTATTGGAGTATAGTTGATTTACAATGTTGTGTTAGTTTCAGGTGCACAGCAAAGTGATTATTATACATATACATATATCCACTCTTTTTTAGATTCTACTCCCATATAGGTCATTACAGAGCACTGAATAGAATTCCCTGTGCTATACAGCAGGCTCTTATTAGTTATTTATTTTATATATAGTAGTGTGTATATGTCAAACCTAATCTTTCAATTTAACCCTCCCTCCTTTTCCCCATAAGTTTGTTTTCTACATCTGTGACTCTATTTCCATTTTGTAAATAGGTTCATTTGTACCATTTTTTTAGATTCCACATATAAACGATATCATATGATATTTGTCTTTCTCTGTCTGCCTTACTTCATTTAGTATGATAATCTCTAGGTCTATCCATGTCGCTGCAAATGGCATTATTTCAGTCTTTTTTATGGCAGGGTAATATTCCATTGTGTATATATGTACCACATCATCTTTATCAAGAGATAGATGTTATATCGTTAAAAGTCTTAAAGTCATGATGGGCAACACCCCAGACACCCAAAACCCAGCTTTCATCCAAGGACACCCAAACACACAACACTTCTCACTATACAGCATACCCAGCCTGGAAAAACCAGAGACGGAGTCTTCGTGTGAACAGAAATTTAATTCAATATTTAACAGGCGCCCACCACGTGCCGGGCATTGCGAACGTCCTGGGGGCACAAAAATCAGTCCCGTTTTCCAGAACCTCAGCCAGGTGAGGGACAGAGGGCAAAGCTGGTGCGTGGGTAAGAAGAGGCTGACTCGGTGGGGAAGGTCCAAGAAGGCTTCACACATCGATGATGCTGGAGCCGAGGGCGAGAGCACTCAGGGAAAGAAACCCCTTCTGGGGCTGATCCCTTCAGGATGCTGTGCACCAACCTCCCCTTGAAATAACACCGTGATACCAAAGGGGAACTTTGGAATCCCAGTGTGTTCAACTAAAGCATGTCTACGGAACACGCAGAGCCAAAACTGAGGCATCCTCACACTGGTCACACAGCAGCAGCTCCCAGCACAGGGCCAGGTGTAGTGTGCATCTGTTAATCCCAAACTCCTAATTGATCCCTCCCCACCCTTTCCCCTTTGGTAATCATAAATTTTTTTTCTGTCTGTGAGTCTGTTTCTATTTTGTAAATCAGTTCATTTGTATCATATTTTTAGCTTCCACATATGAGTGGTATCATGTGATATTTGTCTTTCTCTGACTTACTTCGCTTAGTATGATAATCTCTAGGTCCATCCATTTGCTGCAAATGGCATGATTTCAGTGAATGCATACTTTAGATCAAATAATGACTTCTCTGCTTCCTAACTGTGTGGTCTCGAGCATGTGATTAAATCTCTTTGAGCCATAGTTTCCAGCCTGGAAAATGGGGGAATAATAGTAATGCCAACTTCACAGGCTGCTAAGATTAAATAAGGTCACGTGCAGTCAGCACTTGGCCAAGCTCCCCACACACTCACGTGCTCAGCTCGGGGCCATGACCCAAACGGACTCGGGACTTTGGCGACTGGGTCACAATCTCGCTCTCATCTCCAAGGCTCCACCCCACCTGGATGATGCCAGCACGCACCAATCTATCCAACACGCTCATCTCAAAATTCCCTCATCTCTTCCATTTCCAATGGCCTCTACACCATGACCGCTCACTTCAATGATCCTGTTCTCACTGGGAAGTACTCCACCTCTGAAATCTTAAACACTAATATCTTCCCTATGAGCCCACCCCCCTGACCTTGAAACTCAGGACCTTCAATCCTCCCTTCCCTTTACTCCCCACCTACCCGGACTTCATAGACTTCAAGGACAGAGAAGCCCCAGGACACCTGCCCTGTTGCCACACTTGCCCAGCAAAACCCGACCCCTAAGGAAGCCAACTCGCTGCCTTCCTGCCTCTTCCATCCGGGCTACATGGAAGTTCCACTGAAGGGCGTCCCCTGCCCTGTGGATTTGTTCCACTAGAAGGATCGGGTGCATCCTGGGCTTCTCTTCCCCTCGACTCTGGACCACATCATCTCCCACCTCTGCGAGGACCTTGATCAAGGAGTTACCTACCCCTCCCCCCATTGGTATCTTTTTTTTTTTTTTTGGCTACATTGGGTCTTCGCTGCTGCGCATGGGCTTCCTCTAGTTGCGGTGAGCAGGGGCTACTCTTCGTTGCGGCGCGTGGGCTTCTCAACGCGGGGGCTTCTCTTGTTGTGGAGCACGAGCTCTAGGCGCGTGGGCTTCAGTAGTCGTGGCTCACGGGCTCTAGAGCGCAGGCTCAGTAGTTGTGGCACATGGGCTCAGCTGCTCCGTGGCATGTGGGATCTTCCTGGACCAGGGCTCGAGCCTGTGTCCCCTACACTGGCAGGCGGATTCTTAACCACTGCGCCACCAGGGAAGCCTCCTCACTGGTATCTTGAACTTCCCTCTCCTGTGCTCTTCCCCTACCCCTCACACATTTAGGAAAGAAATCATAAGCCTCATGTTCTTTGATCCAGTCTTGGGTAGAAAATTAATAAAAGCAGGAGTGGAAGCCCTCAGGAGGAGGTGATAATGCTCCCTCTGCAAAAACTGAGAGGCTGTTCCCACAGGTGGGTTGTAAAGAGCAACCCAGAGCCAGCCACCACGTCTTGTTAGAAAGGGAACATTGGCAGATGCTCACACACCAGTTAACCAGGTTTTCCTTAAGTAAGGCATTCCT
>NW_006797698.1:486428-490395 GCF_000442215.2 Lipotes vexillifer
CTGTAATATTCTTATCATCATAAAGTTATGTTTACATCTGTCAAATGGGGTGGAGTGACTTCTTGTCGTATCTACGGGTTTAACAGTTGTAAAATCTACTGACTTGTAATTTTAGAATGTTTCGTTAAAGTGTGCATTGGTTGAAATTTTTTTATAGAAAACTGTTCGCTGAGAGTTATAAGGCATTTATAAGGCATCACAGAAAGTTGATTTTACCCATCGACTCCATTAATACTTAGCTCTTTGCTACATTATGACCTAGTGCTGATTCAGTCTGAAGAGGCATGTGCAGATTTTCTTAAAATTACTAACAACTCTTAAGCCTTTTTCCTCCTTAGAGAATGACCAACGCACACTGCAGAATCACATCCCATTTCTACATACAGTATCTGGCAGGTTTATTGAAAAAAACAAAAAAAATTATAACTCCAATCTACTAACAGCAATGGGACCACTGCAATTCTCAGCTACATGAGGAAACAGAAGAGAAACCATCTGCATAAGGAACAGCCAGAACTTAGAATTCAGATCTTTCAGATTCAAAAGTCCTTCCTCTGCTCACCAGGGTTTTCAGCCCCAGCTACAGATGGGCATCACCTACGGGGCTTAAAAACAGAAAGTGAAAAATGAATGCCTTCCTTGTTCCCTCCCACTCCCCCCATCCTGGTGCATGTGATCTAGGAGGGGTCTCAGCCGGAGTTGAGGGCCCCTCATCACACCAGTCACGTTCTCATGTATGACTCTGTCCCACCAGTGTTATGTTAAAACAAAATGCTCTGATGAAGATTCTGTAAGATGAGAAACAAAAGTACAGTCTCAAAGATAATCTTGTCCCAAACAAGGGCAACGGGAGCTTTACAAGTTCTGTGGTTGAAGGACGGGTTACAGTAGTTCTAGTTTAGCCGACGTGGGTGATACTGGGCTCCTGACACAGGGTCATTTGAGGGGCAGCTAAAACAGGAAGTGGGCACGACCCCTCTGAAGCCCGGGGCCAGCACTGGCACACAGGAGCGCATTGCTCTAGGAGTTTGGGGGAAATGCACCTGCCAGTAAGGCACCTGGCCAATCAAAGCAAGGGGGGACCAAGCAGAGGCAGAAACGGTGCGTTCTCTGTGAGAAGTGCAGAGACAGTGAAGCTGGAGAGGCAAAGGGCCCCAGTGGGAAGATGCCCACCAAGACGGGAGACAGGAGGGGCCCCGAGGGCCCCACGGTTCCTGAACAGAAGAGGAAGGCGGCGGAAGCGGTGTTAGGGGAGGTGACTCCTGCCAACACGCAGGGTGCATAGGGCGTCTGCACGAGAGTTGGGAGAGTTGGGATACAGGGGCTGGAATACCAGGAGAAAGCAACCTGGCCCCGGGGCCCTGAGCAGAGCAGACCCCAGTGGGATCCAAAGCAGGGTATGGACAAAGGAAGAACCAAGTGGCCTGAGACTCTCCACCGAGGAGCTGGAGGGCCCGGGGTCACTGAGCATCAGGTGCAAGTGGCAGGGCCCGCCTACGGCCCGGGAAAACCGATTTCACCACACTGGGCAGAAAGATTCCTTTATCACCCCAAACTTCTTAACCTTAAAAAGTAAAACCGGGCTTCCCTGGTGGCACAGTTGTTGAGAGTCCGCCTGCCAATGCAGGGGACATGGGTTCGTGCCCCGGTCCGGGAAGATCCCACATACCGTGGAGTGGCTGGGCCCGTGAGCCATGGCCACTGAGCCTGTGCTCCCCAACGGGAGAGGCCACAACAGTGAGAGGCCCACGTACCGCAAAAAAAAAAAAAAAAAAGTAAAACCAAATGTTTCTTTACAAAGGCAAATTTTCAGAGAATAAAACATACTTCATGACCTAGAAGAAATACCATAAATAACAGTTTAAAAAGTAACCTAAGTATTATATGAAGAATGGGGTAAAACTAAATCTCCTAATTTAGCAAATTACCTTTCAAGCCAGCAATCCACTCAGCAGATGTTAGAGCAGCTACTCAAAGCTTAAAGCCATGAATTCTGAATTCCCAGGAAGGGGCGGTGGGAACCACGAGGCGCGTCCCTCCACCCGGCCCCCAACGCTCACAGGCCCATGCACACCACTTCCGGCAGCCGAGTGGTCACTGCAGGACAGGCAATCCACATCACTTTAGGAAACTTCCTCCCCAAAACTTGGTGTCAATCATCAGAGCCTCCACAGACGTGAAACAAATTTCAGTATTCTTTGAACGAAGTTCAGGCACAAAGGGGAAAACCAAAAGACTACTACAGCACGAGAGGAGATCTTTATAAAGAGTGTAACTGCTTTTATTACAATGGTGCAAGGTAGTATTTCATCGAACACTCACCAACAGCAAACCGGCATCTTCTATAAAACAATTCCAGAAAGTTCAAACAAGAAAATGAAAAGATACGTTGTCTATAATAATTCTCATACAACACTGCTTAGTGTTTAAACTTCCCATCGCTCCAATAAAGTGTAACCATTTCCTAGCAAACATGTGACCAAAAAAGTTTGCTCTGCTTTATTTTGTTTGCCTACAAACACATCAGAACATGCCTCACAATTAAAAATGTTTTATGACAACACTCCATGACATCGACGTCTACTCGTGCTCGCGATCAGCCAGTTGTACCAAATACCGTAAAATACAAAATGATAGGAAATATAAACATCAATTTGTATTTCAAGTTTATAACATTTTATTTACAAAAATAGTCTGGGAGGAAAGGGTTGAGAGCCCCATACTCTCCCCTGGGTGGGGAGCTATTTCGCGCCGTGTTCTAGGGTTTCCCGTAACAAATCTGAGTCGCAGCTGACTTCCTCCGGAATTGGACCTGTGGACTCGAAGCTCGGGGCGGGGGGGGGGCCCGGGCGCGGAGATGGCTTTGCTGGGCTGCCGGCACCACGGCGCGCGCGCTGTACAGGAGCCGGTCTCCTCCGGGTCTGAAGGACACCTGCGCACCTGCCGCGACACCACTGGAAGGGCGGTGTCAAAGCCGCCACTAAGACATGACTCCAAAGACGGGGTTGTGGCGGCAGATGCTGGGGCCGTACTCCTCGTAGCCCTTCTTGGTGTGACAGACCTGGAAGAACTCCGGCTGCGAGAGGCAACCAGCAGAAGGAGCATAAATGCTCCAGAAGGGAAATGAAACCAAGTCAACAACCAAGCAAATGAGAAACTCTCCTCACCCCAAACCTCCATCCTCTCCCTGATGGCCTCTGTCACAGATTCTGACCTCTTCAAAACGACAGCTTATTCCATTTTTTCCAAACTTATTCAGCTTCTATTTAGGAACAACTACGTGCTCGCCCTAAATCAGCAGTTCGTCAGCTAGTCCCAAATTTGAGGCAAGAAAGTAGTAATTACTCAGAAAAGTCACTGGAACTAATGATTAATGCAAGATGTTTTAGGTTATTTTTGGATTCTCTTATCCATATTCTCTGTAACCCCTAATTGGCAAGGATGCTTACGAATTAGCTGTGCAGTTTAAATGGTCATTAAAGTTATTTCTTCTATCTCAGAATGAAACGTGCGGCTGTTTAGAGCCACACACAATTAGAACACACATAATTTAACCTCCAAAAGACAGTATTTATTCAAACTCAGCAGAGAACACAGAGATGAAAAGATAGCAGCAAAAAAAAAAAAAAAAAAAAAAAGACAGCACAATCTAGAAAAGGACTTACAGTTGAGGCCAGCATCGAGCCTCCGAACCACACCGCATAGCGCTGCATATGATGCGTTATCACCTGGACCTCCACGGGCTTGGGCTGGAAGGGGAAGTGATGTGTGCTGACTCACCTGTGCAGATGCCCTTCCACACCCTGACGCCCTTCCACCTACTGGATGCGGCTCCACTCTGAGGGCCTCCTCCCATCCCGCAAGCCCTGACCTCAGGTTCAAGCACCTCTGCACTGCGCCCTGAAAGGAAGGTTCTCAGCCGCTCCTGCTGCCAAATCCACCTGGCCCCCAGCCCCCTCCCCACCCC
>NW_006797698.1:490405-509289 GCF_000442215.2 Lipotes vexillifer
CCCAGCCCCAGGAGGTGCAAAGAACAAAGCACACAAGTCAAGGGCAGGTTACCTCTATCTAAAGGCATTTTAAAAAGTAAAATATCCAAGCAAATAACCCAACTGACTTTTTTTTAACTAAACAAATTAGATGTTTTAGCATTTAGAGATAATTCCAAATAACACTAAGTGTCCCCAAAATACTATAAAAATTACACTTTGCCAACAGTGTGATCTCACTAGGTGAGGACACACAGGTTAGCTCCCATTCACCCCACACCAAAGCCCAAGCTTGCTTGGGTAAACTGAGTAAACTCACCAGCTAGTTAAGAATTATTATCTTGGAGGAACACAGCATTAACGCCCTGCTCGTGTTAGTTATCTGAGTTTAATGAGAAAGTTCCCAAAGGACGTTAAAGTTCCTCACTGTAAACTGACCCATCTCCTTGGGATGCTGGTCATTACACTACACACCTGACCTCTTACACACAAAGGAAACTGCTGGCGTGCGTGGGTCGGTGGGCAGTGTAAAGCTGCGCAGCTGCCTCACGAGGTCCGTATCCGCCCTGACTGCACACCTGGGGTGAGTCCAGGTGACAGACCTCTGAATGTCACTTCACACGGCGGCTGAGAGTGGCTGCAACTTGCGCTTCTCCCTCGCTGCCCAGACGGGCACGCCCGCCGGCCTGTGCTGGCAAGTGGCCTCACCTTTATTCTGCCGCCACTGAGCTCCTCGCTGAGTCTCAGTCTGGCGTCCACCACCCTTTTTAAGTCTCTCTGCAGGCGACGTCCAAAGTCCCTGAACATCGTCGAGCCCCCCGAAAGAACGACATTCTAAAAGACACAAAGCAGAGGTTTCCTTGCATGAAATCACCCGCCCACGCTGGCCTAGTGACCTGCCCACGACACACCCCACACACCCAATCGCTTGTTTGAATAACACACTTCAAGCTATGTGAAAAGATGATCACCGAAGCAGAGCTAATGCTATCGAGAAAGTATAAACTGTTCTTTTTTTCCTGTGTCACAAATTCTTTCTCTTGGTGCTCTTCCTCAATTATAACCAAGTGAAAACACGCTGCCTCTTCCATTTCTCAAAGGGCCATCTTCTACCAACACCCCTCCCCGTTTTCTCTTGACAAACTGCAAATCTAGATCTTTCATACAACATCCTGCCCCAGGATCAACATCATGAATAATCACTGCTGCACCCGGTCACCCGTGGAGAAATCGCTCAGAAACAACAGCAGACGCTTCGGCTCCTATCAGAGTCAAGGGGCCACCAACCCATGCTGCTCTCAGGGGTCAGCCCTGCTCACCGACACTCCTCCTCGACCTGGCCAAGAGCTGAGAGAACCAGGACCAAGTCCCGGACAGGTCAGATGGCAAAACCTTACTAGAGTAAAACAAGGGCATTCTGATCCCCACCTTCTTGAAGAGACAGGTCTCTTCACCTGCTAACATCTTCACATAAACTGTATCTGTTTGCTACTGAGAATCACCATTTAAAAGCATTCTTGATATTCTGGGCATCATATCTTAGAATAAGCCTCACAGTTCAATTCTCGACTTCATAAATTATATTGATAAAAAAACTTTATCTAAATCCATCACTGCTCTTCCAATTCTGTCACCTGCACTGCTAGCACTCTTTCTAGCATTTTTCTCTCCAGTCCAGGATACTGTCTTGGGTCAGTTGCTGCAATTACTTCTCATATCTCTGTAATGGATTTTTTAATTTATAACTTAACTCACCAGGGTATGAAAACGAATGTTCGTTAAGATCAGAAGCATTGCAAGATCTTGAGTTGCTTTCAAAGGTGTAACACATAAGATTCATTTTTTCATTCATTAACACAACAATAAAAACGGTGCTGTGGGGCTTCCCTGGTGGCACACTGGTTAAGAACCTGCCTGCCAATGCAGGAGACACGGGTTCAAGCCCTGGTCTGGGAAGATCCCACATGCCACGGAGCAACTAAGCCCATGAGCCACAACAGTGAGAGGCCCGCGCACCGCGATGAAGAGTGGCCCCCGCTCGCCACAACTAGAGAAAACCCTCGCACAGAAACGAAGACCCAACACAGCCAAAAATAAATAAATAAAAATTAAAAAAAAAAAAACGGTGCCGTGTATACACTGTGTATACGTGGTCAGATGATTTTAGACAAAGTAGCCAAGATACTTCAACAGGAAAAGAATAGTCTTTGCAACAAATGATGCTGAATAATTAATATCCACAGAGGAGAAATGAACATTTGCTTACTTACCTTACTTCACACACACAACCTAACTCAATATGGATCACAGATTTAAATGCAAGGGCTAAAACTTACAGAGCTTCTAGAAGAAAATATTTTCTTTTTTTTTTTTTTTTCTTAGCAATACGCAGGCCTCTCACTGTTGTGGCCTCTCCCGTTGCGGAGCACAGGCTCCGGGCCAGGCGGATTCTCAACCACTGCGCCACCAGGGGAGCCCGAAGAAAATATTTTCTTAAAGTCTTCATGACTATGATGTAGGCAAAGATGTCTTTGATCGGACATAAAAAGCGTGAACCATAAAAAATAAAAACTGATAAATTGAACTTTACAAAATGAAAACTTCTGTTCTTCAAAAGATACCACTAAGGAAATGAAAAGACAAGCCACAGACTAGGAAAAAGTATCTGCAATACATACGTCTAACAAAGGACTTATACCCAGAATATAAAAAGAACTCTTACAACTCAATAATAATATAAACAAGCCAATTAAAAAATGGGCAAAAGATTCAAACAGACATTTCACAAAAGAAGATACACAAATGACGGATAAGTACGTGAAAAGATAGGCAACAGCATTTGTAATCAGGATCATACAAACCAAATCCATTACACACCAAGTTTAGGTTAAAATACAAACAAATGAAACTCTTGCACATCGCTAGTGGAAATATAAATGATACAACCACTTTGGGAAAAGTTCAGTCGTTTTTATAAAGTCAGTGGTTACTGTTTTCTTTCTTAAAGACTCTGGCACTTCCCGAATTTTCTAAATGCATTTTAAGCCAGAAACGATCATCCTCGCTCACCTGTAGAGTCTACGTTTCCTACACTAAGACAGCGTTTTATGGTGCTGGCGCCGACCTGCTGAAAGGGCGTGGAGCCCAATTTGCATAACACCTCCTCACGCAGTGCAGCTTGTGCTATCTGCTTACCCAGACCACCGTGTGGACTGGGTTCTTCTACAGACTGCAGCTTACTCTGCTGCGTAACTGTTTATCCCATGATGTCAAATAAAAGCCTCAATCATAAACTACCTCTACAAAAGCAAAGGCCCTGTCTTTATGCTAGTAAAGAACATCCTAGCACACATCATCATGAACACTACACACAGCCTGTTAGCCACCTGACGTTTAAGCCAGAAAGACAAAGTCTATGTTAATAATAAGCTCATTCAATCCCTTATATAGTATTAAAAATAACAAAAACTCCCATTCCTGTAACGCTAAGTATATTTTGTGCTGGAGACTCTATTTGTACTCTTAATCCCATCTGGCAGACACGCCATGCCCCTACCCACCATGCTATTCCTCTGTTAACCAGAGGCACAAAGTAAGATGCTCACAGCGAACTCTCCACCCCCACCACTCGCTACAGGTTAAGATGACAACTCTCCCAGCAACCACCCCTACATGGATATTTTGAAAGGCTTGTCCCTCTTTAGGGACAAGAACTTTTTTTAAAATAAAAAAATTCACAGCTTTTTAGGGAAGCATGCAACTTATTCTGTTACAGCAGTTCTCAAACTTTTTAAAAAATATTTATTTATTTTTGGCCACATTAGGTCTTAGTTGTGGCGCGTGGGCTCAGTAGTTGCGGCGCGAGGGCTTAGTTGCCCCACAGCATGTAGGATCTTAGTCCCCAACCAGGGATCAAACCGGCATCCCCTGCGTTGCAAGACGGATTCTTAAGCACTGGACGGCACAAGAGCTTTTTTACTCTCAGACGGAACCCAAAGACTGCAATCCCAGCAAAGTTTGAACAAACTTACTTCTCAAAGGTGGGCTGTATGATGCCCCGCCCTATCCTAGAGGAAATCCAACTCCAAGCTGGCTCGAAACGGCTGCCTGACCGTAGGAGACGTAACAACCGACGACAAACGTCTCCCAAGAATTGCCTGCATGTCTCCTCCCCCGGTGACTCCTCTTCTTCCCTCAGCTGCTGTAACCTGGCCTCTGCCCGCACCCTCACCGAGAACCCAGGGGCCACCTCGGCCCTCGTGCTGGGTGACCTCTGGGCGTCACCTGACACGGCTGATGACAGCTGTCTCTCCTTGACTCCCAGAGTGTTCTTTCTCTTCTTTCTTCAGCTGCTCCTTCCTGGCTTCTTGGATGGTTAACTCTGTGTGTCAGCTTGGTCTGGCTACAGCACCCAATGATTGACCCACACGGCAACCTCGGTGTCGCTGTGAAGGTACTTTGCAGATGTGGTCAACGCTAAGAGCGTCCTCCCTAACGCAGATGGGGCCTCTTCCAAGGAGTCAGAGGCCCTGGGCGCAGGAATGAGGCACTGGCCTCAAGCCCGACACACTCCCGTCAGGGTCTATCCCGGTGCCCACGTGAGGCCGGGCCCTCCTTGTAGGCTCAGTGCACATTTGCTCAACGTTGTCAAAACGGTGTCAAAACAGTCACCATCGGCCCCTCCTCACTCTCTCATAACAATAAGCCTCTGGAAGTTCCTCTCCACCTGGCAGGTCAGTGCTCAGCTGTGACATCACTCTTCCCTCCCCAGCGGCACACGGATCCGCCATTCCTGGACACAGGAAGCATCAACTATGGGGGTGCGCGTGGAGCCGGGGCTGGACCAGCAAGCCCTGGGCCTGCTCTGTCCACCACCTGGCCCCAAACCGCCCGCTCATCTGCTCACACGTCAGACTGCACTTGGGAATCTCACCTGAATAGAAGGCCTACTGTGAAAAGGGTTGAACAAACCAATAATGTCTTAAAATGTGTATTTCGCTCTCTCAAGTATTAAAGATATTTCAAGAATAAAAATACATATATAACTCACTTTGCAATAGCTCCTCCGATTTAAAAGGTATTAACATACTTACATAGAACCCAATTCAAGCAATCTGTTCCAGAAAAATCATTCCTTGAACCACATCAAGATGCAGTCACGTCTGCTTGACAAACACAACGAATGAGATTTTTTAACAACCCTCAGCCCACTGCCAAAGCAGGTCTAAAAATATTTAATTGCCAGCCCCGCCCTCCCTCCTGGACTTGGTGCCCACCACCTTCAGTATCACTCTGGGCTCCACCTGCAGCAGGGTTCTGCAGCCTCTGCCCTGCGCCCGCGCTCCCACCTACTCCAAGTGCCCTCCCCCTGGCTTGCACCCCCACCTCATCTCTGCAGGCCGAGCCCTCAGACCAGCTCCCTGCCACCTTCTCCAAGTCCTCCTTGAGACCCTCTCATTAAATTTCCATGACACCTCAATAAACGACACTTAGCTTGTGGTGGTTCCCATGAGAATTATTTCAGTATTATTTTTAGCGTTTTTATAAGCTCTTGAAGACAAGATCCATCTCTCATACAGACTTAAATCCTCTAAGTTAACAACAATAGTGTCTTGTATTTAGTAGAGACCCAGCTGCATTACAAAGCAACTCAAAATTGGCTTTGGCCTTGAGTAAAGCATGAAAGCTACTAAACGCTGACTAACCCCAGAGCGAACTAGTTGCTAACAGTGGTTCTCAATTTAGCTATACATCAAAATCATCTGGGAAGCTTTTAAAATCCGGATGCCCAGAACAATTACATCAGAATCTCTGGGGGTGGGACCCAGGCATCAGTATATTTTAATGCTGCTGGGGTGACGCCCATGGACAGCCAGGACCGAAAACGTCTTGTTTCAAGCAGCACCTGCTGCTTGCAATGACTTGGCTTCGTGGGGAAATCACAGGCCGCCCAGACTTGGCTCTCACACACGAGTCCCCTCCAGACCCGACCTCCGTCATACTTAGAGACTGAACAGAAAAAGGGGGCATGTGAATACCCTTCTGATCTACAGGCCAGACTGAAATAAAAATTAGATTATAACTCCTTTTGTCCAAAAACAACTGTTTTACATTTTTGAAGATTCTAAATTTTCAAAGTCACATTTCATTCTCCACTGACTTCTTTCCCTTGTGCACCAGCCTGAGGAAGGTGTTAACTCAGGACCAAGAAGGTCTCCGGTGCTTCCTCCTGCCCGCTTCTCCATAAGCAACTCCACCTACAGTTCCCAAGACTGAGCCTGGGAAACATAAGAGGTCCAGGCCCGACTGGTCCGGACAGCACCTTTGGGAGCAGGTGAGGCAACGGGGAGACCCCTTCCTAGGCAGGCAGCAGAGCTCATGACACCAAGCAGCAGCCTCAGAACCCTTCCCACGGGGCCTGTGGCTTCCCCTCTGGCTGGTTCGGCCAGCTCGGCTGCCCGTCTGAGCCTGTGGGCACTGCGGGGACAGTGCACAGAGGCAAGAGTCAGGAAACCAGCCTCCTGGAGGGGCACCTTGCCCGAGCACGGAATCCAGCAGGGCTCAGCACACGGGCTGCTTCCCCTTGGCAATCATGAGTTTCTTTGGGTACAAACCTGCTTCCTACTGCTTTAGTGGTTACTGAGTACTTTTTAAGCCCCACGGCATGTGTCTGGGACACTGACAAAAGGGTCAGCGCTGCTACCCAGCAGGTAGGAAGAAACATCGGTAACAGAGGAGGGAATGACAAAGTAACGGCAAGACTGGAGAGGAAAGACGTGCTACCTAAAGACTCGTGGACACAGCTCTCCAGAGCAAGACGCCCACGTGCTCTGCAGAAGCACTTGTATGTAGTATGTCTCTAATTACTTTCAAAATCCCACAAACTGTACATCTGTGCATTTCATGAACACAGATGTCGCAGTGGAAGGTTCTTTCCACGGCAAGCTCACGGCTAAACTCTGGAGGAGGAGGAGGAGGAGGAGGAAAGCAGGACCGAAAGTTCAGAGCGAATCCGAAGAACAAGGCCGCCCACCCGGATGCTGCCCCGGGAGCCCAGAACACGCGGTGACGGCCTCTGGACAGGAGGGGGCAGAGCAGTGGCCAGCAGGGGCTACAGGGCCCTGCGGTGAGAGGAGCCTTTCCCAACAACAACCTTGGCTACAGTCAGAGAATGAGTGCGTGAGGCCTGAGCCGAAAGTGTGAGAATCGCGCTTCCTGCCTACGTCCCCAACGCCTGTTTTCATACACAAAGTTCCTGGGAACACAGCCCCTCCTGGTCACTCGTGTGTTCTCTGGCAGCAACACAGACCGAATGGCCCACAAAGCTGAAAATACTTACCATCTGGCCCTTTACAGAAAGAGCTGGCCAACCCCTGATCTAAAACCACCATGGGGAAAAGCACGACGACAGCCATTACCTGGCAGGCACACACGCAGGAAAAGGGCATTTTTAGGCTTCAATATTGCACATGCATTCACTCATCAAGCCCTTTGTTCTGGAAACGAGTCTCTTTCGTGGTGGCCGTGGCAGAGGTGCCACCAGACAGTCCTCACCCTCCCCATGCCCAGGGCTGGCAGTGCGGCCGGGCCACGTGGCAGCGATGGGCCACGGGCGGCAGCCAGGTGCCTGCCAGTCGGCTCCCCCGCAGGGGTGACCACCAGGGTGACCCTCCAGGAGAGCCACCCCACAGGGGACAGGCCAGGAACACACAAGTGAACGTGTGCTGCGAGCACCAAGACTCCAGGGTTAGCTTCTCACCTGCTGGGTGGCAGCGCAGACCAGGCCCCACTGTGTCCCTCCTTCCCCACGGGGTACAGAGCCCAACAAAGGAGAAAAACACGGCCCACCCCCAGTCAGCCCCCCACCAAGCCTACTGAGATCTTAAACCACTCGCAAGCCTGCCGAACTCAGCCAAGGTCCCGCACAGAAGCACTCACACGGCTGGCGGAGCAGGGCCAGGCGACCAGGGCCAAGCAGAAAGCCCTCGAACGCCTCAGGGAAGAAATGACTTTTCCAGGGGGTGAAGCAGTCGGGACAGGGTTTCCCTCTTTGCGGAATCGTCTTCTTGCCACACTTTACATAATCTTCAGTGTGATGTGGTGGAAAAAGCACGAGTTTTCAAAGGTGTGGCAAGTGGACTCAAAATCCAACCCTGCCACTTAGCTAAGTGATCCTACCCAGAGCTTAACCCCTCTCAAAACTCAACTGTCTGTTGGACAGCTACATATAAAAGAATGAAATTAGAACACTCTCTAACCCCATGTACAACAATCAACTCAAAATGGATTAAAGACCTAAATGTAAGACCAGAGGCCATAAAACTCCTAGAAGAAAACATAGGCAGAGCACTCTTTTGACATAAATCATAGCAATATTTTTTGGATCTGTCCCCTAAAGCAAAGAAAATAAAAGCAAAAATAAACAAAATGGGACCTAATTAAACTTAAAATGTTTGCACAGCAAAGGAAACCATCAATAAAACGAAAAGACAGCCTACTGAATGGGAGAAAATATTTGCAAATGATATGACTGATAAGGGGTTAATATCCAAAATACATAAATGGCTCATACAACTCAACATGAGAAAAAACAAATGATCCAATCAAAAAATGGGCAGAGGATCTGAACAGACGTTTTTCCAAAGAAGACATACAGATGGCCAAAAGGCATGTGAAAAGTTTCTCAACACCGTTAATCATCAGAGAAATGCAAATTAAAACCACAATGAGCTGTCACCTCACACCTGCCAGAATGGCTATCATCAAAAATACCACAAAAACAAATGTTGGAGAGGGTGTGGAGAAAAGGGAACCCTTGTGCACTGTTGGTGGGAATGTAAATTGGTGCAGCCACTATGGAGAACAGTATGGAGGTTTCTCGAAAAGCTAAAAATAGAACTACCTAATGATCTAGCAATTCCACTTCTGGGTATTTATCCAAAAAAAATGAAAACACTTAACTCGAAAAGATATATGCACCCCTAAGTTCATAGCAGCATTACTTACAATTGCCAAGATATGGAAGCACCCTAAGCGACCATCAACAGATGAACGGATAAAGAAAATGTAGTGTATATATACAATGGAATGTATATATATATATATATATATATATATATATATATGTATACACACACACACACATACATACATACATACACAAGGGAATATTACTCAGCCATAAATAAGAATGAAATGTTGCCATTTGCAGCAACATGGATGGACTTGGAGGGTATTATGCTAAGTGAAACAAATCAGAGAAAGACAAATACTATATGAGCTCACTTATATGTGGAATCTAAAAAAGAAAACAAGCCAGTGAACATAACAAAAAAAAAGCAGACTCACAGATATACAGAACAAACTAATGGTTACCAGTGGAGAGAGGGAAGGGGCGAGGGGCAAGACAGGAGTAAGGGATTAAGAAATACAAACTACTATGTATAAAATCAACAGGCTACAAGGATATACTGTACAAAAACAGGGAATATAGCCAATATTTTATAACTAGGAATGGAATATAGCCTTTAAAAATTGCAAATCACTGTGTTGTACACCTAAAATTTACATAATATTGTACATCAACTATACCTCAATAATTTTTTTTAGAAGTCCAAGACCAGTTTGCTCCACTTGACCCAGGTCCCTCTAGTTTTGCCTCCTTTTCCCATCTCTGGGGCTCAGGGCCATCATCTATTAAACAAGGAGCTCAGGTTACAAGGCCATCTCTACTTCCTGTAAATGTACTGAAAGTGAACTAAACTGTCTGATGAGAAAAAAAATCTCACCCATGAACAATCTGTAACCGCTGGCAGAAGTTTCTTTTCCGTTAGGATGAAATAAAGACTAAAGAGTGGGGCTTCCCTGGTGGCGCAGTGGTTGAGGGTCCACCTGCCGATGCAGGGGACACGGGTTCGTGCCCCGGTCCGGGAGGATCCCACGTGCCACGGAGCGGCTGGGCCCGTGAGCCATGGCCGCTGAGCCTGCGCGTCCGGAGCCTGTGCTCCGCAACGGGAGAGGCCACAGCAGTGAGAGGCCCGCGTACCGCAAAGAAAACAGAAACAAAACAAAACAAAAAACGAAAGAGTGCACACCTGTTCCTTGCTTTCATGGACAAGAAGACACAGCTGATGTTAAGTGAGATTTAAGAAGTAGGGAGAGCAAGGAACGTATTTTACTAAACTTACTAATACTCCCACCTGTCTCTAGTTTCCCTTTCTTGCACACTTTGTTGGAGGAGAGAGCTGTTTAATTAAGGACATGTAACAATAAAAATAGAATTATAATTTGTTTTCACCCATAAAAAGTTGTCTACATAGGAAAATGTTTTCCAATAATAAGAATAACATTTGTTAACTCTAAAATTTCAATCTTAAAACACAAGGAGTAGAAGGTAAAAGTTATGCACCTTCTACCCCCAAAGATATGTTATTTTCTTTAAGTTTAGCATTCATTCAAAACCTTCTCAATATATATATGCAAACTATATTTTTAAATAAAATAATACTACGTGTAAACTTTACAACTTGCTTTTTCACTTAACAATGTATACTACAGACATCTTTTCATTTGAATTTACATTGATTCACCTTATTCTTTTCAAAGACTGCGTAGTATCCCATTGTGTAGATGAAACAAAATTTATTAAGCCCTCACTCCTGAGCCTGATATGCTCCTCTTTAAACTCAGGTCCCTGGGCTGAGAAGGTAAGACAGGGCAGAGGCTGAGGGCTGAAAATTACATGAGTATTTTCTACCTGAGTGCTTCATTTCAGGCTCTGACCTCTTCCTGGCAACAGCACATTTGGCACAAACCTAAATATGCATGAAGCAAGATCAGTGAATTCATGGAAACCATGAGGGGAAGGATACCCTTCATCTTTCCATCAATACATAAGGTTAAAATTGTCCAGTTTAAAATACAGCTGGCCAGGTAAGAATAAAGCCATGAGAATACTTAAACACTTCTGGTGAGCTGAGTCCTATTTCCAAACATTTAAGTCATCTCCACTCCAAGAAAAATATTTCGCCAGTATGCTGGCCTTTAACAAATCCTGTAAGACAGGAGTGAAACAGGAACACCTGCATACTGACGTTAAGAACCTATTATTCCAAGAATGCTGGGCCTTTAACTGTGCAATGAACCCGAGCACCTTACCCAGGCAGCTTATATACCTTATACAGCGGACGACGGACATCGATGGGGCAGCTCTGAATGACTTCATCAACAACGTCCGAGATGGACTCCATAAAGTCTGGGTTGGCAAACTGAATTTCATATAAATATAAAAGAAACATTACACATTTCTCTCAATAACCTTTTTAAAAAGTAACTTTAACAAATACAAAATGTACTATACCTTTAAAACTGTCACACTGGAATGACTACGTCAAATGTTCATACGTCAGAAGAACCCAAGTGACTGTGCATGGGGTGATGGTGACACGTGCCCTCAGGAGATGACATGTGTGGGGTCAGCAAGGGGAAAACATCAAAGTGTAGCAAAAACAGACCCGCTCTGCATTAGGACACACGGTGAATCCTGCTGTCAGAGTGTGAAACGTGTGTGCATGACGTATGTGACATGTAATGAAAACGCCGTGAGTACAGAATAAGTATACCACTTACGAACATTATCATCATGAAAAAACTAGACATGATATAAGAAAAAAACACAGTCAATGAAAGATCACACTGTAAACCTGAGCTAGAAGCCTGGGGAGGGTTCAGGAGGGTGGCTTTTAAATGAAACAGTCAATATGGTAGCAATCATGTCACTGAGTAAACAGTCTTGGATTTAATTCCGTAAGTTAAATAAGTTAAAGTATAAATAATTCAACTTAAAAAAACTTTAAATACACTTTAAAAATCAAGGAAAGCTTTAACGTACTCAAGGGGAAGAAGGTAACATCCAGTTGCTCACCAGCTGTTCACTGGACATTTTCGGTTTTATGTCTATTTTAAATCAGTAATATCAAAGGCATGATTATTAGATTATAGTAAGGCATACATTGTGTGCCACTTCCCTATACAAAATGGTCATACACATCGAAAAACAGGCAGCAGTTTGTAACCTACCTATCAAATGTAAACTGAATTAGGCAGAAAAATATACCAAAATACAAATAAAATCCGCTTTATTTACACCTTAAAATGTTGCCTCTTGATGACTGCTTCTGCAAAAGTAATAATAATTCTTTGTGACTATAGTTAAAATGATGATATCTGTAATTCCTAAAGCCCATCTAACTAATGGAAAGGTTAGTCCTCAGACAGAGGCTTTAACTAACTTCAGCAGGGAACACAGCAGGACCAACTGTCTGGGGTCAAAAGCTGCAACTAGGATGGACCATCACCAAGGGTGGAAAGGTTACATGTTACCCTACTCCCATACAAAGGCAGATTGCATTCGGTCCCCAAGATTAACTAGTTTTCATATTACTATGGATTAATTTCATTTCCATTATCTTCTGTTGCTCTTAAAGCTTCTCCCTAATCACTCACTATCTCTAACAGAGAATCAAGTCTAAAGAGGGGCATCAGTCAAGCAGGCAACCTGCACAGGGGCTGTAAGAGCTGCAGAGGGTGCAGCGTCTATCCAGGAAACCCCACTGGGGACTCTCTGTACACACATGAGGTGGCAGTATCGCTCCACATGTGCCATACCTCACACTCAAAAAGCTAACATCTTACCTCCGGGTGAAAGAAAATCTCAGGGCCCAGGAACCTTTCGTAGCCAACATCTACAATGAACTGCTTCTGGTTGACTGCATTGATCCCCGTGTACTGCCTGATCCACTTCTGAGGATCCGCGTCATACTTGGCAAACTCCTTGACGATATCCGGGCAAATGTAACAGTACTTCTCCTGCAGACACACACACACGTCAGCAGAGTCTGCCCTCTGACAGGTACCCAGGAACCCCCAGCATCAAACACCCTGAAATGAGTCCCACACACACACAGCTCCAGCATGGACGTATGGCCAAGCCTCACAGACTTTTCATGACTACGCTCTGGACTTGTAAATCTGCTTCCTTTGCAGCTCGGCTATGAACCTCAGCCTTACCCTATCAAATTTTGCTGCATTATCATCTGAAGTGATGTCTAAAGGTATCCCTCTCCGCTTCCTCATTCCTCCTGGGCCCCTACACAGCGCCTGGCCGGGCACACACCGCCATCCACCCTGCACCAGTAGACCACATTCCCCACGATGAATGCGGTGGATCTCCCTCCCATGCCTACCACGGCCCACCGGTGGGTCGTGAACCTGCTGTGCAGCCCAACACAGCACGGTCATCAGCTCCACGACAGTATTCACTGAGTGCCTAGGCACACGGGATGCGCAAGTGAACAAAACACACACAGACCCCCGCCCACTGGAGCATGAGAAGCCACTCATGGTTTCCACCCCAGCACCGGACCAGCCTGACAGGTGGGAAGTGTCTCCTCAGCATCTGGTGACGCTCGACTGGGGAGCTCTGGGTCGATCATCTGTCCTGAGAGCTAACCTCAGCAAAGCAGCAGGTGGCACTTGGGTGGCAGATTCTGAAAGTAAGCTGTCTGTGGGCAAGGTGGGCTTTGTTCAACACCAGGCACACAGCTGGAGCTCACTACACATTTTACAAGGACCTCTGAAGGTCTTTTCATGATATTAAGTTTAAAGTTTCTGAGAATCCCTGAAACAGATCCTAATACCGTCCTTGATATACTTTGTCGAATTATAAGCTACAAAACCCTGCTCGTTGACAACAGAGCGAGTCAGCCCATATGACTTTAAATCTACCGACTGGAGACAGAAACATTACATTGCCTTAAGAGGCCTGGTCAATTTCTTAGGGCACCTCAGCTGGCTTAACTGATGGCATGAAGCGCCTCCTTGAAGCTGGACGGAGAGCAGCCTTGTCAGCCCTAAGTTCTGGACTCCCGCTGCACGGACAGTGTGTGCCAGAGCCCACCAGCCTCAGGCCCACCTGTGACCCTGGGAGTGACAGGATGCAGGGGCTCTAACCACCCTTTCCAGGATCTCCTCCATCACAGAGAGAAGTGAGGCGAGAACGAACAGCAGGGTCGGGGCAGCTCATCTGCAAGAACACAAGGAGTCTCTCGCACACCCGACCTTCACTGCTGAGCGCCACACTGTCAGGGCCGGAATGGGCCAGCTCCGGGCTCAGGGCCAGAACCGGACCCCAGAGAGCCAGCAAGTGAAGGAAATACCTCCCGATCATCACACTCAGGGCTCTGCTCACCCCGAGGGTCAGGTCCTATTTGTGAAAGAGGGCGTGGTGAGGGAACCTGGATCAGAGATCCAAATCTCTTTCCTTGAAGAAAGGCAAGGAGAGGAAGAGGGAAAGTTGGGGAAATATTTTATTCTAAAAAGAAAGTCTTATGTTGCTTCTATAACCTTCCCACCAGAAGGAAAGGACGGGCCCTGGTGCCTTGGCTTGGCATTCAAGGTGCTCCCGTCCTGGGCACACGGGGCAGCGGGCCCCTCCTCACAGGAGCCCTTACCACTGCCAGTGCGCCCGGGCTCAAAACACCTGTGTTCACCAGGAGTGGCGGGTGAAACGCGGGAGTCCCGCCCCCGCCCCATGCTTCCTTTCCTTTTAGCCAGCCCGGTCCTGGGTGCTTAGTGCAAGGAAACCAGGGAGCAGCGATGGGGGCGCAGGAGAACAGGCTAGACTCCCCTGCGGCTCAGAAGCTAAGTGTATGCTCAAGGCCATGTGTCATCCCCGCGTTTAAATTCTTCTCCAGAAACAAACAAAACCCTTGCTCTTCATCTATATGAAGATCACGCTTGTATTACTAAGAATCTCTTGCATTTTGGCTTAAAAAAAACACAATAATTTGTCCTAATTTTGCAACCTGAAAAGAAAGTTCCTTTCAACAGGGTCTGTCAACTGCTACATACAGAGTCGTACAAAGACCAGACTGATGGATCGGGCCAAGCGGGCATTTTAAAAAAGGAACAATGAGCCATTTTTCTTCTACTCTTACTGATTTAATTTTAAAACCTCCTGTAACTTTTCCAGCATGGTAATTACAGTCTGGAAACTACATGTGGATTCTGTTTTATGATTCCACCCTAGAATAGCATTACTCTGAACTGTAATTCACAGGGCACAGAACCACAGACTACAGGTACTGGAAGTTAGTGTGAATACTGGCTGACTTCACAGGACTCCGAACGGTCGCTGCTGCTGCTGCCTGTTCCTTATTCTAGAAATGAACTTGATGGGAGACACATCCAGCTAACTGAAGGTTCTACCTGCTCAGGCGCCAATGAAACGATGCTGTACTGCGTAGGGCGCTCAATCCCAGTGATCAGGCTGCTCTCATGTGTAGCTGGAAGCTCCACAAGCGTAAACACATCGAGACCCACATTCGTGGGGAGTGGGGAGGAAGGAAGGTGAGGGCGGGGGGTCTCAGCAGCAAGGGAAGCACCCAAACACCATTCCTCTCTCACCCGCAAGCCGGCCCCATTTGCTCCTGCTTTTACCTTGATGGCTTTGGCAGTCTCCAGCGACTGCTCCGGAGGAATCCCCACCTCCCGCTCCCTCAGCAGCTGTTGCATGAAATACGTAATATCTCTCCCTGCGATAGGGATGTGTTTGATGCAGCTTCCAATGACATACCCTTCTGCCTAGGAAGAAGAGACAGACAGCGTGTGAGCGACTCCAGGAGAGAAGGGCTCCCTGGGCGCTAAGACAGTCTCCCGCCCCGCCCGCGTCACTGCATTTACTGAGTCCCCACTCTGTGCACAGCTCGGGCCTGGAGGTCTTTTCAAACGACCGCAGGCACAATTCCGTTAGTAGAACCGGAGATGCCCTGTAAGCCACAAAAATGACGTCTTCGTCAGGAAAGTGAAGAGAAAAACCACATGAAATGGTTCATTTCCAAAAAGTACTGCCGTTTGTCAGAACAACGGATCAATCATTTTTTTCTTCCTCTAACAAAAGGGAAGAAGTTTATCTATAAAATCATTAGAACAACTATAAATCGACCTGTATTGAAAAGTCAACCATTTGGTTAGCAGGCAGGACATGGCTTCTAACAACCTGGACTCAATCCGGTTCCACATCTGTGGGCTGAGTGACCGTGGACACGTCTGGCAACGTTTCATCATCAGTTCCTTCATCCATAATATGGGGCAAACGGGGTTTATAATACAGAATTCATGAAACAGAGTAAGTCCCGCTCACAGCCCTGTTTGGGACTAGTAGTTAGGTACTCAATAAACGGTCCCCTTTACTGTACAAAGGGCGGCACTTGGTAGGAGTGATTTTGGCCAGTTCACCCAGATGCTCTGCCGTGTGAGACCAAGCTGAGAGGAGCTGGGATCCTCTTGCTGGGCCGCCCCCTGCCAGCGCCAGGAAGGGAGCTACAGCCCTTTGTCCGCGGCCTGCAGCTCGGCCCGAGGGCCCACACCTTTTAAAAGGAGCTATACACACACACACACACACCCCATATATGCAGAAAATATGCCTGTAATATACATAGGTAACTAGTAACAGGGCTCTCTGAGCAGGGGGCTTGGAGGAGGAAGATGAGAAGGAAGAGGAGGTCTGACTGTCCACTGTGTGTCCCCTTGCAGGTAGCTTCGATTCATGTTCAAAAAAGCAAACTTCAGGGCTTCCCTGGTGGCGCAGTGGTTGAGAGTCCGCCTGACGATACAGGGGACACGGGTTCGTGCCCCGGTCTGGGAGGATCCCACATGCTGCGGAGTGGCTGGGCCCGTGAGCCATGGCCGCTGAGCCTGCGCGTTCGGAGCCTGTGCTCCGCAACGGGAGAGGCCACAGCAGTGAGAGGCCCACGTACCTCAAAAAAAAAAAAAAAAAGCAAACTTCAAATAATTCATTTAAATAGTTCACTGGACCGAAAGAAAAATACAGACGTTGTCTCTTGAACCTGAATTAGGAATCACTTCTCTAATATTTTGAAAATTAAAACCAAAAAGTGACACTGCAGAGCATTCTGCAAGTCAAAAGGAACAATCTCCTCTTCTTGGCTCTTAAATAAATTCTGAAAAACAAGAAGCGATTTCTCTAAAGCATGAGCTGGGTAAAGCTGTCCATATCTTGTCACAGAACACAGAGCTCATCCTTCAGAGCGGCCGTGCACCACACCTACTGATACCCAAGCTGACAGCTCAGAATGTAAGCCAGGAAGGCCCTCCTGGTGATGTACCCCCGGTGATCAAGCAGAGCCCTGGAGACCCCGAATGACTGCTGACATCTGATTGCAGAAATTTCCCAGCAAGAATTCCAACTTGCCAGCACCGAAGACACTGGTTTTCTTCTTCTTTCTCACATACCTGAGTTTAAAGACTCTTGTTACCTTTGCTAAGTACAGTTACGGTTTCTAAAGTGGTATTTTAATTACAGAAGGGTTTTTTCCTTTAATCTCTCCCCTTACCTCCAGTCGGGGGAGGCCTACAGAAAGTGAAGCACTGAACACTCTGCTTACCACTGGGATAGCATGGGTGACCCCATCCCCACTGTCGATGACGATCCCCGTTAACGTACGTTCGCCCACTTGTCGCGAGGTCCAAGACGCTGCTAAGGCCAGCACTGCCTGCACCAAAGACATGGAGACCATCAGCATTCGGGGAAACTCTTCCCAAGGACTGCACCTGATTGTTCTCAGGTTCAATCAATAAGACCTTTCTTAAGAGTAACTCTTTCCCTTCCCTATCCTCCAGCTTCCCCCCAAACTTCAAATTCCAAATTGAACAACTAACACGCAAATTTTGTATACTTCATCTGGAGGGGTCAAGTTTTCAATAAAATAAATCAAAGTTTTGCAAAGAAAAGCTGGAGAGGATCACCAGAGGCAACAGCCTGTGCTATCTCCCAAATTAATTTTCTATGCAACTCCTTCTCCTTTTTCCTAGAAGGGACTGGAATATTCAGAAAACATTTTAGGAGATACTTTTTAAAAATTTATTCCCCCAAATCCCAGTCAATTCCCTTATACAGGGTGGCAGATAAATAACGACATCCAAAACCAACAAAAATCCCCACACTAAGAACAAGTAGCTTCAAAGGAAGTCCTACAAGCTCATGGAACCACAGGAGCCCAAATCCCAAAGGGGGAACCCTCTAGAGACATATGTTTTGTTTTTTAGCAGATATCATAGTATCTTTCCTTTTTTATGATCAGAAGTGAAAGAAGCCAAAAAAGAACCATCATATCGATCTTGTCATCCAGAGAAGAATACATTAGATTCTAAAGCATGTAAAAAGACAAAAGCTGGACAAACTCTATACCAGCAGTAAAAACATAAAGATATAAATCACAGAACATGGTCTGTACAGTGTTTGAGTTCAAACCTGAATGGGGTGGGTGTGTACGTGTGTGTAGGGTGTGGAAAAGGAAGAACGTACAGCACAATCTTACAACAGAGGCCTTGAGAATCACCATTTCTTCCACTATTAGACAGCTACGGTCATTTGGGAATTATAAAAATCACTTTGTTTTTACCTGAACTGCAATGTAGAGTCCTGGTACATTAAATGATTCAAACATAATTTCTGCAAGATATTCTCTGTTTTCTGGTGTGTTCAGTGGAGGTTCTGTCTGTAAGAAAACATTCACTATATTTAGTGTTCACCCAAATTTCATGTAACTATATCAGAATCATAAAAAAGTTAACCTAAAAGCATGTTAATTAGGATGCTGTACAACTTCCTGATTTTACAGGTAGCGCACACCCAGAGCATACTCTAAAGAAATTTGTACTTAAAGAAACTGTCTTAAAGAACTTTGGCTGCGGGGCTTAAAAGCTTTGACACAGGGCTTCCCTGGTGGCTCAGTGGTTGAGAGTTCGCCTGCCAATGCAGGGGACACGGGTTCGTGCCCCGGTCCGGGAAGATCCCACATGCCGCGGAGCGGCTGGGCGCGCGC
>NW_006797698.1:509306-511368 GCF_000442215.2 Lipotes vexillifer
CGATGCAGGGGATGCAGGTTCGTGCCCTGGTCTGGGAAGATCCCACATGCCGCGGAGCGGCTGGGCCCGTGAGCCATGGCTGCTGAGCCTGTGCATCCGGAGCCTGTGCCGGGAGAGGCCACAACAGCGAGAGGACCACGTACCGCAAAAAAAAAAAAAAAAAAAAAAAAGCTTTGACACAGCAGAGTAAAGCCCTCTCTAAACACTTCTGCTCTTATTAACCACCCCAAAACAGGAACAAGTTAGAGAAAAGGGAACTCTGCCTTCAACAACATAACAGCCAAACACCCTGAACTGAAGAGCCCTGCAGCAAGTTGCCAAGGGTAGTAATAACCCCACCAAGACGAGTGAGGATGCCAGGAGGAAACACCAGTGACTTCACACCCCAGGCAAGCTACACAGGTCTCCAGAGGGAGGAAAAGCAGTGAGCCTTGCGTGGAAAAAGACCAGTTTGAGCAGAACAGCTGAGAAGCCGCCCTCCCCAAGCCCCACCTGCCATCAGAGCACAGGCCGCAAGGTTAGACGAAGCATCTTTGCCATCAGCTGCAAGGCAGAAAAAGCTGGGCAGAAGCAGCTTCACCCAGACACTGCCCCCCGCCCGGCCTCAACTCACACACACAGCCTGTCCAGGAAGAATTCCCCTCATTCAAAGATGAGGAAAGAACACAAAGAAACCAGCCAAAGACCATATAAAGACACTGAAAGAAAAAGAGAGGGAAGAGAGGAAAGTAACAGGAAAAACAAATGGCAGACAAAAAAACATGTACCCCGAAAAATTTAAAAATACAGCAGATGAAAATCATGATAAAGACATTTCAAAAAATTCAAATATCTATTTTAAAATAATAACCATTATCAAATAGGAGGAAATTAACAGGATTACAGAAAGATAAAAAGAATAAATAAACCTGCTTTTTTGTCATTCAGCAATAGGTTGTGAACATTTTTCCATGTCAATAAATATGGTTATACATCACATATTTAAGCTGCAAAACAAAGAAAGAAAGAAAGAAAAAAAGAATAAATAAAAATTCTCTGGGCCTTTTGGCAAAAACTCCCACATTACCCTTTGTTATAGACTGAGCTGTGTCTCCCAAAATACCTATGTTGAAGCCCAACCTCCAGTGTGACCGCATCTGGGGACGAAGCCTCTGGGGAGGTAATCAAGGTTAAATGAGGTCATGGGGGAAGCCCTAATTTGAGAGGACCAATGTCTTTGTAAGAAAAGGAAGAGACACCAGAGAGCTCTCTCTCGCACACGCACAGAGGAAAGACCGCATGAGGACATAGCGGGAAGGCGGCCATCTGCACACCAGGAAGGAAGGTCTCACCAGAAACCAACCCTGACAGCACGTTGATCTCGGACCTAAAGCCTCCAGAACTGTGAGAAAACAAATGTCTGCTGTGTAAGCCACTCAGCCTGTGGGATTTTGTTATGCTTAGTTCGAGCACCTAAAACACCCTTAAAGCAGGAAAAGTACAGCCAGCCTTGGCCATCAACACAGATACATTTGTAGCACTGGGACACATGGGGCCACACTTACAGAGTCTTCAGGGCAGGAAGGTGTGACCCAAGAATTCTATACCTGGCCACACTGCCAATCAAGTATGTTACAAAAACAAAGGACCTTTAAACATATAAGAACTTGGGAGAGTTTGGTTCCTATGAAGCCTTCATGAATTAACTATTAGAAGAATGCAGAAAGTACGGCCAAAGACTCACAGTGAGCAATTAAGCCATTTAAGATGTAGGAATAAAGATTTTCCTTTCCAGGGAATAACGGCTATAGAACAGAATGCAAACATTATAAATTAAAACAGCAGAACCAGCATCAAGTTGAGAGGTACAGATGGAAGGAGAGAATATAGACACTGATATCCTCGTACCATGGAATCAAAAGATAATTGTCTTATTACAGAGTATCAGAGACATCAGTAAACCTAGAGTTGTAAATAGCAGAATAAGTTTAGTAACATAATCAATCAAAAGCAGGTGACAGAGGAAGAAAGAAGAGGTAAGAAAATGTGGAAATGTACCAACTTGATCACTAAGCTCAGCAGG
>NW_006797698.1:511563-577596 GCF_000442215.2 Lipotes vexillifer
GAAGTAATCACACCTAAACAAACACAGGTAAATATATTATATAGAAGGATAGTTACATTAAAATAGTTTTAATGAATTATTATGAATTATTTTTATAAATAATAAGTCTTAAGATACTAATACATAAATAAAACACATTAAAACCAGAAAGCAAAGCAGTAGAACAGCTGAACTAAGGCCACACACACCTGTCGCACAGTGGCAGGCCACACCAGCCCGGTTAAAAGGAGAGCTTGTCCCACCTTCAATTTTACTAAATTTAGAAAGTGATTTCCTGTCTCAGTGTGTAATTAGCACTGACCTCACAGGAGTCTAAATAAAGTGCTCAGGCAGCACCCAGCATGTGGTGAGTTACTGTTACTAAAATCATCAGCAAGTACCAGTGAGAAACTCACTAAAGACAGTCTCTTAGCTAAGACCATGAAACAAAATCAAATTACATTCTCTAGGCAAGAAAAAACAAGGTGCCTCAGAGAGGTCGAAAGTCAGTGTTGCTTCCAAGATCAGAAAAAACCTTGGGACTTCCCTGGTTGTCCAGTGGTTAGGACTCCATGCTCCCAACGCAGGCGGCCCAGGTTCGATCCCCAGTCAGAGAACTAGATCTCACGTGCGTGCCGCAACTAAGGAGCCCGCGAGCTGCAACTAAGGAGCCCGCGTGCTGCAACCAAGACCCGGCACAACCAAATAAATAAATAAAATATTAAAAAAGAAAAAACCTAAATGCCCATCACTAGGAACTGATTAAACAAATTATGCCACATCCATAAAATGCTACACTTTGCAGCAATTAAAAAGGATGAGCTTTTTGCGTGCTGGTGTGAAACAATCTCTATGATAAACAGTTAAGTGAAAAGAGAAAGGCATCTGCACACTTTACACATTCTTAAATGTTCTTCTGTATCAACAACTTTTTTATAAAAAATCAAGGTGTATGGGGGTGAGGAATAGGGAGCTGTTCAATGGGCAGAGCTTCAGTTCTGCGGGATGTGAAGGTTCTAGAGACCTGTCACACAACAATGTGAATACAGGTAACACTCTGAACTACACACTTAAAAAAGGTTAAGGGGGTAAATTTCATATGTTTTTAATCACAATTTTTAAAGGTTTTACAATAAAAAACAAGGTTACCACCATATGTGTATTTCATTACCATTTTATAAAACAAGTTTATGTATAATCCATATGCCTGCACACAATTATCTCTGGTTAAGAACCGGTAAAGGTGTTTTCCTCCAGGAAGGGGATCTGGGGGGCAGCACAGACCTGGGAAGGAGACACACGTGCACTGGAAATCCTTCTGCACCTTTTGAATTTTGTGCTGTGCATGTCATCGCTTCAAACAAATAAGCAAGTCTGGCTGTCAGCTCGCTGGGGCCTTTAGCTTAGACTCTTGTATAGCAATGATGGAAAGCTCAAACGCAGTGCCCCAAGTAAGTTTTAATTACTGTGATTAGAATCAATATATAATATTCCCTGGATGGGAGAGAGAAAGCAATCTTAAGACATATGTGAGGGAGGGTGGGAGGGAGGGAGACGCAAGAGGGAAGAGATATGGGAACATATGTATATGTATAACTGATTCACTCTGTTATAAAGCAGAAACTAACACACCATTGTAAAGCAATTATACCCCGATAAAGATGTTAAAAAAAAAAAGACATATGTGAGAAATAAAAGTCATCAAAAGAAGATTGTAAATAAGGGATCTGAAAGTCACCCAACAACAACATAACTTATTTTAACATTCCTACCTCAGGGGGTTGAGATTAAATTTGTTAATACCTTAAAGCACCCAGCACATAGCTGGCACCGTGTTATGATTACTATTTTAGATTTCTTGCATTTAAAGCACATGAATAATAGCTGCACCTTCCAACAGTACTGGCTACAATGTATCTCCTTAAAGCACCTCCTGTCCATCTGAAAAACAGGCCTAATAACTACCCCCCCCAGGGTTGTTGGTGGGATTAAATAAATGAGTGAATACATGTAAATACTTGGTGAGGGGAGGAGCAGGGCACATAGCAAGTGCTGAATAAATGTCAGCTATACCATCAATAATGTAATTCACACCAGAAGAAATTATATATATTAGCTACAGAGATCTATAAAATCTTTTCTCATCATGAAGAGAAATGCAAGCACCTTAAGTTAACTTTATAAACAAAGCATTTAAACTGAGCAGAGGGGAAAAAAGGATCAAGAGAAGAAGACTAAAAACGCATGAAAAGTGTGAGCACAGTTGAGGAAAATTTCTTGCCTGCCGGCTAAGAGCTGCCTATTTGGTCTGAAGCAAAAAGTGAGACTAGGGCTTCCCTGGTGGTGCAGTGGTTGAGAGTCCGCCTGCCGATGCAGGGGACATGGGTTCGTGCCCCAGTCCGGGAAGATCCCACATGCCACGGAGCGGCTGGGCCCGTGAGCCATGGCCGCTGAGCCTGCGCGTCCGGAGCCTGTGCAACGGGAGAGGCCACAACAGTGAGAGGCCCGCATACCGCAAAAAAAAAAAAAAAAGTGAGCCTACAGGAGACATTCCCAGCAAGAAGTAGACTGACCCTGGCTCCTGGATTCTTCCAGGTTTAAGTCCAGTGTCAAATGATGTTCCAAATATATCCCAAATGGATGAAAAGTATGTATAAACATCATAGGAAAACAGGTTTACTACATAAAAACTTACAGATTCAAAAACATAATCTACAAAGGGAAAAAAAAATCAATTGAGAAAAAAAGTATCTGCTCCTGACAAAAGCTTCCTGTCTATTATATGGAAGAGTTCACAGTATAAACAAAGTGTGATACATATAAAACAGAATATTATTCAGCCCTGAAAAGAAGGAAATTCTGACACATGCTACAATGTGGCTGAACCCTGAAGACATTATACTAAGTGAAATACGCCAGTCACAAAAGGAAAAATACTGTAGGATTCCACTTATATGAGGATCTAGAATAGTTACAGTCATAGACACAGAAAGTAGGATGGGGGGGGTGCCAGGGGCTGGAGGAAGCAGGAAGGGGGAGCTATTCTTCAATGGGGTCAGAGTTTCAGTTTGGAAGACGAGAAAGTTCTGGAGACGGATGGTGGTAACGGGTGCACAACAATGCGAATGTACTCAATTCACCAAACTGTACGTTCAAAAATGGTTAAAATGGTAAATTTTATGTACATTTTATCACAAAAGAAACTTTTAGGTAAAAAAAAAGATCATAGAAATCACAGCAATAGGAAAAGCAATAAAACACTGATATACACAAAACACAGGACATGAATAGGCAATTCATGAAAGAGAAAATACAGCTGATAAACACATGAAAAAATGTTTAAGGTCAAAGTTATTAAAAATGCAAGTTGACAACAAATAATCAAAAATATTAATCAATGCTGACAAGAGTTCTAATAATGTGGCCTCTAGTACACTGAAGATTTCAGCGTGAAATGGTATGCTAAAGATTCAAACTTATGAATACTTCTGTACCCCAAAATTACATATAATTTTTATACTTTTAATATAAAAAATGCTAATATAGAAAACACTGTGCAAAGATGACTTCATATTACTTCTTAGAAAACCAAGAAATTGGAAACAAAAGTAAACATCTAAAAATAGTGAAACTGCTAAACAGGAAATATTCACTGGATAGAGGACTGTATAGCCATTAAAATGAGGATTATGAAGAGCGTAAGAAACTGGGGGAAGAGGGACAGAGGACACAACATTGAATGTGCAAAAGCCATACAAAAACATGGGTGAAAAGATTAAATGAAGATATACTGAACGTTAATATTTATGTTAATGGACGTAAAAAGCCCCACAGATATCTTTCAAATTTTCTAAATCACACTTACAGTTCTATAATAAAAAAAATCTTTGGGCTTCCCTGGTGGCGCAGTGGTTGAGAGTCCGCCTGCCGATGCAGGGGACACAGGTTTGTGCCCCGGTCCGCGAAGATCCCACGTGCTGCGGAGCGGCTGGGCCCGTGAGCCATGGCCGCTGAGCCTGCGCGTCCGGAGCCTGTGCTCCGCAACGGGAGAGGCCACAACAGTGAGAGGCCCGCCCACCCCAAAAAAAAAAAAAAAAAAAAATCTTTACAAGAGTTGTGAAACCCTGGGTTACAGCCTGTGTGTAAAGACCACAGAAACTCCCAATACAACTTCCTGATCTATTTATCCAGACGAAGAAACTCACAGAGGCAAGACGGCAACACAGAGCAGAAGCAGCAGCATCCCGACATGGCTTTCCTGGCCTTCTGGCTGCCGATGGGGATGACACGCGCCACATCCAGCCAGAGTTGTGAAGACAGTTGAATGAATTCTCGTCTTGCCACTGTCTTCACACCTGTAGTCACATCTTTATGGAAGGCACTGCAACTTGCCTACCCTGTACCTATTCTCCCTTCTGCCTTAATGGCAGACCACTGTTCAATCACAGGCCCAGAGGAGAAGCATTTCCCAGACTTCCTCATGGACAGGGGTGGCTAAGTGAGTAAGTTCTGGCCAATAAGAAGCAAAAGCTGATGAATGTGGCTCCTAGGAAAGTTGCTTACAGGGGTGAAGGCAGACTCAAGCAGTAGACTCCCTTCTGCTTGCTCTTAATGCCTTCTTTCCTGGAATGCAGAGGTGATGATGGAGCTGCAGGAGCCAGCGTGGGGTCACCAGGTAACCGTGGAATGAAAGCCAGACGCTAGAGATACTAGAGCACAGAGACCGCTAATGACACCAGGATGCTGCCCTACCAGCAGCGCCCTCCCTACTACAAATGTATGTAAGGAAAATAAAATCCTGAACTTGCTAAAACCAATATTTAATTACTTGCTGCCAAACGATTCACCATCTGTGAAGAATTTACATTAAAATCTACATACTTCTATTTAAGGGAATGTTTACAATGTAATTAGGTTCTCCTGGCTCCTGAATCAAATTCAGCATTATTAAAGGCATATTCTTAGGGGTTCTGAGAATCATAATCATAAACCCATTTTTTTCCTCAATCCTCCATTTCTTTTATGTTTACCACCAGTAACTGTTCCTTTAGGAGACCAATTTAAATAAAACTTTCCCCAAACCATTATTTACAAGATCTAAATAGGAGATATCAAGTTTTTCTTATTTATTTTTAATACTGAAGCATATGATTAAAACATCACATGAATGCAAGTTACACAAACAAATTTATTCATAATAATGGTGAAACATCATCTGGTATGAATTCAAAAATAAAGAATTAATCCGTTCCATAAAACCAATCCATATTTCTGGATAAAGACAGCAAACTGAACACATGTACCTAATACTGTTCCACCCTCAAGCCTCTCTATAATTGCAGTAAAGAAACCTTTTTAAAAATATAAACCCTGAAGGGAGGGAGACCAGGAGAGGAGATGACAAGGTACTGTAAGGTGGGAAGCACGTGGGCCAGGGGTGACGGACTTAGCATACCCAGGGCTGTCAACCTTCGCACTGGCTGGTGGCTTCCGTACTGGACACAGCGGGTCTACTTCATTCTTAAGAGCCAGAAAGGCAACTATTACGGCGAGTCAGGACTTACCACATGTCATGGTCAGCTTGGCTAGGCTAAGGGACACCCCGAGAGCTGGTAAAACATAATTTCTGGGTGTGTCTGTGAGCGTGTCTCTGTAAGAGATTAGCATCCAGCGGACTGAGAACAGAGACACGCCTTCACCAATATGGGTGGGTGTCATCTGAGCCACTGAGGACCCGAATGGAACAAAAGACGGAGGAAGGGCATCTCTCTCTGTCTGTCTCTGTCTCTCTCTCTGCTCTGTCTCTCTCTCTCTCTCTCACAGCTGGGATGTCCATCTTTCCGGCTCCTGGCTCTCAGACATTCTTGATCAGCACGTGCTGCTTGCTCTTCCTCCTTGATTCATTTTCAAAAAGTCTGCCAATCTCCTCTAAAGTTGTAACTCGATTTCCACTCAAGAGCACTGCAATTCTTTAAAATATATGCTTCTGTTTTGAACTCTGGGCACTTCAGTCTTGGAGAAAAGAGTAGGATTCCCATTTGCTATCTGCTCAATCCACATGACCGATACAGCCGAGTCTCTGAAACGTCTGGAAAAACGTCAGCCGTAATGAGCTCATTCTCACCTATACGCTCAGGCATCTGGTCACCGCAGTCAGAAAGAACAATTTGGGGGGCTACTGAGAGACCTTTAATTTAACCCCTTTAGACTCTCTTATACCAAAAAGCATTATCTGATATAGCAGTTCAGTAAATGTCTTCAACTGACTTCTAGACTTGGCCATAAATCTCTATACCTGCTTTACTCCCCTTGAACTATTCCATTAACTGACGACTAAGGGCATAAACCTGAAAGCAACGTACCATTCTCATTACTTCCTCAATCACATCATGCAATGAACTGACCTTGCAAAATTCAAAGCACAATACACAGAACACAATATTTTCTCTGTTTAATTCAATAAACTTGATTATTTCTGAATATTCATTACAGGTACTCATTTTTGGCAAATGGACTTTTCCATATTCACACCAAACACCTCCAATTCCTTCCGAGAAAGTGGTTTTATCTTACTAGCCTATAATGCCAGCTAAAGCAGAAAATAATTTCTCGTAGGAAACAATTCCTGTGGGCTGTGTCCTGGTGGTGTGTGTCTGCTCCACAGGCTAGGACTAAGCGTCCCTCTGAGTGGAGTGAGAGGGGACCACCTGGCACGGGAAGCTGAGGCAGACAGAAGGAAGCTGCTGGGCGGCACGCGCTCCTGACGTCCTGTCCAACAGGCTGCTACGCAATGCGCGCGAGATGGAAAGACGCCAAATGGGACAGGTAGGAATCTGTGATCTACTGAGGCTTTAAAGACAAAGCCACTCAGACACACTGTCAGTTTCCTGGCTCCATGTATTTTACATAAACCACTGTAGACGCACAGGAGAGAAAACACATGGAGGCCTGTAAAACACAGTATTCACGCTTGGCAATTCCTAGTTATGGCGATACAGCCAGAAAAAAAGATCAAGGCACTTTCAAGGACTTGTTGTAGTAGATTTTAAATATACAGATTCCACTAACTACCATAATAGCCTTGTAGTTAACATATTTTAAGCCAGATAATTCTAAAGAACACTCCATATTTAACATTAGAAAGAACTATGTAATTGGGGATCAGGGACCTTTTGACAATATACTTGCATGGAAAAAATCCAAAGCTAAATTATGTAGGTTGTAATGTGCAGCTTATGCTACGTGCAATTGCTTTCCACAAAGCAAGTGTTCTGTACATGTAATTAATTTTAGCTTAAAAAGAACATTTCATGGAAGGAAACGTGAAGTTGAGTCGAACAATCAGAACAGATTCCATAACCAAGAGATATTTCTTTTCATTCCTCTGTAATGCTTTATTTTGTTTGAACAAGATCAATTAAGTACCACAATATCAGGGCCCGTAACTCAGCTCAATTTTATTTTAGAGTGCGATCTGAACCCTGGCAAAATAACACCTTGACTCAGTTTCCTCTGCTATAAAAGAAGCAAAAATCAGAGTCATCCAGTTACTTCTCGAGGACATCCAAGTGCACAGTTGGTTTCCTACCCAAATCCATCCCTCCCTCCACCCTCCTTGTTGTTAGAGGCCTGTTTAGGTCCCTACCCTCTTGGGGCCAGGTGATCAGACACCGTCCCCTAAGCAGCCCAAGGGAGAGAATCTTGATCAATCTAATCCTGTCAAGGTAATTCCATTCCCCTGTACGGGACCAGGCTAGGCATGGACGGATGGGGTAAATCTGCTGAGAAGGTTTCTAGGAAAGGGATTCTTAATTCCTAAAAAGTGCTTCTACCTCTGACAGCAAATACACCAAGAGGTGGTAAAGGAACTTGGGCAGCCATCCTGGGCCTTGAGGGGAACCAACACAAGAGGCCAAACTACGAATTAGGCTGGTCCTTGCCTCTGTCCCTGAGCTGCTGAAATAACGAGCCCTGGAGCAGCCTGACTCTGGCCTTTTTGTTTCATGAGATAATAAGCCCCTTTTGGCTTTCAGGCATTTTTGTTGAGCTTTCTGTTATTTGCCCATAAAGCACCCCCATTCATACAAACAGCTTTAGCAGGCATTAAAAACTCCCCAGGGAAGAACACCTTGGGTTTAAAATCTACACAACTTGGAACTGACAGGGATATACTCTTCTTAGGTCCAGTTACTCACCATTAAAAAATAATGATCCTCAGGCTCAGCTCGAAGATATTTAAAAATCACTTGTTCCATGAACCTTTCCATTAGATCCCAGTCTTCAATTATTCCGTGTCTTATTGGCCACTAAGGCAAGAGAAACCGAACTACATCAGGCTTCAGTTCACATCAGTAAGAGTAACAGTTTAACAACAGCACCGGCCCGGAAGAGACGGAAGACAGCGAGTTGTTGAACAGTGTTCCTCTGCATGGAGTGAGTGTTAATTTATATAAAGAAACAACAGGCACTTTTCCAGAAAGATTCCATGACATTACTGTTTATATTCTACTCCACCCATTTCTAAGCACAAAGAATCGTCTTAACAATGGGGTAACAGATGGAAAAGCAGAGCTAATCTACAATACCATTCGATCTGGAGTTTGGGGAGTGTTTTTTTTAGAACAAATGTCTAGTTAAATAACTTTAGTGCTTCTTTTTAACTGATCAATCTGCAACTCTCCACATATGACAGGTTAATTAGTCAACCTGCAGGTTTCCACAGGAGCAGACCTTGCTTTCCACATAACCCAGCGGTCCCTGAGTCAACTCTGTATTTGTAAATTCACTTAATTCCCCACATCAAAAATACCCTCATCAAAAACAACAACAAAGCCTCTTTTCAAACATAAGAATAAAATATATTCTACAACTCACAAGTACAGTTTCTACATAAAGCGCCACTTTGCATCACTCATCCTGCTGCTCTGCTCTTGGCTGTGCATTTGCAGAAGCGAATCCCAGCAGGCGTTTACCTTTGTGGCGTACGTGGGTTTATCTATGGCTTCATCCCCTATGAAGAAGTCCAGGTCGTCGACACCCCTCAACACCCTCCTCTGGGCTTGGTCGACCACCTTTGCAGACTCTCTGATGGCAATACCTTAGGAAAAACAGCACAAAGAGTCCATCACCATACTCATTCATTTCAATGATCAAGAGAGGATGATAAAACCCCTATGTATGGACAAGTAAATTTGCAATGTTACGGTTTTATTTGGGATCGAGTGTGTTCATAGAAAAGACTCTACCAATGAGTACATAAAGTAATACAGAAACAAGTTATCGTGTTCCAGCATTATTTTCAGCATGGCACAAAAGAACTCAGCTGGTCTGCTTTTAATGCTGACAAAAGCTACATTACTAAATTTCTCAGTTTCATCTGAAAAAAATTCCTCAAGATAGTAAGTGAAATGCCCATGGAGTATCAAATAGGTTCTAAATTTTAAAATACAAAATAGGAAACAAAATTTAAAATATAATACAGAAGAAAAGAGTAAACTGAAAAATGCCTCATGTCATTTTCATGAAACTCTGTCAGATTTAAAACACATTTTTAGTCTTGTTACAAAAAAAAAAAAAAAACTTATTTCCCATTAAAAGAAAAACTAAGAGGCTGCTGACTAGTATCTGACAAAAGAAAAGTACAATAATCAAACAACTGTATTATGTAAAAATATTAATGGCTTTTTTGAAACATTACTTTAATAAGAGCTTAACCTTGATACTTAGGAATATACTTAGTAGTAAATAATCATATAAAACTTAACTCCGGAATTAACATCTAATGAAATGTGGAAAGCTTCACAAAGATTCAATTTTCCATTTAAACTCCTAACCCCTGGTTAAACTCTGAGTTCCTAAAAACGACTCCATCAAATTTATTCCAAAACAAATTAGTAAACAAATACAATTATTTTTAAAGGTAGATTATATGAAATCCCCAATTTATTACAAATGAAGAAAGCTATCTTTAAGTAACGGGGGTGAATTTTAATCCTTTTTCTCAGAAAGCTATCTTTAAGTAACAGGCTGAAGAGATGGAAAAAAAAAAAGGACAGAAATCACTTTGCCCATCTCCTTTTCTCACTCCAACTCATTGCCACATTTAGTCTCAAAGCTTTCAAGTTACGAAAGGTGGCACAAATCTAAAGGACAGAATTTCTGCAGGAAATGCTGGGGGCTGAGCCTAGAGAAAGCATCCAGGTCAGAAGCAGTGAGCCCGTCAGGGCCATGAGGCTAAGAATGGGGCCAGAAAAGTCTGGAGGGACAACACTTACTAAGGCAACCTGTGGAAACAAACACAACCCATCTCTGAACACCGACCATGCCATCCAGTGGCGCACTGACACAGAATCATCCGACGTGCCAGTTAGCACTTCAAGGGCCCCTGGAGAGAGGGCTTGCAGCAGACCTCAAAACTCCTCGCAGTGTGGCAGTGCCAGATTCCACCCTCTGGGCAAGACCAAACTTAACTATGCACGAATTTAGAATTAAACTGCCAAGTCAACTTAAAAGACTATAAAGAGACAACAACAAAAAGATTCTTCAATTCATGACTTCATTCAAGTTTGCCAAAAATTTGAGGGCAATATATCTAACCAAGAGAAAACTCACCACCTTAAAGAAAACAATGCTAACCTTAGTGAGAATGAAGTCACCATGCTCAAAAATTCACCTGACAACAAAGTAAATCTTATCCCTCCCAAAAGGGAGATGTAAGTACTCTGACCCCAAATCACAGGAGATCTATGTTTTAGTGGCCTTTAGCAGCAGCAGCAGCAACAAACCATAAAGCGTGCTTCTTTTAACTATTACACGGAAGCAACTACAGCCATGAAAGAGAGTAAAGCTTTATAGAGCTTATATTCAAAATCTTTTGTTCATACCTATGAAAAGCAAGATGTGGTCCAAAGAGTCCTTGTGAACATGATGGAGAAATGTGTGTAAAGAGTAGCTATCAGTGAGCATCTCTGAGTATTCACGGAGTATACACATGACTCATCGTAAGACACAGATCTAAATCACCCGCAGCTTTCTCCAGCACACCACAGCTTCCTACAGGACCCTGACTCAGGTGTAAACAAAGACAACAAGTGTGCAGAGAACATTAAGATGGAAAGGACAACAAATATAACAGATAACAGGATCAGCACCTAAACATTCCAACTGCTCACAAACATGTGGCATCTCCATGCAATGGAATATCATGAGGCCACGAAAAGCAATGCAGGAGTTCACGAAGTGACCCATAACGTTCTCAAAGATGGAGCGTCAGGAGAAAAAAAGCTAGGTGCAAAACGGTGTCCGTGGTATATGCCGCCACTGAGGTAAAAACACACCTGTGTATATTCACCGGTACACGTAGAGTTACCTCAGGAAGGAGGAAACCAGAAACAGTAGCTGCCATCTAAGAGGGGAAGTGGGTGGTAGAGAGTTAATTTTCACTGTACATCTTTTTACAGCATTTAATTTATATGTCACATGAATGTATCACCTATTCAAAATTAATTAAATTTGGACTTCTGCTTCTGGAAAGATGGAGTAAACATACTTTACTCCTCTCACTAAGCACAGCTAGAATACCTGGACTTTATATTTGAAAGAAACATAAAAATGCTCAGAGGTGAAGAGAAAGCAGCAGACTGGATAGGGACCTCAGGACCCAAGGAACAACACGCTGGTGACTTCCAGGTTTTCGTTTGTTTCATGTGTCCTACACTGGCTGCCAGGTAAGCCAACAACCCAGAAACACCAGTGGGAACAAACAAACACAGTCCCCAAAAGCCTGCTGTCTCCAGCCAAAGGAGGTGAAAGGGGCAGTGAAAACATACAACTGCCCAACTCCAGTCAAACACAACAGAAAAACAAACCCCCCACGTGCAGTGTAGACACCACACGGGAGCCAGGACTCATCCCACCCCTCTGCCTCCACGCCAGGGTCCTGCCAGAGGAGGCCCAGTGGAAAGTCAGCACTTCCACCCCTCACCCTCCCGGCAGACGGTAGCTGCAGAGGCCTAGTCAGGGGTCTGATCCCCCGCCCACACTCAGCAGCAACATGGAGCCCCTCCCTAAATGAGTGTCAACAAAGGCCAGAGGAAAACCTGAACTTCAGCCCCAAACTGGCATTAACAAAGGGTATCCCCCTTCCCCTGCTGGAGCAATATCAGAAATGACTTGCCAAAGCATAAGATTTAAATAAGATCTGGAATCTCATAATATAATACCCAAAATGTCCAGGTTTCAATTAAAAAAAAAAAACCCTCTCACCATAGCAAGAACCAGGAATATCTCAAGTGGAATGAGAAAAGATGATCAATAGATAGCAACACTGAGATGACACAGATAACAGAATTACCAAACAAGATTTTAGGAGCCATCATAAAATGCTTCAGTGAGCAACTACAAACGCACCTGAAACAAATGAAAAATAAAAGGAAGTCAGCAAAGGAGCACAAAGGCACAGCAAAGATTAAAGATATAAAGACAAAACCCACAGAAATGTTAGAACCAGAAAACACAATACCTGAAATAAAAATGTCAATGGATGCGCTCAGCAGCAGAAAACAACAGGGGAGAGAGTCAATGAACTTGAAGACAGCAACAGAAATAACCCAACCTGAACGACAAAGAGAAAACAGACTGAGAAACAAATGAACAGGGCTTCAGGGACACGTGGGCTGGACAACAGCAGATCTAATATTCATGTATTCTGAGTCCCAGATGGGAGGAGAAAGGAGGTAGGGCTGGAAAAGCATCCAAAGAAATTATGATTAAAAATCTGTCAAATTTGGGAATTCCCTGGTGGCCCAGTGGTTAGTACTCCACGCTTCCACTGCAGGGGACCTGGGTTCGATCCCTGGTTGGGGAACTAAGATCCTGCAAGCTGCGTGGTGAGAAGAAAAAAAAAAATTGGCAAATTTGGCAATAAAAATTAATAAACCTATAAATTTAAGGTTGAATAAACTCCAAAGAGGATAAACCCAAAAAAATCCAAAAACTAAAGAGCAAAGAAAAAATTCTGAATGCCTCCAGCAAATTTCTCATCAGAAATCAGGTAGCCCAAAAGGAACTTGCATATTTTCAAGTGTTGCAAGAACCGCCCACTCAGAATTCTATATTCAGCAAAGTTTCCTTCAAAAATCAGGAGCAAATCTAGACATTCTCAGATGAACAAAAACTAACAGAATTTGTCACCAACATATCTACTCTAAAAGACTGGCTAAAGAAAGTTCTCTAAACAGAAAGGAAATGATAAAAGAAGGAATCCTGGAACATCAGGAAGGAAGAACAAGAGCAAAAATATGGAAATTACAATTACTTTCCTTCTCCTCTTGTGTTTGCTAAATTATGTGTGGCAGTTAAAGCAAAAATTATAATGCTAATGTGCTTCTCAATGTATAACCTCAATTATAACAGAAAGGGAGGAGGGTAAAGGGACATAAAGGGAGAAAAGGTTTCTACATGTCACTGAAACTGGTAAATGCTGACACCACAGACTAAGAAAAGCCATGTACATATAAGATAATAGCTAGACCAACCACTTAAAAAGCTACACAGAGAGAAGCACTCAAAACACCACAGATATGGGACTTCCCTGGTGGTCCAGTGGTTGGGTACTCTGCACTCCCAATGCAGGAGGCCTGGGTTCGATCCCTGGTCAGGGAACTAGATTCCCACGTGCTGCAACTAAAAGCCTGCATGCCAAAACAAAGATCCTGCGTGCCACAGCTAAGACCCAGCGCAACCTAAATAAATAAGTAAATGAGACACCACAGTTAAGTCAAAATGAAATTCTAAAACATACTCAAGTAATCCACAGGAAGTTAGGTAAAACAAAACAAAGAAATGAAAAACAGAAAGAACAAACAGAAGAAGAACTAATAAATAATCACAAGAAATGTAACAGTCTAAACACACCAGTTAAAAGACAGATATTGGTAGAGTGGATTCAAAAAACATGACTGAACTCTACATTGTCTACAAGAAACTCTCTTCAAATTTAACAGTATACAGGCACACCTGGTTTTACTGTGTTTTGCTTTTATTTAGTCTTTTTTACAAATTGAAGGTTTCTGGCAACCCTGAGTCAAGCAAGTGTACTGGTGCCACTTTTCCAACAGCATTTGCCCACTTCATGTCTCTGTGCCATATTTTGGTAATTCTCACTATATTTCAAACTTTTTCATCATTATTATATTTGTTAAGGGGGGATCTGTGATCAGTGATCTTTGATGTCACTACTATGACTTGCTGAAGGCTCAGACGATGGTTAGCATTTTTTAGCAATAAAGTATTTTTTAATTAAGGTACATAATACACTGGTTCTTTAGACATATGCTATTGCACACTTAACAGATGGCAGTACAGTGTAAACATAACTTTAAAATCGACTGGGAAACCAAAATTTCGTGTAACTCGCTTTATTGTGATATTCACTTTATTGCAGTGGACTAGAACCAAACCCACAACATCTCCAAGGTATGCCTGTATGTAGGTTAAAACTAGAAAGATAGAAAAAGATACTCCACAAAAATATTAATCAAAGAAAGTATGAGTGGCCATACTGCTATCAGAAAAAGTACACTTTATAGCAAAGAAGATAGAAAGGGACTGATAGAAAGGGACATTAAAGCAATAGTCAATCTGTCAAGACAGAGCAATCCTAAATGTGTATGTACCAAAGAATGCTGCAAAATATGAAACAAAAACTCAAAGGAGAAAAAGACGAGTCCACAATTATAGATATAGACTTTACCTCTCTCTCAACTAGTGATGAAACAAGTAAAGAGAAAATCAGCAAGGATATAGAAGAACTCAACACCATCAACCTACAGGATCTAACAGACATGAAGAGAACATTCCACCCAACAAGAGCAGAACACACATTGCTTTCAAGTGCACTTGGGACCAAAATAAATCTAATACTGGACCATAAAACGAACCTCAACAAGTTTAAAAGAATTAAAACCATAAAAGTGTGCTTTCTGACTACAATGGAATTAACTCAGAAATCAATAACAGAAAGATAATGAGAAAATCCCCCAAATACTTGGAAACTAAACAACATAGTTCTGAATAATCCATGGATCAAAGAGGACGTCTCAGGGAAACTAAAAACTGCATGAACAGAATGAAACTTAAAATACAAAATATTAAAATGTGTGGGACACAGCTAAAGCAGTGCTAAGAAGAAAATTTTTAACACTACATGCTTACATTAGAAAAAAAGAAGTCTCAAATCAATAATCTAAGTTCCCACCTTAAGAACCGAGAAGAGTAAAATAAACCCAAAGCAAGAAAATGGAAGGAAATAAAGAGCAGAAATTAATGAAATTTAGAAACAGAAAAATAGAGAAAAACCAATGAATCAAAAAGCTGATTCATTTGAAAGTTAAAACTTTTGCTCTGCAAAAGACCCTGCGAAGAGGATGAAAAGACAAGCTAAATGATGGGAGAAATTACTTGCAAACCACATATCTGACAAACAACTCATATCTAGTATATACAAAGAACCCTGAAAACTTAACAGTAGAAATACAAGCAACACTATTAAAAAATGAGCAAAAGACATGAAGAGACATTTCAAAGATGATATTCAGATGGCAAATAAGCACATGAAAAGATGTTTGCCATCACTGGCCGTTAGGGAAACGAAAATAAGGAGGAGACTGAGACATCACTGCATACTTACTGGAACAGATGAAGTAAACCAGTGACAATGGCAAACGCTGTCAAGGTGAAGCTGGCTCTCTCATACATAGCTGGTGGGAGTGCAAAATGACACAGCCACTGTAGAAAGCACTCTGGTAGTTACTGAAAAACACTAAACACAAACTTGCCATACAACTTGCGCTATGCACAGGATTTATCCAGAGAAATGAAAAATTATGTCCACACAAAGACCGGTACACAACTGTTCATAGCAGCTATATTTGTTATAGCTAAAAACTGGAAATAACCGAGATGCCCCTCAAAAGAAGAATGTTTAAACATCTGTGGTACACATCCACACACTGGAATAATACCACTAAGCAATAAAAAGGGACAATCTACTGATACATGCAACAACCTGGATGGCACCCAAGGGCTTTATGCCAAATGAGCAAGCTAATCTCAAAAGGACACATATACTGTATTACTCCATGTCTCTAACATCCTCTAAACAGCAAAATTATGGAGATGGAAACAGATTAGTGGTGGTCAGTGGGCAAGGACGGTGGAGGGGAGGGCCATACGTGTAATTATAAAGAAATAACATGGGAAATAACACATGTAATTATAAAATAATAATACGTGTAATTATAAAAAAAATAACACAACATCTTTGTGGTGGTGAAATAGTTCTATATCGTGACTGCAGTGGTGGTTACAGGCATCTACACATGGGATAAAATGACAGAGAACTGCACTTACACTGTTCCAATGTCAAACTCCTGGTTTTGATATTGTACTATGATTGTGTAAGATGTAACCTTTGGAGGGAACAGGAAAAAGGGTACACAGAACCTCTCTAAACTCTCTTTACAACTTCCTGTGATTCTATATTTCAAAATAAAATATTTTAAACACAAATAAAATACAGTTGTAAGGTATGTATGAGCTTGTAAATTATTTAAACAAATTAAAAAATAAAGCACCTCAGTTAGCTATAATGATGAATCAAAACTAAGAAGATTAAACTTAATAAAGAACAATGTAAAAGTCCTGCAGATCAAAAAAATATATATATGAGTATAGAATGTGTATAACCAGAAGACATAGGCTATTCTCCAAGTGCTAAAAAGTCATCGGAAGGCAATCTAAGGAAGATTATCAGGGACTAAGGAAGAATACACCTAAAGATTTAGATAAAAATTCTATATCTCAGGAACACTTGCTACAGCAGTTGACAGACAACGGTAATTACTTTTTAACATTTATTTATTTATTTGTTTATTTGTTTGTTTGGCTGTGCCAGGTCTTAGTTGCGGCACACAGGATCTTTGTTGCTGCGTGTGGGATCTTCGCTGCGGCATGCGGGATCTTTTAGTTGCAGCATGTGGGAACTTTAGTTGTAGCATGCAAACTCTTAGTTGCGGCATGTGGGATCTAGTTCCCTGACCAAGGATCAAACCCGGGCCCCCTGCATTGGGAGAGCAGAGCCTTAGCCACTGGACCACTAGGGAAATCCCGACAACAGTAATTTTTAAAATAAAAATATCCAGTATATTTCTCAGAAGAATGTCAAACATTTTACTAAACCTTCAAACAATAATTCCTAACTTATATAAACTATTCCAAAGAACAGAAAAGAAAGCTAACAACCTCATTTCATAAAGCCAGTATAATTTTGATGTACAAACCAAACAAAACTGGTACAAAATAAAGAAAATTATAAACTAATCTCACTTTTGAACATTGATAGAAAAATCCCAAATAAATATTTGCAAATACAATTCAGCATGTACTTGATATTTCATAACCAAGTAGAGTTTATCTCAAGAATAAAATAAAACTGTTCAACATTTGCAAAATATATCAATGTAATTCATTATTTGGAGCCTAAATGTCAAAACCACATAATCATCTCAAGAGATACACAAAAAGCCTTAAATGTCAACATCTATTCATAATTTTTAAAAATATTTTAAAAACCTCTTAGTAAACTAGGGATACAAGGGCACTGTATTAACCTGAAAAAGCATTTCCACAAAAACCTACAGCAATCACTAGTGAAACAGTAAAATCATTCTTTTTAAAATCAGAAAGACAAAAGCATCAGCTATCCCCAGTTCTAGTCACTGATAGAAGTTCTAGCCAGTGCAGCAGATCAAGAAAAAAAATATGAAGTATTGGGGTTGGAAGAGACAAAATAACCATTATTTGCAGTTAATACAATAGCTTGCATAGAAAACTTAAGAGAACCTGCAAGCTATTCAAACAAATAAGACAGGGCAGCAGGACTGCTGGATTCAAAAACAACTTTAAAAATTCAGCAGCATTCCTACTATGGTGGCAACAATTAGAAAATTTAATTAAAAAAAAATTCACAACAGCAAAAAAACATAAAGGTACCTAAAAATAAATATGGCAAAAGGTATGTATGAGCTTTTTAAAGAATACTGAAAAACATAAGAAACATGAATAAACAATAAAACATATATACCATATTCCTGGATAGGAAAATTCAATTCATAAAGATATCAAATTTTTTTTAATATTTATTTATTTAGGCTGAGCCGTGTCTTCGTTGCAGCATGCAGGATCTTCGTTGCGGCATGTAGGATCTTTAGTTGCTGCATGCATGCGGGATCTAGTTCCCTGACCAGGGATCGAACTCAGGCACCCTGCATTGGGAGTGTGGAGTCTTACCCACTGGACCACCATGGAAGCCCCAAGATATCAAGTTTTTCCCAAATTAATCTACAAATTCAATGTATCTCTAATCAAAATCCCATCATAATTTTTCACTGACCCTAAACTGATTCTAAAATTTATGATAAAGAGTGAGGGCCTAAGAATAGCCAAAGCTACTCTGAGAAAGAAAAAGGAGAAGGAACCAGACCTACCGGATATAAAGAGACATGCCAAAGTAATAGTATTTAATACAGTATGAATTTGCAACAGAAAAACACCATAAATATTCCCAACCATACACAGTGCCTCAATATGATTGAAGAGGCACCCTCCAATGAGTGGTGCTGGGGCAACTGGCCTTCCATTTGGAAAACAATTAAATTAATTCTCTCTCCCACACCATAAAAAAAAAAACTTTTTTTCTTAGAAGAAAATACAGACAGTCTTTATGACTTTAGACTATAAATGCATTTTTTAATAGAAACAAATTATTAAAAGGTAAGACTGAAAAACTGAACTACATGAAACTTTTAAACTTCTGGGATTAAAAAATAATTTTAAAGACATCTTAAAATAGGAGAAGAGGGACTTCCCGGGTGGCGCAGTTGTTAAGAATCCGCCTGCCAATGCAGGGGACAGGGGTTTGAGCCCTGGTCCAGGAAGATCCCACATGCCGCGGAGCAGCCAAGCCCGGGCGTCTCAACTACTGAGCCAGCGTTCTACAGCCCAGAGACACAACTACCGAGCCCACGTGCCACAACTACTGAAGCCTGCACACCTAGAGCCTGTGCTCTGCAACGAGAAGCCACCACAATGAGAAGCCCGCACACCGCAACAAAGAATAGCCCCCGCTCACTGCAACTAGAGAAAGCCCACGCGCAGCAACGATGACCCAAGACAGCCAAAAATAAATTATTAATTAATTATAAATAAATAAAATAGAAGAGGATATTTACAAGACATTAGTATTCAAAGTATACACAGAGTTTCTGTAACTCCATAAAAAAGACAAAAAAATGCAACAGAAAAATGGGCAAATACACAGACAATGAAAGGTGCTCAACCTTCCTAGTAATCAGAGAAATGCAGACTTATAAAATAAGACATCATTTTACATTCATTAGACTGGCAAAAATTTAAGTCAAATAAGATCAACTGTCGTCAAGGATGTGCAGAATCAGAAACTCCCATCCACTGCTGATGGGCATTTACATCAGTCCAGGCGCTTGGAAAAGCCGTTTGGCAATACCTGACAAGGCTGAAGAGGTGCATACCTGAGTGTTGAAACAACCCCATTTCTCTTATTTTCTCTTGGGAAACTAGCACATGTGGCTAAGAAGATACTTACTGTATCATTTTGTACAGCAGAGAAAAAAACTGGAAAATGCCCAAACGTAGATTCACGTATTAGATTTTTGATCTAGATCTGTATATAGCAACACTGATACATCTTAAAAACAAAATATTGAGGAGTTTTTTAAAAATGCAGAAAGTTATTTACAGTGTAATTATCATTTATGAAACGTTTAAATTCACAAAATACTACACACTGTCACCGTATCCTGCATCTGTAACATAAGGGTGAGGCGTGGACTGAATACAGCTAATGTCCAGCAAAGGAGGGAGAGCGGGGAAGGACTGCAGGAGAGGAAAGGGGGCCGGCACCCACTCGCTGTGCGCCTGTGCCACGCACTTGCAAGATGCAACTGTGTTAACATTCGTTCACTCTGGGTGGTAGGTAAATGCGTCTTTGTTTTATTATCTTTCTTTCTTTCTTTCTTTTGTTTTCCAAAATAAAGATTTAAAAGACATTCAGAAACAAAAGCATCTCTGGGCTCAATCCCTGTCTCCAGTCTAGACCTTTCCCCAGAGCATCAAACCTTTTACCCAGTTGCCTACGGGACATTTACACCTGAACTCTTCAAACATCAACTGTCTAAAATGTACTTACTTTCTCCTGACCCCTCCCACATCCTCTTTCTGTGGATGTGATCACCACACATACACTCCTCTGCCTGAAACTTTTCAATGACTCTCAACTTTCTCCAACAACTTAAAGGAAAAACAAAAATAGGTAGAGAAAACCTTTCTTCAAACAATCAAGCAAATTCTGCACAGAAGCTCAAATAAATAAGATACAGGCAAGGCTGCCCTGGTGGACCAGGACAGGGCCCGGCGACTCTCTAGTCTGGGACAAGGCCCCTGAGGGAGGCTGGGAAACGATGCAAAGGTTCCCCGTTTGCAAAATAAAATGACAATTCCTTAAGACACAAGTGCTGGTGCTTCTCCACGTTCCCAGCCCGCTCTCCCACCACCCTCTGCCTGGGGGGTGCCTCCCCTCTGTGCCCACCAGAACCAGAAAGGCCCTGTCCCGGCACTCTCCACACAGCCACACACGTACAGACAAGCTCCCTTCTCTCTTTGGAAGCCACTTTGCGTCTTGAACTTCACCTTGTGAACAGAGCCTCTGTAACGACAAACAGGGTTCGGTTGCCAGGACTGAGAGCGCAGCAGGCCTGCTGCCCAAGGTACCCGAGGCCCTCTGCCCACCTGTCCCAACGCACTCCCTTCTGTCCCCCACGGCTTCTCTAACTCTTGCAACAAATTCAGCCAAGGGTATAACTCTTCCTTTACTCCTGCCTCCTTGACCTTTTTCTTTCTAGCTTCCACCACTGCTGTTCTCAGCACCAATGTGAGAGCTGCCGCGCCTGCTGACAGTGAATGGAATCCTGCTAATAGCTGACTTCAATCCCCTCTCTGTTAATGATGACAGGTGAAGTGGTGCAGCCAGCTGAATGCTGCCGACAACTGTATTAAAGCAAGAGATGCAAGTTAATCCTCTCAGAGCTGCTGCACTTCACAAGGTTAAAACTAATCTGCTTTGAAAAATCAGAAAGTCCAATTCCAATTTACAAATTCAGCATGGAATGATCCAGTTCCCTGGCATTCACAATATAAAATCCACAGAAGACTGATCTATCCTACAGAATGCCAATTGTTATGGACTGAACTGTGTCCCCTCAAAATTCTTATGTTGAAGCCCTAACCCCCAATGTGACTGTATTTGGAGATGGGACCTCTCAGGTTAAATGAGGTCATAAGGGTAGAGCCTCAGTTCCACAGGACTGGTGTCCTTATAAGAAGAGGAAGAGATACCAGAGGTCTCTCTCTCAGCCATGCACACACACAAGAAAAGGCCATGTGAGGACACAGTGAGAAGGCACCATCCACAAGCCAAGGAGAGAGGCCTCACCAGAAACCAACCCTGACGGCACCTTGATCTTGGACTTCAAGCTTCTATTCTGTGATAAAATTAATGTCTGTTGGTTAAGACATCCAGTCTACGGTATTTTGTTATGGCAGCCCTACCAGACTAATACAACAAACCATGAATTTAAAATGAGGACCAGCAGACCAAGCGTGCCTATTGTCAAGGACACCCCATCATAGTAACCAAGTATTTAGACCTAGAAAATCAAGTTCATGATCAGTTATCCAGCAAGCAAGGACCTGGAATGACGTGAGTTAAATGTTCTCAAGGAATGAGGGCGCACTTTCTAGCAATCTGAATACCCGTATCCACCAGAAAGGCTTTGGTCTCCCTTGACCAAATACTAAGAACTCAGCTCCTTCCCTAACGCTCTGAGAGGCTGCTCACACTCTACCGGGGTCAAAGAGCCTGTTGCTCAGAAGTCCCTGCGCCCACGACAGCTTACAGTTTCTAAGATCGTGACTTATCTTACAAGGGCTACATTTAGGAGGCAGAACTTCACTCCACTCTTGACTGACATACCTGCCTCTTTGGTAAACGGTCTCCAAAAAATAACCCAGAAGTTAAACAGTTTCAGAGAAGAATTCTACCCTGTGGACAACCAACCTGACCTTGGGGTCTCCTGTGAATAAAGAGTGGGCAAGATGCACTCTGGCCAAAATGTAGACGTTTCTTCCCTTATTATGCTCTACTGACTAACATTTAAACAAAAACAGAACACTTCAGAACATAATTAAACAGGCCTCTCCTTTCAAAAAAATATATATATATCTTTCAATAAAGTAAACAGTGTAATACAATAGATAGTCCACCAAAGTGCTAAGTTAATAAAACTGTACTTACTTAAAATTACAAATTAACCTTAAGGAACCACATATACGTCTTTTAAGTAGCTGAGACATGTACGACTGAATGAAGGCCTCTGCCAACCACCCAAGCTGAAACTCCAACGACTGTGACAAAGGACTGTATCAGAAGAGAAGCAAAGGACTAGAAAGTTGGGAGGGTTTAGGTGACTGCTACGGCCGATAGCAATACTCAGCAGCCAGATGCCAACATAAATAACTCCCCGGTAACCAGAACAATCATCTAAAAGAAGATGGCAAGTAAATTCATATACCTTGAAAAACAGAATTAGAATGTTTAGAACAATTATAAGAAACACAATCCTTTATAAACCGAGGGTGGAGCTTTACTTACATGAAGGAATAATGAACTGTGGCTCAGTGTTGCCTGCGTAGCCAAGCTTGGTATACCTAAAAGCACAAAGTCATCAACACATGTTTAGATAATAATACTCTCCTCTATATCCCAATAATGTCTTTTATTATAAGCTCTCCAAGTCCTAAAATATCAAGACTGAAAATATGCCCATGAAATTAAAGGAAAAAAAAAAAACCTCGTGATGACTAAGAATCAAACGCTAATTTCAGATAAGCAAGCAGTTACAAAAACATAAAATATTATGCCTGTTTCTACTTGTAAAATTCATGTATTAACACATGAATTACATTTGTGTATCCCTAATAATTTTAAGGTGCTTTTATATTCTTTTAATCTTTACAAAAATCCTACAAAGGAAGTAAATATTATCCCTGTTTTGCAGATGAGAAAACCAAGGCACTAAGAAGTTAATTAAGCTGCCCAGAGCCAAACAGCTAGTGAACAGAAAAAGAACCCAAATCTAAATATGCAGGCTCTAATTCCAGAGCTGCCTCTCAAAAAAATGTACTTACTTCCCAAACTTCATGAACTTTTGGGGGGGTTAGGGAATTCCATAATTTTTCTTAAAGTGTCATGGCACATGTCTAGAAAAGCTACTGCCAGGTACTGAGAGTATCCGACAGAAGCAGCTCTCTATCATCTCATTTCAGAACGAGCCCATCTTCTGTCAAGATACTCTTTATGATGGATTCCAAAAGTCTTAACTAAAATGAATGCCAAAATACTACCATCTGTTCCAAAAGCATTTGCTTACCTCCTAAATTTAAATTAAAAAAAAAAAAGTGGGGTGGGGACCACCCCCCGGAACCATCTGCTGGAAATGTGACCCTGGAAAGATTCCTGAGTGCCCCCCTTCTCAGCAGGCCCTCTGTACCAAGCAGTCAGGTAGAAACAAGGAGCCATCATTCTGCAGCAATGCTCCCAAGGAATAAAAACACTTCCTAGTAGTGCTGAAAGCAACTTTATTAATTCATGCTATTTTACAAATTATTTCAATATGCTTGATACTAAATTTTTTGATGTGATTAATACATTCGAAGTTCTAATAAATTAATTTTATGATTTTTAAATGTATTTTAACCGTATGCTAATTTTACTATTTTTGAACACACATTAAATAAATAAGGTTTAGGGAGACAAAAAAAGCAAGTCGGGTCCACTTAAATCATGCCTTACTGCTCAGTCTCCAAGGAACTAACGTCTTGGTGTCACATGAGTTTGGGCAAGGCCAGGCCCTGAGACCCATCAGGCCCAACAAGGAGTTTATAAAAGGCAAGACCCATCTGAGGGCACTCCCAAGTTCTACCGAAGTACACAAACCAAGTGGACCCACGAGTCCTCAACTCCAGGGCTCGCCAGACCCAAAAGCAGAGTTGAAGCCAAGCCAGAGCCCAGGGGAGGCAATATATACTGAACTTTAAGAATTCCAGATCATCTTCAACTGAACCATTTTCCTGGAAATAAATTCCAAATAACAAATATAAACGAAGTGAATGACTGACCCAAGGCTAAAGAAGTCCAGAGAAGCTAACAAGCAGGCCAGAAATCACTAGAATCACTGCACTGCACCTAAGTCTGTGCTTTTAACAGGGGCCACTTCGCTCACCAGCCACACCACCCACCTCGTACTTGAAGAAGCCCACCCTCCCACACTGTTAGATTATGAATTGCAGGATGACCAGAACAGGGTCCTTCTTTTTTTTTTTTTTTTTTTGTGGTACGCGGGCCTCTCACTGTTGCGGCCTCTCCCGTTGCGGAGCACAGGCTCCGGACGCGCAGGCCCAGCGGCCATGGCTCACGGGCCCAGCCGCTCCACGGCACGTGGGATCTTCCCGGAGCGGGGCACGAACCCGTGTCCCCTGCATCGGCAGGCGGACTCCCAACCACTGTGCCACCAGGGAAGCCCCAGGGTCCTCCTTCTTAATTTTATCTCCACCCTGGCACAGTCCTGGCTGTGGCAGACACTCCATAAGTATCTGCTGAATGAGTTCTTACCAGGTGTAAGAAAAGGCAATCACTGGCAAACTGCTGGGGAAGGAACCAGTGTTTGAAAGGGGGGGGTGCTGACAGTCAGAAAAACAATTTGATGGGACAAGAAAAGACCAAAGACAATTGTCTAATACAACCTCTCACACTTGGTTTTGTCTAATAGGGTTATTTCAAAAAAAATAAAAAATACCTGAAACAAATATTAATACCACTGACCCTGTGAACAACACATGTTTGAACTGCACAGGCCCACTTATGTGTGGATTTCTTTTCAACAAATATACCAAAATATATGTGGAGAAGACCGTGTGCAAGACTTACACTGAACTGGATATAGCCTACCCTTACACAGGCGCAAGGTTAAGTGATACATAATATAAAATTAATAAATGAATCAACTATATACTTCAATAAAAAAATAAAATGAAAAAAATAAAATAAAATTAATAAAATTAATAATGTGTTCATCTTCTTACTTTGCTTTCAAAGAGTTACATTACAGTATGCCTCCCTCTCTCTCTCTCTCTCTCTCCAGTACTTGGAGAACCTGCAGATCAGTCTATCATCACAGGTAAGTGGTGGTGTGTAAAATGCAACAATGTTTCCAAAACTGTATTATGAATATGACTGTAATACTGTTTACCATAAAAATTCTGTAACAATTCATCCATCAGTGTATAGGCTGGGCTACCGAGAAGCAGATGTATCAATTACACTAGGTTTCCATCATACTGCTGCCTCTTCGTTATTAATGCTTGAAATGCATTGTAAATAAATATGAATTCCTTTTTCACATTTTCTTTTCATTTTTGATGTCTAGTGTTAGTAACACATATAACATCTACAGTGTTTTGTATAATACTTTGTAGGTACTGACAGATGATGCATCTTGTAAACAGATGATGTAAACTTATGGTACCAATAAATACAGTACAGTGCTATAAATGTATTTTCTCTTATGATTTTTTTTTCTCTAACTTACTTTAAGAATATAATACATACAACAAAATATGTGTTAATCGACTGTTTATGTCGTCAGTAAGGTCAACAGTAGGCTATTAGTTGTTGTTTTGAGAGAGTCAAACGTTATCCACGAATTTTCAACTGTGGGGTGGGGGGGTTGGTGCCCCTAGCCCCACTGTTGTTCAAGGGTCAACTGTATAGAAAAATGCTAACATTTATTAAAATGAGGCGCTAAGTATCATTCATGTCCGTTATATTACTTTTAGTATTTCTAAAAGGCAACAGTGTATTGTATTGGTTGTGACCATGCACTTTGGCACCAGACTGCCAAAGTTCAAATCCCAGTTCTGTTATTTGCCAAATGTGTAACTATCTGTATCTCAGTTTCTCCATCTGTTAAAAGGAGGATCATAATACAACCTATCCCCTAGGATTAGTGAGTTAATATATTAAAAAGATAAATAGAACGAGCACTACAACAGTGCTAGCTATATGTTTCAGTTATTTTTTACTATTATTTTTCTGTATCTTTGAAATATTTCCTAATTTAAATTTTTGGAAAAAAATTTTAATTAATCAATTTATTTATTTACTTTTGGCTGCATTGGGTCTTCGTTGCTGCACGTGGGCTTTTCTCTAGTTGCGACGAGCGGGGGCTACTCTTCGTTGCGGTACGCAGACTTCTCATTGTGGTGGCTTCTCTTGTCGCGGGGCATGGGCTCTAGGCGCATGGGCTTCAGTAGTTGTGGCACATGGGCTCAGCAGTTGTGGCTCGCAGGCTCTAGAGTGCAGGCTCAGCAGTTGTGGCGCACGGGCTTAGTTGCTCCGCGGCATGTGGGATCTTCCCGGACCAGGGATCGAACCCATACCCCGTGCGCTGGCAGGCAGATTCTTAACCACTGCGCCACCAGGGAAGTCCCTGAAAATTTTTTTAAAAAACAGGACGCTCTGTGTCCCAAATCATATTACTCAGTCTTTCTGCCATGCCCACTCTAAACACCACAAACTAATTTGTGAAGTGATGGAGATAAACTGCACCGGCAGTGAAACTAAAAGTACCACGTGTCCTTCAACAACCATGGCTCAACTCCATCCCAAGTTCTGTGCCCTGAAATCATAAACAATGGCCTACAGCAGCAAAAGGTCAGGCTGCAGAAATGCATGGGGCCCTTTTCAGGCCCACAGCTCTAAAATTCAACTACATACTGATGATGCCACTACCACATGCCACTTGGCATCAGTTGCTAGAGTGTTCAGATTCTGAAGTCACCATGTTCTGAGACAGCACAGCCTTCACAGGAGGGAGGCTTTCTGTCACACAATCACATGAGTACCTTGCAGCAGTAACATTCGGCAAACAATGATCTTCATGACTGAGACAAACTAACATTAAACTATATTAATATTTGTAGGTACTAACAACTAACTATGAGGTCTTCCCTTCCTTTGCTAGCAAAACTGAAACAATTAAAACCACTGGCAAAAGCACAAATTACTCAGATCACTTTATGGTAATTTAATGTCTTTGAATCTTCCTGTGCTATTTTTTATATAGCATCAAATACACTTGAGGTTTTCTCACTTTGAATAACCACAATGTAAGGAACATGTGACAAGATTTTTTAAGAGACATTCAAATTTTAAATTTTAACAAAATCTTCATCAATACAGTTTCATATACAATTTCAACAAGACCCTATTAAACAGAACACTGTAAATATAACTAACAAGTGTTCCTCCTAAAATTCTCTCCTAGGAGGACAACCCAGTGCTAGATTGGCACACCCCATTAGAGATGATCTTACAATGGTGCAACTATACAAAGAACACAACCAAAAAGAAATCAACAAGTAAAACACAACTCTTAAACAGGTAAAGTGTTCAAGACACCATTTATGCAAACAAAGAAACATTCCAACCAGTTTACTAGCTAGAAATTATGTAGCAGGCATATAGGAGGACACTGAGAGAGGGAGAGGAGGGGAAACACGGCCCTTGTCTTCAAAATGTTCCCCCAAATGTTCACCTGTTAGACTCACAAACACAGAAAACAAACTTATGATGACCAAAGGGGAAAGGGGGGGAGGCAGAAATTAGGAGCTTGGGATTAGCAAATACGAACTACCATATATAAAACAGATAAACAACAAGGTCCTACTGTATAGCACAAAGAAGTATATTCAATATCTTGTAATAATCTATAATGAAAAAGAATATATACATGTATAACTGAGTCACTCTGCTGTACACCAGAAACTAACACATTGTAAATCAACTATACTTCAATTTTAAAAAAAATGTAATGTAAAAATAAATAAATGGAAGCCGTACAATAACTGATGTGAATTATACTTTTTTTAAAATGGTCACCTGTTCGAAACATGATTTCAGATTGAGTTTTTCACGGTAGCATGGCCCACATTATCCGGCAGGTGAGTTTAAGATCATCTGGGTAGGCATCTAGAAAGAATGTACCAAGCCTGACTGATCAGATCACCTGGGAAGCTTCTGAAAATACACATTCCCAGGGCCTGTCCCAGAATCACAGAGAAGGAGCCTGGGCATCCGTATTTTAAACATCCCCTGCCCCTCCCCTGCCATGGTTCTGACGATCAACCAGCCCAGGAATCACTGACTAAACTGTACCGCATGCGATCACCTGTGAATTTTTAGGTAACGCAAGCTCCCCATCCTCACGCTCACGTTCTAACAAAACCATCTACACCTACCATATTATCAGATAAAATGTACCTGTAATGCTGAAGTTTAATACTGGCTAGAGGCTCAGAAGAAAGGACTCAGATGTACCAAGTCTGTCTTATTTAGAATACTGTGTGTTTAAGTATTCTATGGGAAAAAAAATGTAGGCAATGCTTTTCAATGCAAACTATGTAATTAGGGTGTGATGAAAACAATCTAGTAGTGGGAAAAAAAAAAGGCTCAAAACAGAAATAGTTAATCCTTAGGAAGAGATAATGGGGGGGGGGGAATCTCTCAAACCAAAAGACAGTGAAAAATTAGAAGCATTCCTATTGAAGACAGAACGAAGCCAAGGAGACCCACTACCATAACTCTCATTTAACATTGTTTTGGAAGAACCAGATAATACAAATCACAAAGAACTAAATAAAAGGAATAGTACTGGGAAAGAGGAGGCAAAATTTATTTGTAAATCATAATTACAGACCTGGAATATCAAAGGAAATTAAGTGATAAACTAAAAGCAATAGGGAATTCAGCAAGATGGCCAGTTACTCAATGAAGAGACAAAAATCAGCAACTTGCCTACCAGTAACAAGTGAGACTATACACTGGATGAAAAGATCCCATTCACAATGGCAACAACACAGAAAAATATTACCCTTGAGAATAAACCATATGATGTGAAGAACTCTCCATATACAAGGAGACAAACAGAGACACACCTTATTCATACAGGAGTCGTCAAGAGTTTTAAAAGAAACATCACATATCACTAAATTCACCTACAAATTTAATGCAAAAGCATTCAAAATCTGGGCCAATACTGAAGAAGGTGGTAGTAAATTATACATGGGTGTTATTAAAAGGCTAAAGTGTCATTACAAAGAGAAGTTTCACATTACCTATCAACATTATAAATGCATATACCATATTATCCAAATAGTTTTAAATGCATACACCCTACTGTCCAAATAGCACATTTCTAAGTATTTACCCCACAGAAGCACTTTTACACGTATGAAAAGATATGCACAAAAAATGTTCTCTACAGCATTATAACAGCAAAACAATGAAAAAACTGGAAACACTCAAATGACATAAACAGAGGATAAACTATATTGCAATCATTCAATAAAATGCAACACAACCAACAAAAATGAAGCAGACTTATGTTACTGGCCATATATAGATATAATTTGAAAACAGTTGTGCTTAAAAACCAATGAGTCAAAAATGAAACCAAAGAGGAAATTAAAAGATACCTTGAGACAAATGCCAGTAAAAACACAATCTTACACAATCTATGGGATGCAGCAAAAGCAGTTCCCAGAGGGAAGTTCATAGTAAAAATAGTTGCAAAACAGTATATTTTCCTATTGTGAGGGAGTTAATGGGGCCCACAGTGCTGGGTTCAAAGCGCAGCACTAGCTCTGTGACTTTAATCCCTCCTATTTTAGTTGCTTCATTGGTACAAGGTGAGTAATAACAATCCCTACTTCAATGTTAAACATGACCATTTCTGGAAAATATCTCCTAATTCAAAAAGTAAAAGGATCTCACGGTCAATAATTTTATTTTACTACTGAATGGTATCTGATGTGTAGTCATGATCTGTATTTCTTCCATGAATTGTCCTTGATAATTTTTCTACTAGACTTCTGGATCTTATCAATTTATGTAAACTCTTACATACTGAGGATATTAATGCTTGCTCATATATATTAATTTTTCTGAGTTTGTTTTTTACCTTCAGTTATACATTTTCTGAAATATAACTGTTTAAACAATTTAGGTGATCAAATCTGCCAGTTATTTTCCTGAATAATTTCCTTTGCAGTTTCTACCTTGAAAGTCTCTCCCTATACTAAAATTCTGTATCGTTTCTCTTCCAGTTCTGTGTACATCTGATATACGTGATACATGAAGAGACACATCAATCAGATTTTCCCAAACATGTGTACATAAGGAATTAAGATCAACAACTTTTACATTAAAAGGCTTTGATTTTTTGTTTGTTTATTTGAACACCATCTTCCCAAAGGACAGCCAGCATGGTGGGGGCAAGCATCATTCTCAAAAATACATAAACTAAGCTTACAGACTGCCAGCCATATTCTCAAACTCAGTGCCACCTTCCACACATCCCCTGACCTGAGACCTTTTCTCATACGGAAATCAGGACAGACAGAAGATACGGAAACAGATCAATAGCTGCACAAAGCAAGACCAAGAGTTACAAGTCTGCCTGTTAACCAAATATGTTCTCATAGTTCAAATTTCCAAACACTCTAAAAAGGTACCTATAAAAAGTCTCACTCTCACTCCTACACCCATCTACCCCATTTCGTCTTCCATCCTATTCTCATGTATCCTCCAATGTCTCTTTCTGTAAATAAAGTATATCCTTATTTGCCCCAAACATTTTAAAAGGTCCTTGTGCAAAACTTCTTTCGCTCCTCTTGTTAAAGGCCCCTCTGCCCACAGCAGTAACTGCCTGCAATGAGGAGGATTAATCTGACTACCATCAACTCAACATACTTATATATATCCCGCCTACAACCATGTGTCTAGAGCAGAAGGTGACAATGTAAGCTCGATTAATTTATGTTTGAAAGTGGAAATGTCACATTTTAAAACAGTGTTTTTGAAACTGTATCCTGCAGGGAGGTTTTTTTGATTGAGACCTCTTATGAGGTCCAGTCTCAAACGCCCAACTTCAACCAGAATAGCTCTACCCCCTCCTAAGATGTTTTCAGTTTTTTAAAAAGTGACTACACTGACTCAGAATATGATTTTTTTTTTTTTTTTTTTTTTTTGTGCGACGCAGGCCTCTCACTGTCGTGGCCTCTCCCGTTGCAGAGCACAGGCTCCGGACGCGCAGGCTCAGCGGCCATGGCTCACGGGCCCAGCCGCTCCGTGGCATGTGGGATCTTCCCGGACCGAGGCACGAACCCGCGTCCCCTGCATCGGCAGGCGAACTCTCAACCACTGCGCCACCAGGGAAGCCCCAGAATATGATTTTGATAAAACTAAAATTGCTCCCAGATCCTAATGATAGGGTTCTAAATAATATATGCTCCCCACACTGTACACTGTATATTAACATATGATCAAGTTCTTCAAACGTTTCTTGGGTTGTCTGTCATACAAAAAAGGGTAGTCTCTGTTTACAGGACACAGTTAAACATGTAAGTTCAAATTTATTCATTATTTTATCTAAATCCAACATCCTTTCTTTTCTTTTTCTCTATTTGATCTGTAAATTTTACCTTACCCTATACACCTGTCCATTTCTTCTTCTGCAGCAGCGTTCTCTGCCCTGTGGCTAGTAAATATAAGTTCATGATGTGCGGCCTCTTTGTGGGTTTGGTGCATTACCAAGTGAACTCTGACTTCCAAGGTAAAACGGTGGACTAAACATGATCTAATTTCACTCTGTCCCGAAGCCCCACTAAAACCAAAGCAAAATGATTTTTTTAAGATATATAAATGACAACAATAGGGAGAAAAGAAGAGGAGGTAACAGCAAAATTCTGGCCCTGGAGAGCAGAGGACCAGTAGTAAGTGGCTTTGGAGGTATATAAAATCCAGCAGTGGGCAAAGCTGAGAACCAGCCCAATACACCCCGGACCCTGAAAAGCCCCAGAATGAGTGGCTGCACAGGCACCTGTGGAACCAGGATTGAAGGGTCCAAAACATGAAGCTGAGGTGATACTGCTCCCTCCCGCCCCACACTTCAGGGTGACCACCCTTCCCTGACCCCCGCATTCCCACAAGCAGACTCTAGAGAGTGTAAAGCCAAGGGCCTTTGGACTCCCAAGTCACCTGGCCTGGGCAAGTCCGGGAACCATTCTGAAAAGAAAGGGGTTACCTGACTGAATACAGAAAAAAGCTGACGGCTCAGAGGCCCTCTCCCACGCCCTTCTCTGCCCCCAACTCAGCTCTCACAACACAAGCACCCAGACCCCACCCTCCAGGCAGATGATCAGAAGTTATCCTCTGGGGAAAACGACCAGCTCAAGAGGAAAGAGCCAAAGACCTTAAGACCAGGAGATTTCCCAACAAACAGCCCACCTATATCACCCCTGGTGAAGTTCAAAATCAGTAAGTCAAATCTACACATGCAGGCACTCAATAAGGCAGCAGTAACTGTCACAAAGCAAGAAGAAATAAACAAGAAACACACTAGTGATAGGAGCACTTAACACACCATTCTCAGTCAAAGAGTAAGTGGACAAAAAAACTGGAAGACCTAAATAACATCATTAAGAAGATAGCTCATATAGATATACACTGAACTCCGAACACACCAATAGGGAATATTCCTCTTTCCAAGTACATACAGAACATTCACAAAATTGACCATATCTTAGACACAGTGAAGTCTAAAGAATAGAATATAAACAGCACTCTGACCATAATGTAATAAAACTAGAATTAAAAACAAAAAAAAAGGCCCTTTTACCTGAAAATTTTAAAACATACTCGTATAGAAATATTGAGTTAAGAGGGAAATTCAAAAGAAAAATACAGAAATGTCTTGAAAACGATAATGAGAAACTATACCCAAATCCCTGTACGTAAGGGATACATGTAGTTAAAGACATAACAGCCAAAATTAAATACTTTTTCAATATAAAGGGAAAATTAAAATTAATTTAATATCCAACTCAAAAACAAAAAAAAAAAAGGAAGGCAGAAGAAAGAAATAAAAATAAAAGTAGAAATAATCAAAAAACAGAAAAATAGGGCTTCCCTGGTGGCACAGTGGTTGAGAGTCCGCCTGCCGATGCAGGGGACATGGGCAAAGAAAGGTTCCAGCTTCTCTTGTCTAACTAGAAGGGAATTGAGAGAGGGGATGGCTCCACAGAGGAACAGTAGTGAAACCTCTGGTCCTCAGAACTTTTCTTACAAGGCATCTTGTATTTCCTAACTCAGCGAATTTTATGTCCGGAAGTATTTATCTGGACATTTCTCCAAAGAGGCCATATCTAACCACAGAGAAAGATGCTGAACATCACTTGTCATCAGGGAAATAGAAATCAAAAGCACAAGGTACCACTTCACACTTATCAAAAACAAAAAACAAACAAAAAATATCAGAAAATAATCCAAAAAACCCTATCTCCCCCCACCAAAATAAAAAAAAAAAAAACAGAAAAATAACAGAACTAATAAATAAACCCCAAAGCTTATCTTTAAAAAAAAAAAAAAGATCCACAAAATAGGCATATCATTAGGTAAGCCATGAAGAAAAAAGGATGAAAACAAAATAAATTTGAGCAACAAAGGGAAAAATAGCCATAAAAACAAAGATTTTTTTAAATCATGAGACTACTACATACATAAATTTGAAAAATCTAGATGAAATAGAATTTTTCTTTAGACAAATACAACACACCAAAATTGATTCCACTCGAGGTAGGAAGTCTAACCAGCCTTAGAAGAAATGTAAAGGGCAGCAGGACTCTCCTCTCAAGAAAGCACTAAGCTCAGACAGTTTCACTGGGGAATCCTACCAAGACTTTAAAACTCGGATAATCCCAAAATTACTTAAACTATTCCAGAGCACAGAAAAAGAAAGAAAACTTCTTAATTTGTTTTATGAAGAGAGTGTAACACTGATCCCAAAATCTGACAAAGAATGCACCAGAAAACTGAACTATAATTCATACTGATACTGACATGAAAATCTAAATAAAATATTAACAGAATCTACCTACACATCAAAAAATAATGCAGCACGATCAAGTGGGGATTATTACAGAATGCAAGAGTGGTTCAATATTAGGAAATCCACCACATTAACTGGCTAAGGAAGAAAACCACATGTTCCATTTATTATAAAGAAATCATACAACATGCAACACTCATTCATGTTATAACATTCCAAAATACAGCAGTTGACAGATACTTTCTTAATATATTTGTATAATTTTCTTAACATATATTTGTATACGTGTGTAAGTATGTACATACACACAGCAGCCCAAAAGCCAGCATCTTACTTATTTTAGAAACACCAGAAACTATTCCACTAAAGTAAGGAACAAAAGGATAATGCCCACTAACTCCACTCCTACTTAACATTATTTGGAGGCAATGGCCACTGCAGTATGTCAAAATAAAGAAAAAAAAAAAAGGCAATCAGAGCTCCTAAAAACGGAAAGGAAGAGGGAAAACAATTTCTATTTGCCAATGACAAAATTCTGTATCTGGAAAACCCTAAAGATCAAGGGAAAAATTCATACAAACAATAAGAGCATTTTGTAAAGTACCAGATTATAAAATTAACACAAATACAGTTTATGCTGAACACCTGCTTTCCTTCTGAGACTCTGGAATTCTGGTTTGTGCTAGGCAGGAGGTGCCATGACCAGCAGCCAATAAAAACTCTGGGCACTGAGAAAGGATTCCGGATGCTTGCTCCTGGTTTCCTCCAGACCCTGCCCCATGTGCCTTTTTCCTTGGCTGCTCTTGCTTTTACCTTTTCACTATCATACTGTGCTTGTTCCTAGCAAATCAATGAACCTCACCACACCCCAATCCATAAAGAGCTTCTAAAAATAAAGAAGCAAAAGACTTAAAAACCCACAGAAAAACTGGCTAGAGAAACGAAGAGACAGAAAACAGAAACGCAAATGCCTCTTAACCATACGAAAAGATGCTCATCTTCCCACATAATAATATAAGAAATTCAAATTAAAACTACAATAAGATATCATTTCCTACCTTCTAGATTGGTAAAAAAAAATTTTAATTTGGCAATTACTCTGCTGGTGAGTCTGTAAGAAGCCATAGGCACTCTCACACGTTGCTTGGTGAAGACACACACTACTGAGTGGGATTTGACACTGTCTAGCAAAATTACACATGCACTTACCCTTTGACCCAGAAATCCCACTTCTAGAAACCTATCTGAGAGATGCTCCAGCAAAAATGCAAAAAGACAAATGCACTGCACTGGCTACGTTGCAGTCTTTTGATAATAACAAAATGCTCAAAAGATGATGGGGACATGTCTAAAGAACTTCCAGAAACAGCCTGAATGGGCTTCTGCTGGCCACATCTGGACAATTTAAGCATCAAAATAAATAATGGCAATAAGAAGTAATAATCCATTGAATACAGTAAGAATGACATAAATAACTCTTTGAACAAGATAATAACCCATACAAACGATAAATAAATAAATGGGAGCCACAGAAAACTGCATCCTTATAGTAAAATGTTAACTAACAAATGTACAAAATACTGAAGTTTTTAAAAAAAACCCACAACATTGCAACCATCACTGTAATAATCCATTAGAACAAGAATCACCACCAATGGATACTAAAACTAATGGCTGAAAGTTTAAGGAAGAAAAGGGTATTTGCATAATCTCATAATATCTCTCCACAAGTGACATTAATTACAAAGGGGAAAACAGTAACCGTACAATGAAGAAATCTAGTCGACACCACCGTATCCAAATAATCCAAATGAATGTCATCAACTATCTTCAGCCTTCTGATAGGATGAGTAAGTTCTGGGGAGCTAATGGGCAACACAGTGATTATAGTTCATAATACTGTTTTATACTTGAAAGTTGCCAAGACAAGTGGATCTTAAATATTCTCCCCACAAAAAAAAAAAAAAGGTAATTATGTGACAGGATGGAGGTGTTAGTATCGTAATGTGATAATCATTTTGCAATATATAAATGTACCAAATCAACACGTTGTAACCTTAAACTTATGCTGTGTGTCAAGTACACCTCAATAAAGCTGGAGGGGAAAAGCCTCTGATGTGACGCACTGAGAAGCTTTGACATCACTTCTGTGGTACTCCTGATAAAAACACACACCCTGTATCTGTCATAAAGAAACACCAGACAAGCCTAAATTGAGGAACATGATCCATAACAACTGACTGTCAAAAATGTCGCTGTCCTGAAAGACAGAAAAAGGCTAAGGAACTGGTCTAGTGAAACGAGACTAAAAAGACATGATGACAAGCAAACACAGTGTACGGTGCCGGATGAGGGCAGAGAGCTGCGCGTCCAGAGACATAATGGGACCATTCATGGGATCCAGACTTAGCAGACAACTCTACTGCATAAACGTTAGATTTTCTGATTTTGATCACTGGTCTGTGACTATATGAGAGAAGGTCTTTGTTTTCATAAAGGATACACTGAAGTATCTTGGTATAAAACAGCACGATGTCTGCGACTTACAAACAGTTCAGAAAATAATAATGTGTATAGTATATAGAGAACAATAAAGCAAATGTTAATAGTTGGTAAACTGGATAGAGAATATATAGCCGGTTTTTCGGTACTCTTATTGCAGCTTTTCAGTAGATCTGACATTTTTCAAAGTAAGTTTAAAAATATTAAAATCTTCAAAAATACGAAAAGTTCAGTTAAGAGAAGTAACACTATAGTTTTTGTGGGATATTCTCTGAACACTAAGCAGCCTAGTAATTCACTTAAGTAAATGAAGCCTCATCTCCGGAGCAGGCAGAGCCGTGGTCCATATTATTGTGGCTCCCAGCTCACCTGTGCTCACTGAGCTGGTCTCAGGGCTCATTAGAGGAGGCCAGGCTCCCAGGATGAAATTTATTTGCAATTAAAAAATACTATTTAGGGCCTCCCTGGTGGCGCAGTGGTTGAGAGTCCGCCTGCCGATGCAGGGGATACGGGTTCGTGCCCCGGTCCGGGAGGATCCCACATGCCGCGGAGCGGCTGGGCCCGTGAGCCATCGCCGCTGAGCTTGCGCGTCCGGCAACGGGAAAGGCCACGACAGTGAGAGGCCCACATATCGCAAAAAAAAAAAAAAAAAAAAAAAAAAAAAATACTATTTAGTACACTGTCTACTCAATCATTAAGGTCCACTATGTATAATTCAGTGTGAATTTTTCTGTTAGAATTCAGTACTAGGAAAAGTTTTTTCACCTGAGAAACAGGTATTTCTCTTCCTTCTCGATGACAGGAATTACATAACTGCTGACGACCCTCTTATAATTTTGTCAGACAGGAAGACCAAGGCCAAATGTGAGGCCGGTCAGCTGCACCACTGGTCTACAGTTTAGGGTGATGCTCCAGGCCCATTCTTTTCCTTGGTCCTAGTTATTTTTAATCTGCATTTTACCCCTTTTTATTGTATTCTGAGGTAAAAGTCAATCCAAAAACCACTTAGCTCTATGGGAAATATAAGAGCTACTAACAAGCTTAAATAAATTTAGGCTCTTCCACACTGCTCCATCTGGCCACACACTGGACACTGGAAATTTATAATTAACCACTGTTGTTTCCACAACAGAACATGTCCATGTGAAACCCACTGGGAAGATTCCTGGCCACTGTTTGTAAGTCCTGACACCAAAGCCTACGATGGCCTGAAGACAATAACATAACTGGGCCATAAAACAAAGGGATTCTGAAGTTACACCTCCAAGTGAGATACCACCTACCTCAAAAGGTCAAAACTGAGCACCACATTTTAGATATTTACAGCAAGAATGATGAGTAAAGTCCCCAGCTTACTATTAGCAGAGGTATGACAAACCCTGTGGCCACATGTTATTGCTTCTGCCAAGAAATGCTTTGCATTTCAATAGTTTTACAAGACCAAAACCACAAAAACAAAAAATCTCACGTGCAAATGTGAGAAGGAAAAACTTTTACCTGCTTCCTGCACTCTTGACACAAACAGACCTCAGGTGGGTGTGGGGTGAACACCAGTTCCTGGGAGGAGGGGTTGAATAAGGAAGCCAACAACTGGGCGGGGGGGTTAATATCAATACTGGTTTGGGCTTGGGTTTTGGATAGCAAAACAACTTCTAAAATAAAGAGCCCCGGAACTTCTGGTACAATGTGTATTTCAAAAAGGAAAATTAGTACAAGCAAAGAGGCAGTTTTTTCCAGCCTGTAACCACTACCGGTGGCTTCAGCATTAAAAGGAAAGAACGATCCGTAGGAGACGGACTGAAGCAAATTAAAGGAGACACCCCTACAAGGTTGTCAAGGAAACTAAACCAAGTGCATTTCTCTACAGAAAAGAATCAAGGCTAAGGTGAACATACCATGGAATATTTTGTGGAAAAAATGATTAAAACCCCATCTTGAAAGATCTTTAAGAGGCTAGCTTAGCCCGAGAGAACCATTCACTCCTGGAAGAGAGCAGAGTGGGCTGCAAAAAAAGGTGTCAACTTGGTAAATGAATATAAAAACCTCCACAAGTAAGTGAGAATCATCAGCAAGGAGAAATGGCATGCGTTTGGGAACCCAAAACGAGGGCCCCTTTTAAGAACGTGAGAAGGTAGGGGCACCGTCAGGCAGGCAGAAGGCAAGTGACGGCAGCGGGGTCTGCAGCCGCCTGCCTGAAACCTGGCATCCCGGGAGGCCCCGGCCGAGCGCGAAGAGAGGAGGCGGGAGGCGAGGCGAGCCGGCCCGACTCCTCCCCTCGGTCCTCTTCGCATCAAGGGGAGCGAGTTCCGCGCGTGGTCCTGGCGGGCGTGGAGAAGAGGAGCGGGGCGCGGAGACGGGCCGGCCGCCCGAACCTGCCCAGCTGTCGGCCGACACCCGGGGCCCAGGCGGAGCGCCTCCAGGTGAGAGAGGGGGCGGGCCGCGAGCAGGTGCTCGGCCGGGGCTGGAGCGGGGCCGCGCGGGAGCGGGGTGGGCGCCCGCAGCTCTTACCCGGTGCCGCAGTCCACCACGCAGGGAGGCAGGGAGCCCGCCATGCTCGGCACGCGCGCCGCTCCGTCCACGCTGGCTGCCCGGGAGGTCCCGCCGCTGTCCGCTGGCCGCGCTAACCCCGCGCCGCCCTCTCCCGGGAGCCTCCGCAGCGCCTCTGCCGGGAGCCCGGATGCTCTCCTCAGCCCACGTGACGCCTCTCCTGACTGACCAATCACGGTGCGGGCACGCCCCGTTTCCCCGTCCCCGCCCCCCCGTCCGCCATCTTTAGTGCTGGCGGCGGAGCCTCGTTGCCCATACGTCCAACCTTGCTGCTGGAGAGCCCGCGGGCTATTTTTAACTGACTTACGGTGAACGTGACCCCATTTCCGAAGGCTGACTCCTTCTCATCTTTTAAGTCTCCGTCTAAATGTCACCTTCTTAGATTAGTTGTCTGTGATCACCCACTAGGTGCCCTCCCTGCACCTTACTCTCTTATCTCAACAATCTATCGCTTTCATTCACAACATTTGGAGCAAATTTATATTTTTATTTGTAGTCTGTCCTCCCAATGGAATATAAACTCCGCTAGGATAGGGCTCCTGAATATCCTACCATTGATCACCGGATGCTTAGCACAGTATTTGGTGCATTCATGGGAGGCACCCAAATGTTTTTTTTTGTTTTTTTTGTTTTTTTTCCTTTTTTGCAGTACGCGGGCCTCTCACTGCTGTGGCCTCTCCCGTTGCGGAGCACAGGCTCTGGACGCGCAGGCTCAGCGGCCATGGCTCACGGGCCCAGACGCTCCGCGGCATGTGGGATCTTCCCGGACCGGGGCACGAACCCGTGTCCCCTGCGTCGGCAGGCGGACTCCCAACCACTGCGCCACCAGGGAAGCCCCCAAATGTTTTTTGAATGAATATTGAAAAAAAATTGCCGTTAGAATTCTTATACCTACCAGAACACTGCATGCCTTCCTCTGTAAAAGAAAAAGCTATAAAACAAACGCATGGTCAGCCTTTAGGAATGAATGACCTTAGATTGGGTTAACACCACACCAAGATCATTATGGAAAATGTTTTCAAGTATCAAAGATGGGATGATGTCCAAAAGTTCTTACTGGAACCCTGGGACCAAAGTAGGCAACCACTTACCGACTATGTTATAAAGGTACTGAAAGTCCCACTTCCTTCCTCCTCCCTCCCTATAATAAATTCCTGACATTATTTTTTAGGAGCTTTCTGGAGACATAGTTCCATGTAGTTTAACTGGTATTAAAAGCACCTGGGGGCCTCCCTGGGGGCCTCCCTGGTGGCGCAGTGGTTGGGAGTCCGCCTGCCGATGCAGGGGATACGGGTTCGTGCCCCGGTCCGGGAGGCCCCCCCGTGCTGCGGAGCGGCTGGGCCCGTGAGCCGGGGGCGCTGAGCTTGCGCGTCCGGCAACGGAAGAGGCCACGACAGGGAGAGGTCCACATATCGCAAAAAAAAAAAAAAAAAGCACATGGTTTTTTTTCTTGTTTTTTGTTTTTTTTGGAGGGTCTTGCCAGACGGCTTGTGGGATCTTAGTTCTCCCGACCAGGGATGGAACCCATGTCCCCTGCAGTGGAAGTGTGGAGTCCTACCACTGGACCAGCAGCTTTTAAGTCCCTTAAAAGCACTTTTAAACTGCTTTTTCCCTAGGAAAAGTAGTAGATTAGTTGGTCATGCTAGGTAACCCATGATCATTCCTTTTTTTTTTTTTTTTAACCTATTCAGTTCAAATAAGAGCAGATCTAGAAATTTTTTAAGGGAACTAGAAAGAAAAGTAGAAGGTGGGAGGAAAAGGAAAAGTCAGGAGTGTGGAGGAATCCCAGTATAGGACCCAGAGGCTGGGGGCAAAGGCTCACTCCTTTGTATTTTGCCAAAGCCCTGCCCAGCCCCACTTTTCCATGGCCCTCATCAGAATGTTGTAAACTCTAGACTGCAGACTGTCAGCACTGCCACGTCTTTCATTCGCTTAATACATATTTATCAAGTGCCTACTATGAGACACGCCTTGTATTAGATTGGGCATGAAACAGTAAGTGGGACAGTTACAGTCTCTGCCCCCAAGACTTTAGAGTCTAGTGAGAGATAGCAACAGTAAACAGGCAGTTGCAATACAGTGTAATCCAAGTTGGCGCAAGTCCAGGGTGCCCACAAAGCCATTAACAGGGCACCTAAACCTGTCTTGGGAGTCAATGAAATCTTCTCAAAGCAATGGTGTCTAAGCTGAAAGCCAGAAGGTGGGTGGAGAATAGCTTGATGGTGGAGAGAGTGGGGTGGGAGAATGTTTCTGGGATGGGAAACACATACAAAGGCCTGGAGGACCTCAAGACTCATATATGGGCCCGTCCCCTTCACCAGGGAAGAAGCCTTAATGGAATTTGGAACTGGCTCGTAATAAAGGATGTGCCTTTTGGGGGAGTGTCCCTTTTTTTTTTTTTTTTTTTTTTTTTTTTGCGGTATGTAGGCCTCTCGCTGTTGTGGCGTCTCCCGTTGCGGAGCACAGTCTCCGGACACGCAGGCTCAGCGGCCATGGCTCACGGGCCCTCCCGCTCCGTGGCATGTGGGATCTTCCTGGACCGGGGCACGAACCCTTGTCCCCTGCATCGGCAGGTGGACTCTCAACCACTGTGCCACTAGGGAAGCCCGGAGTGTCCCTTTTGCATAGGACTTATTGGAAATGGTGACCATGGCCAGGAGCTGGTAGTAAACAAAAGACTTCCTGACTTCAGTTATTTCCTCTAGACACCACTAACCCTTGATGTATGAGTTAAGGTGTTTTCCCTTAAGATGGCACAGGAAATAGTAAATTTTATTATTTCATATAATAGAAAATCCAGAAATCCCAGGATAATTCAACCATTCCATGACATCACTGTGGGCCTGTACATTCTGTTCTACCAGACTCTGCAGATTGGCCTTGGTGCTCAGACAGATCCCCTTGCTGTTGTGAAATGGGTATAGCCGCTCCATCCACCATAACTGTAATGGGCAAAGACAGAGGGAGAAATGCCCCATCTTGGTTCTTTTCTAAGAAGGAGAGGGAGGAAGGTGTCCCTAGAAGTCCCTAGCTGCTTTCTCTCATTTCATTATCCAGCTCCATGAGTTTCCCAGGGCTACTGTAACAAAGTACCACAAACTGGGCAGCCTAAAACAACAGACATTTATTATCTCACAGTAGGGTAGAAGGTCAAAATCAAGATGTCAGCAGGGGGCTTCCCTGGTGCTGCAGTGGTTAAGAATGTGCCTGCCAATGCAGGGGAAACGGGTTCAAGCCCTGGTCCAGGAAGATTCCACATGCCGCAGAGCAACCAAGCCCATGCACCACAACTACTGAGCCTGCGCTCCAGAGCCCACGAGCCACAACTACTGAGCTTGAACGCCACAACTACTGAAGCCCACGTGCCTAGAGCCCATGTTCCGCAACAGGAGAAGCCCCTGCAGTGAGAAGCCCGCACACAGCAACAGAGAGTAGCTCCTGCTTGCCGCAACTAGAGAAAGCCCGCGCACAGCAACGAAGACCCAACGCAGCCACAAAAAAAAAGATGTCAGCAGGACCAGCCCTCTCGAAAGACTCTAGGAGGAAAGTCAGAAAACCCTGGTGTTCTTTGGTTTATAGATGCATCTCTCCTGTCTCTGCCTCTTCATGACGTGGTGTTCTCCCTGTGTGTTTCTGCATCATCAGATGGTGTTCTCTTCTTATAAAGACCAGTCATATTGGATTAAGGCCCACCCTAATGACCTCATCTTACCATGATTCCATCTGCAAACGCCTTGTTTCCAAATATGATCACATTTACAGGTACCAGGGTGAGGATTCCAACATGTCTTTTTGGGAGACAGTTCAACTCATAACACCACCCTATGCCAAAAACAGTCATTGGTAAGGGGAACTGATAGACTGTGATTGGTTTAGACTATTAAAGACCATACTCTTGGGCTGGAGCGGGGCCTCAAGTCCTCAGAAGCATATGGTACCAATGCCTGGTGGGAATGGAATTTAATGAGCAATAAGGGGAATGACAACAAATAGTCTCTGCCTCACTGGCTATTTTCCTAATTAAACCGTATATTCTAACTGATTCTATGCCTTTTCACTCCTTTAGCCTCTGCTTGGAATTGTCATTTAAATAACTCATCCTTAGGGACTTCCTGGCAGTCCAGTGCATTCCAGACTCTGTGCTTCCACTGCAGGGGGCACAGGTTCGATCCCTGGTCGGGGAACTAAGATCCCCCATGCCGGGCGGTGTGACAAAAATATATATATAAATTAATTAATTAAATAAATAAATAATTCATCCTTGCTGACCCAGGTGGCGATCTGCCCCCTCTCTGAAGCTTTCCCTCAACTTCCAGAAAGAGTAATCGCTCTCTCGTCTGGGCTCCCAGAGAGCCTCCTACATCTTTCCACATTTTCACTTATCTGATGGCATCATAATGGTTACGCTTCCATAGCCCTTGGTACACCAGGAGCTCTCTGAGAGTAGAACTATGTCTTGTATAATTTTATGTCTCTAGTTCATCGGTCACTTCTGGCATTTTGTAGCCACCCAGTGAATGGTTATTGAATAAATGAAAGTCATCCAGCAATTTTTAAGCCTCTCAATTATACATGACACTTGCTTTTATTTGCTGTCCTCATCAAAAGCAAATAAAAGCAAAGGTTATGTAATAATTTCTGTGTTCGCGTTTTTACTGTTTTTTCTATACATTACAACCCATTCTTCTGTGTTATTCTTCTTATATCATAAACTCCTATAGATCAGAGACTGACGGCATCCCTTTTGACAAAGGCCAAAACACCAACAGAGAAATAAACCTCCCATTCTGTAAGAAGCACTTCAAGCACAGTCTCTATTAATTATATTGCTAAGGTTTGCTCCCTCCAGCATACTTAGCAAAATTCTACCGTCTCCTTGTAATGAGAGGAATGTTTTATCAATAGCTGGCTTTCTGTGGCAGGAAGGAGCATCTCTTTATGGTGCTTCTACACAACAATAGCCTCCTACTCCCCTCCCCCAACCCCCAAAAAGGCAGAAACGGGAACTGGAATGCTTCCTGTATAGAATTCAGCATCACTTCCATGGCAGATGATGTGACCGTTTCCTACTCTCCTGAGGGCTGTATAACCCAGCATCACTCTCAAATGAACTTTTAATAAACATCTTTTGATGGTGGTTACAATGCATTTTTATGCATATGAAGACAACTTAAAAACAAAATAGTCAGGACTTATAGAGATTGTCAATCTAATGGAATTTAGTCAGGGCACACTCGGACAATGTGATCTTAATTTCCTGCATTTAACTAGTCGTGCTGGGCCAAGAAGGGAAAAAGAACACAAAAACTAAAGGCTGTCTTGAAAAACTGCCCACCTAGCAGCTCTGTGAATCTTAATTTGCAGAGCTGTGGGTAGGAGCGATCTGTGTGTTCTCTGTTGCCATGAGCATACAAATAGAGAAAGGAGTACCCAAAAAGTAGGGCCCATTCCTTTGAAAGCAGCTGGCATTCTCCTTTAAGAGGAAGGGCCTGTCACTGCACTCAAAGGACCTCCCAGAGGTCTTGGCAGTAGTGTGAGAAAATGGTCCAAGCTGGAGTTGATTGGCCGGAGTGTGCTGAATTGGTAACAGACATAAAACCACAAGATTGGTAAGGAAATCACCTAAAGCTCTGACCTCATTCAGATCAACTCTGCTGTTTCTGCCTCCACCCATGGCAATGATTCCGACTGGAAAACTCCATCCCCTACCCCTCTTCCTGCTCCCCTCCTGTGCCGTTCATTCAATCCCTTGTCTATGACCCTGCTTTTTCTCCTACTGTCACTCTTGCTAAACTACTCCATAGCTTCCTGCCAGCCAGCCTATCGCCATGTTTTGCCCATCCAAGACATCTTGGGGTGAATTATGCTTCTAGGAGAAGCAACATGGCAAAACCCAGAGAGTTGGTACATCATGTCAGTCTCCCTTCCCCACAACCTTCAGTGACTCCTTATTGTTATGGAATTTGATCCAAACCCTCAAGCTGGCATTCAGGGTCCTCCATGATCTGTTCCCAAGTCACCTTTCCAATCTCATCTCACACGACGCCCTTGACACATCTGGGCACAGCCGACCGCAGACCAAACCATTGCTATTGTCTGGTCTTCGTGCAGGCTCCTCAGTCTAGAACATTCTTCTTTACCTACCCCGTCCTCTACATCCATTCCATTCAAAGCTCACTCGTCCTTCCAAATTCAGTTCAAATCCACTTCATTTATTCATTCAACAAAACGGGATGCGTGCTTCCTCACGGCTCTAATCAGAATCAATCACCAATTCTATGTCAGAGTCTGCAGATGAAGTCTGCATATGTGCATTTTAATGAGGTCTTCTGCTCTACTAAACACACTTATGGTTTTATTTGTAACTATTTCCTATCCACTTCTCATGGAGGAAACTAAATTATAACAGTATCTTAGTTTACAAAGCGTTTTCACTCCATCACACATTTAATCTTCATAACAATCCCATGAGGGAGTTATTATAAAAACCTCTCTGAAATAAAGAACTGGAGACTCGTACTTTTCAAATTAGGATATATTAAAAGTTTAATTTTGTTCTGGGCACTTTAGGCGCCCTTGAGAAAACAGGAAAATGCTAAAGTGTTCAAAGCCAGCATCTGGTATGCATAGGTTCAATGTATGTTAGAGCCAGAAGGAATCTCAGCAGTTGGTCCTTCAGACTAACCCAGTCCTTTGATAATTTCAAATACACTTTGAAATTTTTGAGCTCTTCACCTTGAATGTTTTCTATTTCCAGTAACAAATGCCCATGAACTCCCATTAGGCAATTACTATATGTTCTAGAGACTGAGTAATATCCAATAAAAATCTAATTCTTTTGCCAATCGGAATGAAACTGCTGAGTAGTGGAATTGGACGCCAAGCAATCTGGACGGAATGTACTGCCAAGAGCTCTAAGTACAAACGTTTCTCGCCATTGTGCAATCTCGCAAGCAACAGGTTTTGGAGGAGTTGTCTTCCCAGGGGCCTCTCCTTTCCTTTTTGATGCTCATTCTAGAAAGTTTTTTAGAAGCATCACAGAACCCATATAATTATAAGGGAATAAAGGAAGCAAGACTGTGCCATTTCAACATGTCTTCACTGGGTATTGACTTGGTCCCTTTGGGCAGGAAAAGATGCGTGGGGAAACAAAGTATTTCTACCCGAACGGTGACAGGTAGGAGGCTGCAAAGTGAGAACCCATATACCTGCTGAGTTTGTCTTTTCATCCAGCCGAAACTCTGGTTGCAACAAAGTGTATCTGAAACTGGACACGCAACCACAATGTTTCCATGTCTTATCTTACGATTTCTTGTGCTTCTTACTTATCGAGATACAATATGAATTCTAAGCAAGAGTAGTTTGCAGAAAAACATTTGGTCACTGTTCCCAGTAATTATAACTGATAAGAAATAGCTATCAGTAGCTAGTGGGAAGCAGCCGCATAGCACAGGGAGATCAGCTCGGTGCTTTGTGACCACCTAGAGGGGTGGGATAGGGAGGGTGGGAGGGAGGGAGATGCAAGAGGGAAGAGATATGGGAACATATGTATATGTATAGCTGATTCACTTTGTTATAAAGCAGAAACTAACACACCATTGTAAAGCGATTATACCCCAATAAAGATGTTAAAAAAAGAAAAGAAAAAGAAAAGAAATAGCTATCAGTTAAGATAAAAATTATACTGTATTCTTAATCCAGATATTTTTAGTTGTATTAGTTTGTACCAACAAAAAATGTATAAAATTAATTTTACTTGTTTATTGGAGTATGGAAAGAGGCTAAATTTTGAAGTCTTTCAGAGCTGTGTTCAGATCTCATCTCAGAAACTTAAATATGTTTCTGCATGAGTTATTTAACATCTCTAAGCTTTAGTTGCCTTATCTGTAAGGAAGGATTTTTCTGAGTTTTCAAATTAGCTTATAAAAATACCAGGCATTGTAACATGTAAAGTGTTCGATATCATTACTGCCCTGATTCTCAGTGACTGCTTTCCTCTGGTTAGTAATTCTCTTAACCTTAGATTTTTGTGGCCACAATCACACAGCTCTGTTCCAGCTATTTGGATTATAACTAAGGGATTTAAAAAAAAAGGATTGACATAGACCTATCGTCACTAATACTTAAGATTTGAGACATTTTTCCATTAGTGGAGATGAGCTATGTTGAATCATTCATGTCCTCTTACCAGCTCTCCCTTATGACCAAGGACACTTCATTGTCATGGTGGTAAAGAGTTTGTGATTCAGAGCTAAATAGTCTGTATTGGTGAAAGGTCCAGGCTTGGAAGCCAAATTCCCTTGGTTTGAATTTCAGCTCTGACTTTATGCATTTATTAGCAAGTACCTTTTAGATGCTGGCAGTGGGCTAAGTGATTGGGGTCTAAAGATGAACGCCTGTGCGGGGAGGGGTAGAGGAGAAAATGTATACATGTCAGTCTCTGAACATGCTGGGATACATGGGGGCATTGTAGGGAACGCCAAGGAGAGAATAGTTAATTCTCATCAGGAGACCTAAGACAAGCTCCACAGGGGGAGAGACATCTAAAAATAAAACAATGAAAAGTGGGAAAAGAGGAACAGCATTTGCAAAAGCACAGAGGCTTATTTCAGGAAATGACTAGTCCGGTGTGAGCCAACGCATGATACGTTCGTTGGCTGAGATGAAGTTAGAAAGAAGAGTCTGAAATCAAATTGGGCAGAACCTTCAGCACTATTGTATGACATTATAGTTTATTCTAGACAATAAATATCCAAAGATTTTGCAGGAGGAAAGTGTGTGTGTGTGTGTGTGTGTGTGTGTGTGCCTGGAGGGAATAGAGAGGATGAGATTGAATGCAAGGATGTTAACTAAGGAACCAATGTAGTAGTTGAAATAGAGGGTCATGATGGCAATAGGAATAGAAAAGATATTTCAGTGGTAGAAATATGGAAATAAAAGGTCTCAGGGACCAGTTGGCTTCTTTTTTAAGTGAGGAAGAGGAAGACAAAGTAATTGCTATATTTAGCTTGTATGGTTCTGTGTATGGGGAAGCCATGAACTGAGATCAAAGAAGGACCAGGGCTTCCCTGATGGCGCAGTGGTTGAGAGTCCGCCTGCCGATGCAGGGGACACGGGTTCGTGCCCCGGTCCGGGAAGATCCCACATGCCGCGGAGCGGCTGGGCCCGTGAGCCGTGGCCGCTGGGTCTGCACGTCCGGAGCCTGTGCTCTGCGACGGGAGAGGCCACAACACTGAGAGGCCGGCGTACCGCAAAAAAAAGAAGGACCAGCAGTTTCCCTTTGAAGCACTTCCTGGACATCAAGGGAAAGATGTTCAGGAAGCAGTTGGAAATGCTGGTGTGGAGCTGAGCAGAGAGGGCAGATGCTCTTCATTCCTCCAGTGCCATAAAAAGGATGTCACTAACTCTCTGTTATGTTTGGAAGAGGCAAGGTGGGGCTTTGGGTTATTCATCTTTGTCTTTGCCTGTGGCACAGGGACATAGAAATGTCAAAATTCTTCCCACTGCACCACAAGGCTCCTCTCTCCAGTTATCTGCCCGGCTCTTTCAGCTATCATAAGTTTGACATGCATCCCAGTTTCAATTATTTGGTCCCATTGTCGCCATAAATTTATTTGTACTTAGATCACGTGCCCTAAATTTTAGCTTGGACAATACAGGAACCTTACTCCTTAGCTATCTGTCACCCACACACTCTGTCACTGGTTTGCATATCCTTCTTGTGTTCCGCTAACACATCAACACTCTCTTAGTCACTGAACAAGCACGTACCCCATCAGAGGTCCCAGTTTGTACCAGAGTCCGTCTACCTTACAACTATTTATTTTTTTTAATCCAGGAACTCTTAGAAAAACTGGTTTAAGGAATGGAAGAAGGAAAGAGGTGATAAAGAAAAAACAAGGTCAGCTTAAGAGAGATGATCCCAGGTCAAACTTCCAGGTTAAGCTGGTCTGCCTCGAAGCACCTTCCATCATACAGGTATTACGTAAGAAAACAGATGGTGGACCCATTACCCTTGTCTGAGGGCACTTCATTCTCAAAATGACATTGCAAGAAGGGCATCATTAATATCCCAGTGCTACAGATTCTGGGATTGCTCTCTGTGTCGCTGCCTGAAACTCTAGATTCCACTTCTTCAAAAATGTAAACAACTCTGGGGAGGTTAAGAGGTTTAGGGCTTTCACCAGATCATCATAAATTAGCGATTGCTTTCCTGAGCCAGCTACTGAGGAAATAGGATATTTGATGCAGGGCACAGAGGGCTAGTGTGGCAGGGAGAAGAGAATTGTTTGGTTTTTTTTAAGGTTTGGACAACTGCCAGAGGCACTGAATATTTCATTACTACTGCAGGAAGAGAATAATATCGAAGCAGAAAAGCTCAGAGAACCATAGAGGAAGGGCTTAAGGCAGCTTGAGGGCTCTAGGACCTGGCCGCCCAAGGAGAACAACCCTGGGATAGAGTAGATTGTGCTGTGCTCCTTCCTTACCCTGCAGAGCCCTGGCTTCTGGGATGCAAATCTAAGTCCATACATTGCCAGCGACATAATAATAGTATTTATGGGTAATCAAATAGAACATCTAATATTCTTCATATGTTCTGAGTCCAAACAACTGAATGTAAAATGAACTTTTGGAACTCCATCCATATTTACGTTGGGAACTGTCTAATAATAAAAATAGTTATCTTTTTTTTTTTTTTTTTCAATACACGGGCCTCTCACTGCTGCGGCCTCTCCCGTTGCGGAGCACAGGCTCCGGGCACGCAGGCTCAGCGGCCATGGCTCACAGGCCCAGCCGCTCCGCGGCATGTGGGATCTCCCCGGACCGGGTCACGAACCCATGTCCCCTGCATCGGCAGGCGGACTCTCAACCACTGCGTCACCAGGGAAGCCCAAAAATAGCTAGCTATCATTTTTAAATTTTGTTTTATTGAAATATAGTTAATTTACAATGCTGTGTTAATTTCTACTATACAGCAAAATGATTCAGTTTTACATATATATATTCTTTTCCATTATGGTTTATCACAGGATATTGAATATAGTTCCCTGTGAAAAATAGCTAACATTTAAAAAAACTTACTAATCACTGTGCTAAATGCTTTACATGAGTACTTTTATTTAATCCCTAAAACAGCTCTGGGAGGTTGGTGCTATTGTTAATATGCTCATTTTGTAGATAGGGAAGCAAGTTTAGAATTAAGTGGTGGATCCAGGATTCCAAGGCGGCAATCAGACTCCAAAACAACACACTCATCAGGCAAGACACTTGTGTTCAATGATAGTCACTGGTTTTCATTCCGGAAAGAAGAAAATGTTGTCAATCAGCCCGGCAGTTCTGGGTGTCATCTTCACAAGAGATGGTGTGAGTAGTGATCAAAGGTGGGGATCTTGATCCAAGTGGACATGGGTACCAGTTCTCACTCTGCCACACACAATCTGAGTTATCCTGGACAAGTTCTCACCCTCTCTGAAACTTAACACATTCATCTGTAAAAGAGGGGGAAACAAGGCCGACCATGTAGAAATGGTGTGAAGATTAAATAAACTGACAGAAAGTGTGCCTGGAACTTCATAAGCATTCAATAAATGGCAACAACTTCTCTATCTGCCATCCCTGCTTTGATGGCAGATGTGTAAGCTCTGGAGTATCTGGAAATATGCAATATCTACCAAGAAATTGCAAGGATTTCACCAAAACAGTAGAGTTAGATCATGCCTTCTAGTTCTTCTCTGGATTCTTACCTAGAATCCCCACCCTGATCGCCCCCCTCCAAGTAATATACAAGCAGGCAGATGGTCAGAAGCATTTCACAAAGCCTTTAGCAGTAGCCATCCTCATAGTGATGCAGTTATATTTATAACCCTCGCTGAGATTACCTACAGTTGACAAAAGAGAAAAATGATGCAAGTTCTCTAGCTCAATTGGTTGGGCCGGTGAGATCAATTGCTAGGTTAAAAAAACAAACAAACAACAACAGCAAAAACCCAGCCACCTCTTGTATTTGCCTTTGCTACTTTGTCCATGGAGTAGAAGGTACTGGAAAATAAGGGGGAAAACACAAAAGATGACAAGCTATTCCAGAAAAGTTTCCACGGATTTCTACGGTTATGTATGCTAGTCTTAAATAGCTCAGTTTACAAGCCCTGCTCTGCCACTGACCGGCTCCACTGTCTTGGACAAGTTACTTAACCTCTAGTTTCAGTTTCCTCATCTGCAGCTTTGTAATATCGAAATGCCCTCTTTACAGAGTTGGAAAAGTTAAATGATCAGCAAACATTTAATAGCTCCTTCAACTGTTCTTCCACACACCTGTGCTGTGCTCCAGGGAAGCAGTGATGAACAAAAATAGACAACACTCTTTTGCACAGAGTGTATTGCCTCTCTAGGTGGGAGTGTTGCCCACATGTAAAAAAAGGTTGGGCAGGACCTTTCTTGGGAGTGGGAGCCATGGAGAGAAGTGAGAGTGTTAAGGATGCAGTAGACACTCCGGTTTTTTCATAAAGTCTACATTATTTGAACCTAAACTTCAAGAGCCCTCTGAAGATGCATTGTCATCACTTTATAAATGAGGGAGCCAAGTCCCAGAGAGGTTAAGAAATTGCCCATGAGCACAAGGCTGGTGAGCAACAGAGTAGGAATTTGAATAGGTCCCTCCCATCCCACACTTCACAATGCTAATGCATTTTAGCAAATGTAAACCCATTAAATTGTCATCTCTCTCTAGGAATATTTTTGCATTTTTTTCCAGATTGGTATTTTGGCGTTAATAACGAAAATGTTCAATCCAGCTATAGAGAATCAGGGTCAGGTATTATCTTTCCAAAGCAAGATGGGGTCAGAACCAGGGACACCTGCTGAGGGTACAGGGCAGGAGCTGGTGCTGGGGCACTGGTCTCCAAATGCTTGATCATACACTGCTATAAAAAATTTTTGAACTTGCTTTGTATATGTGTGTGTGTGTGTCTGTGTGTGTGTGTGTGTGTGTATATCTGTGCATATATATATTGTTTTGTATATATGCTACAGCATTAATATTATTCTAAAACATACACAAAATTTAAATGTAAAAGAATAAAATAAATAATATTTTTAAATAATTTTATTTCATCTATTAGTGGAACAAAACACACTTTACTTTGTGATTAATTGTGCTTATTTCACAAGATCTTGATTTAACACTGTGATACAGTTATTCAAAGTCTGATATCAAATTTGGTTTCCTTCTGTACTCGTTTCATTACTAAACCTTTTGCCCAACTTGCTGAAAAAGATACTTCACAAAAGCTAAGAAATGAATAGCTCCTCTTTAAACTCGAAGACTCTTTGAACTACTCTGTGATGAAATAACCAATGAACCTATGTGTGGTACAAAATATTTTCAGGGTCATTCCCCATCTCATTGCAAAACTTTTGTGAAGATCACACAATTTAAGATAATACATGGTACATATATAAATTGGAATATTACTCAGCCATAAAAAAGACTGAAATAATGCCATTTGCAGCAACATGGGTGGACCTAGAGATTATCATACTAAGTGAAGTAAGTCAGACAGAGAAAGACAAATACCATATGATATCACTTATTTGTGGAATCTAAAAAAATGATACAAATGAACTTGTTTACAAAACAGAAATAGACTCACAGACAGAAAACAAAGTATGGTTACTAAAGGGGAAAGCTGTGGGGAAGGGATAAATGAGGAGTTTGGGATTAGCAGATACAAACTAATGTATATAAAATAGATAAACAGCAAGGACCTACTGTATAGCACAGGGAACTATGTTCAATATCTTGTAATCAACTATAAGGGAAAAGAATCTGAAAAAGAATATATGTATATATATATTGTGTATAACTGAGTCACTTTGCTGTTCACTTGAAACTAACACAACATTGCAAATTAACTATACTTTAATAAAAAAATAATAAAATTTTTTTTTAAATTTTAAAGATACTACAATGTATAAAGCCACTTAACCCTGTGCAGGTAAACAGTCATCTTCACGATGTGCTGACGGCAAGGAGGCATGGAGGGGTTGTGTCATCCCCTTGGAGTGTCCCCTCTTCCTCCCTTTCCAGCAGTGTCACATCACCAGCTACAGTGCTGACCCCTGGCCACCAGGCTCTTAGATATCAGCAAAGCTTTGTGTCTCACTATGTGAAAAGTAGATACAATCAGAATTCTATGTGCCCTGCAACCTCATGGATTTTCTTACATATACCCAGCTTGGATGTCCGAGCTCCAGGGAGGTGACAAGCTCTCGATAGGCTGTGAAGGCCCTGTGCACCAAGCTTCAGGCATGTAACCCAACAGGTGCCCCTGAGTGGATGCCGAACCCCGAGCCCCGACCGCGGAGCCCCAGGTCTGGGTCCCAGGTCCCAGGTCGCAGGCGTGACAGCAACTAAACCAAGTCCTCACCCCACCCACCGGGGATGAAGGGAATCCTAATCATTTTTTATTTTGTTTTGTGCTGTTTTCTCATTAACTCGGGCGGGGTAGGCAGGACCAAACTAAAAGGCTACAGATGTTCGATTCTGCAGTTGGACAGGGCCATTTATAGGCAGCGACTTGATAATAAGTCGCTGAGAAAATCATTTTGAACGTCCTCTATGGGTTTTGTTTTTGTTTTTAATAAATTTATTTATTTATTTTTGGATCCGTTGGGTCTTCATTGCTGCACACGGGCTTTCTCTAGTTGCGGTGAGAGGGGGGCTACTCTTCATTGCGGCGCGCAGGCTTCTCATTGCAGTGGCCTCTCTTGTTGCGGAGCACGGGCTCTAGGCGCACAGGCTCAGCAGTTGTGGCTCGCGGGCTCTACAACACAGCCTCAGTAGTTGTGGCGCACAGGCTTAGTTGCTCCTCAGCGTGTGGGATCTTCCCGGACCAGGGCTCGAACCCGTGTCCCCTGCCTTGGAAGGTGGGTTCCTAACCACTGTGCTGCCAGGGAAGCCCCTCCTATGGGTTTTGAAATATAGGACCTTAAGCAAATCACGTAGCCTCCCTAGATCTTAGCTGCCTCATGTGTGAGATGAAGGGGCCAGACCAGGGGATCCTTCTCAAAAAGTCGCTTAATTCTATGAAATACAAAGGAGGCCAATGTGAACTACCTCTGGAAATTTAGGATCATTCATACATATTATTTGCGCCTTCTTAATCCTTTCTTTTTAAAAAGCTAAGAGAAAATATTTAATACTTTTCTACAGTCCTTTATCCACAGCCTTTAGTTCCAGGTGCATTTCAGAATTCAGAATTTCGAGGCCTCAGAAAGGAAATGGTGCAGGTACAGATCATCGGGTAACATCAGCGGGGGTTGGAGCAGCATGCTGTAATCAATCATTCTAACGTTTCTGCAGTGCAACATAGGACTTCTCACACTAAGTAGTATAAAGACTAAAAATAGCCTCACGTTGGTTCAGGTCAAGTTTTACAGCCAAAAAGTTTGCTTCATACTGAACAAAAACCCTTCTGTTTTCAGAGCCCTTTTGAACTTCAGAATTGTTGCAAGGAATCACAGCCCCGTGGTAGCTCATGCTAACCGCCAGGTAATCATTTTATGTGTGTGTGTGATGTAAATCAACCTAACATTAGTAAGTGCCAAATATTTCACAACCTACTAGGATGTGTATTATTCAGAATTTAAAGGCCAAAAATTCCCTAAAATTGAAATGTCTCATACCCATTCTAAGCTCTTGTAGTAGTTAATCACTATTGCAGAAGAAAATTAGGATTGGTCTGATAAAATGTGTCCTTTACAAAGCCAATGTTTGAGATTTTCACAACTGGCTTTCTGAACATTTTTAGAATTAAAATTAAGTAGACTGGACTATAATCTCTAGTTATACCCTTTGTCCTCCTTTTCTAAATATAGCCAGTGCATTTATCAGCTCCAGCTCTCCCCCACTTTGGATTCCTAACAACTAGTGTCCTTCAGCATCTTACATTCTACGAGTTCCTAGAAATTCGATATGTCAACAGCATCTCACTCAGATGAGCAAAAACAACCCGGAGAAAATGTGGACAGAGATATTCCAGAAGTGTCTTATCCTCTTCTGGAAGAAACCTTCCCATAATTTGTTTCATTTCTGCCTATAAATAGTGAGCAAGGACAGTAAGTCTTGTCAAACGTTCCCTTCTACCAGGATTGTGTTCAGACATGTACAACCTTACCGCTCACTTTCCATTACCAACATGGGATGGGGGAGACACATGTATTTTAACTGACCATTTATTATAACCATCTGTTCTCAGAAATATTAAAAGGCAGCAAGATGAACTAGGTTAATTTTCCATTACTGTCACTGCATTTTCTCAGCTCACCTTCAAGTGGAAACCCTAATGACATTTTTTTTCTTTTTTGGCCATGCCGCGAGGCTTGAGGAATCTCAGTTCCCCAACCAGGGATCAAACCCAGGCCACGGCAGTGAAAGCACTAAATCCTAACCACTAGACCACGAGGGAATTCCCAGAAATCCCAATGATTTTAAATTCTCACCCCACTGGCTCTTCAGAGGAAGAGAAATGAGAAGCCTTAATCAAGATGTGTAACTATGAAGGGACCATTTACCCACCCACCCCTTACTTTATAATGCTGTGACATCTAGAACAAAGATATGTACTCAGAGACATTACATATATAGAATATATATGTTATATTTTTATATTTTTTATATTTATAGCTGCTGATGACAGTGTTACTCAAAATATAAAACTTAAGTGCTGCATGAAAATCAAAATATTGCATGTCTTTTGCTTTGCTGTATCTAGCAATCAAAACAGTTACTCCATTGGAGAAGAAAATTAAAAGGAACTAACAAGCCTTAGTCTCATAATTGTGCTTTATAACTGATTGATTGATTGCTGTCAGCCATTGATATCGCTCTCTTGTCAATGTCTTAGGTGGATAAATGGAAAGTTAGAAGATTTGATTAGTTAACATGAATACTTACAAGGAAATAAGTAAAATTCAACTAAAATAGTACAATGTTTCCTTAATCAAAGGTGCCCCATCAATTCCTGCTTTAAATTAAGTGTTCAGGAAATTTAACGAGTGAAAAAAAGTGATACCTTATAACTGAAGAAAAAATTCAAGTACATATTCTCGCAAAGTGCCAAACGTTTATTACAGTGCCGTATCCTCTCCCTGTAATCAACAGTGAAGAGTGAGTCAAAGTACATCCTCTTGGACAAACCCTCAAACCCTTTTTGTGGCTTTGAAAGGACATGTCACCCACATTTTGACCCTATATCCAAGTTCTGGATAACTTTTTAAGTAGTCTCCCACCTTGTGAACAAGTAATATCCGAAGATTATTTTTGATGACAAGCAAAGGCTGGTATCCTTATGTTTGGTCTGATTGTTGCATGGTTGCAACAAGAGTGTTATATTAATTTGTCAATGAAACTCTCAAAATATCTGTGGATTGAAAGTAATTTTTCTGCTGTTTAATTTGATTTTTAAATTATTTGGTAGACTCTCCATCTCAGCATATGAAGCTTGAGGAGCACTCCATTTTTCTGATGAAAAAACAAATTAGCAATTAGCAGTAGTTTTGTCCTGCCCCTGTGAGTGTGTGTGAGTGTGTGTATGCGTGTGTGTACAGTATACTTGCAGAGACCACTCCAACGCTCATCACGCTCAGTAACTTATTTAGAGCCTCTGCCTTTCCAAAATTGCTGTGGCCTCACTCCCTAAGTTCTTTCCTGTCTCCAGGAAAGAAGGTCAGTAGACATTTACCTCTGGATACCACAAGGACACCTCAAGTTCAAGCACATAGAAAGAGATGTTATTATCTTTATCAACAAACTAGATATTCTCTCTGCGGACCATCCTCATTCTCCACACTGTCACCAGAGCTAGATACCCAACATCCTGCATGCACTTTACTAGATTATAATTTTCAAAATGAGAAAATCATGACTCTCATGTAAATATAAAATGAACATTTGCCAAATATATTATTCAACTCACTAATTAATGCAGGAAATAGTAAGATGTTAATACTGGTGCAAAGACGGAATGAGAAGGTAGGTATGTATAAGCAAATTAATGAAGAAACATTAGAATAGGATTGATGGATTAGATTAAAAACTGGCTAATACACTAGAGGGCAATCAAACATAAACTTTGGGGTTTTCTTTTCCACTGGACCGAAATTATTTGCCTCTCTACCAGACAAAAATCTACAAGTTAACATGTAACTTCTTTACGTCTGGGAACTTCAGTCACTAGTAAACAATGAGCTAAACAAAGTACATTCTGTGATAATCATTGGGTGGGTTTTTCGCCCTTTTTTGTCATTGACACTGGGGCCACTTGCAGGTCCTTGTCCTGTCAGAGTAAATGAGCTGCTGGCCCTATGGGAAAGTAAATCGAGGTGCAATCCCTCTCCTGGGGGTAAGGTGGAGGCTTTGTGCACAGCTGACTCAGAGTTCCGCAACTCGAGTTCAGTGAGTCCCTTAAATCGCTTTGGGCCACTCTATTCACTGAATCACCTTGATTGATCTTTGTATTTGTTTCCTGTGGCTGCTGTGACGACAAACGTGGTGGCTTAAAACAGCAGAAATTTACCCTCCAGTTTTAGAGACCAGAAGCCTGAAATCAGTATCACTGGGTCCACATCGGGGTGTCAGCGGGACTGCACTCCCTCCGGAGGCCCTAGAGGAGAGTCTGTTCCTTCCCTCCTCCAGTTTCTGGTGGCTGCCGGCACTCCTTGGCTGGGGCTGCAACACCACCAAACTTCAGACCAGCATCTTCACATCTCTCTGTTCCATCTTTACATCACGTCTCCTCTGTGTGTCTCTTTATAAAATCTTCTTCTGCCTCTTTGCCTTCTATAAAGATACACATGGGGCTTCCCTGATGACGCAGTGGTTAAGAATCTGCCTGCCAATGCAGGGGACATGGGTTCGAGCCCTGGTCTGGGAAGATCCTACATGCCATGGAGCAACTAAGCCCGTGCGCCACAACTCCTGAGCCCACGTGCCACAACTCCTGAGCCCGCAAGCCACAACTACTGAGCCCGCGTTCCTAGAGCCCATGCTCCGCAACAAGAGAAGCCACCACAATGAGAAGCTGGTGCACTACAATGAAGAGTAGCCCCTGCTCGCTGCAACGAGAGAAAGGCCGCGTGCAGCAACGAAGACCCAACGCAGCCAAAAATAAAATAAATAAACAAACAAATAAATAAATAAACTTATTTTAAATATATATTTATTTATTTATTTATTTATTTATTTATTTATTTATTTATTTAAGGGACTTCCCTGCGGGTCCAGAGGGTAAGACTCTGCACTCCCAATGCAGGGGGCCTAGGTTGATCCCTTGTCGGGGAACTAGATCCCACATGCATGACGCAACTAAGAGGTCACGTGCCACAACTAAGACCTGGCAGAGCCAAAATAAATAAATAAATATAAATAAATTTTAGTAAAATAACTGGACTTTTTAAAGAAAAAACATCCATTGAACAGCTAGGTAAACAAATATACATAAGGGAAATAGAATTAGATTATGATCAAACTTCTGGCAGTAACACTTCATATCAGAAGAAAATGGAGTACATTCCTGTGAGCCAAGGATTTCTTATTTGGCAAAACTAACCCTCAAGTATACAGATGGAGAATATTGTTTTCATTGGCCTTTCCTAAGGAATTCACTAGAGAATGGGTGTCAAACACCAAAATAACTAGAGAGAGAGATAGACATAGCAGTAAATAGTGAGCATTAATTATATAGTTAGTTGTAGAACTAAGACTAAATGTGAGTTTAAAAGAAGAAATATGAGGGGTTATTGGGGTAGTGTATGTCAAAATTTTTTTACTGTTTTATTAATCATAATTGGTGGTAGTGGAATTATTGTTCTTTAGAGAATGTTGTGTATAGTTAAGAGGTGTTCATTCCATGAGTCGGTAAGGAATATTCCAATTCCATATTCCCTTGAGAATCAAAATTCTTACTGTGGAAGAAATACAATACAAATGCAACATAGAAGAGGTTAAGGAAAAACCCTATAGTCCTGAATTTGATTTGGAAATAGCAATATGAACTCACGAGGTATTTTATCTTTATATAATTCCTAGATCTGTCCAATGTAAAAAACTGAACAACCCAGCAGCAAAAAGCATGCCTCGTTCTCAGATCATAGTCTTGAAAAACCATTCCCTGTTAAAATAAATCTGAGCTTCTTGGTGAAATGCCTGGTTCAGGGCTGGGGCAGGAAATGTATAAGATAAGCCTCAAATATCTTCTCATACTAGAAAGCAAAAAAGCTATCAAAGACTGTAGAGTTATGGCAAAGCACTTAAGAGTCAACCTAAGGAGGCCCCCACTGGCCAAAGGTGGGACGATTTGAGTTTCAATAAAGATAAGAACTACAGTAAATTAAAACCCATCAAATATGCTTAAATCCAGGAGTTCATGATCATATTTCAAACATGGGGACTTCCCTGGTGGCACAGTGGTTAAGAATACACCTGCCAATGCAGGGGACATGGGTTCAATCCCTGGTCCGGGAAGATCTCACATGCTGCAGAGCAACTAAGCCTGTGCGCCACAACTACTGAGCCTGCATGCTGCAACTACTGACACCCACACGTCGAGAGCCCGTGCTCCGGAACAAGAGAAGCCACCACAATGAGAAGCACGTGCACCACAACGAAGAGCAGCCCCTGCTCACCGCAACTAGAGAAAGCCCGCGCGCAGAAATGAAGACCTGACGAGGATATCATCTGAGGATGGCAGGAAACCATTATTTGGAAAGTCAGTAAATAAAAGGAAATAATCAAACATTTTCCCTCACTTTCCTGTATGAACTTTATTAATGGGTTACTTAATAGTAGATGAGGGGTAGCTTTCTTATAAAATCATTTCTGCTTATCCATTAAAATGAAAGATAAAATTAGAATATCATTATTTTGCAACCTCTAATAAATTAAGGGATCTTGGCATTGTGTATCAATGGCTGCTAACATGAAAGAAGAAATAGAAATAAAATGAGATTATGATCAAACTTCTGGCAGGAACACTTCATACCAGAAGAAAATGGAGTAAATTCTTGTGAGCCAAAGATTACCTATTTAGCAAAACTGACCCTCAAGTATAAATGGCACAGATAAGCTATTATCAGGAAAACCTGAAACTAGGTGTGTTTTGTTGAAAGAACACATCACCCCCAGGCTTGCTGAAATGATCACAGCTCAGTGAGATCAAGCCTCTGGCTGCGCTAACCAGTGTAGGGAGGCTGTGCAACACCTAGACATTTCGTACATTGCTGGTGTGAGCGTGCATTGGTCCAGCCTCTTTGGAAAACTGTTTAACAGTATCGATTAACGTTAATGTATGCCTACCAGGTGACCCAACAATTCTATCCCCAAGTATATATATATCCAAGATTAATACTACATATATCCTCCAAAGACATGTATGAAAATACTCATAGTGGCTTTGTTATAATAACCCAAAACTGGAAATAACCCAAATGCCTATTTACCTTAGAATGGATAAATTAATAATGGTGTAGTCATTCATGGAATACTACACAACAGTTAATAAGGACACACCACTGCTGCACACAACTTGGATGAATCTCACAGGGATTGTGTTGAGCCAAAGTATAAACCCTCTGATTCCGTTTATATGAAGGTGAAGAAGAGACAAAACTCATGTTACAAAATTATGAATAGCTCCTAGCTCTGGGTGGAGGAATGTGGGGTAGTGCCTGGGACGGACCCTAAGAGAACATACTCAGTTGTTGGAAATAGTCTGTATCTTGTTTTGGGTGGTGATTACTCCATTGTACACACTATAAAAATTCATTGAACTGTTTGTACTGAATGTATGTTATATACAAACAGGCACGTATAAATGAAAAACAATAAACTGAAACATGTACTCCCACAATTTCCAATCCTCAGTAACCATGCTAATATAGTCTCACTCATTTCTCAGATTATCATTTCCTATTTACCCTACAAATTTGTCTACAAATTGGGTTAAAGTTCTGTTACAATTTATCCAGTCTTTCACCCTGAAACAAGAGTCCACAGTTTCCTCCCCATCCCCCTTATATATAAAGATTCCATGACTCACAAACCAAGCAAAAACAAAACAACATTTCTAGGTGAAGTACCCGGGCAGTGGAAGTCGATAGAAATGGTCATATCTTGGCATATCTTGGTCACTAACTGGCAAATAGGGACTTTAGCCAAGTCCTTCATCCTTGTGTACCTCTTTCTTCACATGCCAAAAGGAGAGAATAATACCTATGCTGTCCATCCATCTCAGAGGTTATGAGAGTAAGGGGGAAAATGAGTATGAACATGCTTTATGTTTCAAGGTTTTTTTTTCATTGAAGTATAGATAATTTACAATGTTGTGTTAGTTTCCAGTGTAAAGCAAAGTGATTCAGTTATACATTTATATATATATATACTATTTCATATTCTTTTTCATTATATTTTATTACAAGATATTGAATATAGTTGCCTGTGCTCTATAGTAGGCTCTTGTTGTTTATCTATTTTATATATAATAGTGTGTATATGTCAATCCCAAACTCCTAATTTATCTCTTCCTTCCCCACTGCCACAAACATGCTTTAGAAACAAGTGATGCAATTGTCAAATGTTAAGCTTTTGTAACTGGTGCCTATCACAGTGCAGAAAACAAAATAAATCCTCAATAAACAGCTGAATAATGGATTGACAATTACTTGCCAGCCAGCCAGGCTGCTTCAGGAAACCCTAAAAAGACACATATTCCGTACAAATTATTTTTATTTTTATTTTTTTAAACATCTTTATTAGAATATAATTGCTTTACAATAGTGTGTCAGTTTCTGCTTTATAACAAAGTGAATCAGTTATACACATACATATGACCCCATATCTCTTCCCTCTTGCATCTCCCTCCCTCCCACCTTCCCCACCCCACCCCTCTAGGTGGTCACAAAGCACCGAGCTGATCTCCCTGTGCTATGCAGCAGCTTCCCACTAGCTATCTATTTTACGTTTGGTAGTGTATATATGTCCATACCACTCTCTCACTTTTTCCCAGCTTAGCCTTCCCCCTCCCCGTATCCTCAAGTCCATTCTCTAGTAGGTCTGCATCTTTATTCCCGTCTTGCCCCTAGGTTCTTGTGACCATTTTCTTTTTTTTCTTTTTTTTTTTAAGATTCCATATATATGTGTTAGCATATGGTATTTGTTTTTCTCTATCTAACTTACCTCACTCTGTATGACACTCTCTATGTCCATCCACCTCACTACAAGTAACTCAGTTTCATTGCTTTTTATGGCTAATATTCCATTGTGTATATGTGCCATATCTTCTTTATCCATTCATCCGATCATGGACACTCAGGTTGCTTCCATGTCCTGGCTATTGTAAATAGAGCTGCAATGAACATTTTGGTACGTGACTCTTCTTGAATTATGGTTTTCTCAGGGTATGTGCCCAGTAGTGGAATTGCTGGGTGGTGTGGTAGTTCTATTTTTAGTTTTTTAAGTAACGTCCCTACTGTTCTCCATAGTGGCTGTATCAATTTACATTCCCACCAACAGTGCAAGAGAGTTCGCTTTGCTCCACACCCTCTCCAGCATTTATTGTTTCTAGATTTTTTTATCATGGCCATTCTGACCGGTGTGAGATGATATCTCACTGTAGTTTTGATTTGCATTTCTCTAATGATTAATGATGTTGAGCATTCTTTCATGTGTTTGTTGGCAATCTGTATATCTTCTTTGGAGAAATGTCTATTTAGGTCTTCTGCCCATTTTTGGATTGGGTTCTTTGTTTTTATGATATTGAGCTGCATGAGCTACTTGTATGTTTTGGAGATTAATCCTTTGTCAGTTGCTTCATTTGCAAATATTTTCTCCCATTCTGAGGGTTGGCTTTTCGTCTTGCTTATGGTTTCCTTTGCTGTGCAAAAGCTTTTAAGTTTCATTAGGTCCCATTTGTTTATTTTTGTTTTAATTTCCATTTCTCTAGGAGGTGGTTCAAAAAGGATCTTGCTGTGATTTATGTCACAGAGTGTTCTCCTATGTTTTCCTCTAAGAGTTTGATGGTGTCTGGCCTTACATTTAGGTCTTTAATCCATTTTGAGTTTATTTTTGTGTATGGTGTTAGGGAGTGTTCTAATTTCATTCCTTTACAGTAGCTGTCCAGTTTTCCCAGCACCACTTATTGAAGAGGCTGTTTTTTCTCCACTGTGTATTCTTGCCTCCTTTATCAAAGATAAGGTGACAATATGTGCGTGGGTTTATCTCTGGGCTTTCTATCCTGTTCCATTAATCTATATTTCTGTTTTTGTGCCAGTACCATACTGTCTTGATTACTGTATCTTTGTAGTATAGTCTGAAGTCAGGGAGCCTGCTTCTTCCAGCTCTGTTTTTCTTCCTCAAGATTGCTTTGGCTATTCGGGGTCTTTTGTGTTTCCATACAAACTGTGAAATTTTTTGTTCTAGTTCTGTGAAAAATGCCAGTGGTAGTTTGCTAGGGATTGCATTGAATCTATAGATTGCTTTGGGTAGTAGAGTCATTTTTACAGTGTTAATTCTTCCAATCCAAGAAAATGGTGTATCGTTCCATCTATTTGTATCATCTTTAGTTTCTTTCATCAGTGTCTTATAATGTTCTGCATACAGGTCTTTTGTCTCCTTAGGTAGGTTTATTCCTAGATATTTTATTCTTTTTGTTGCAGTGGTAAATGGGAGTGTTTTCTTAATTTCACTTTCAGATTTTTCATCATTAGTGTATAGGAATGCAAGAGATTTCTGTGCATTAATTTTGTATCCTTCTACTTTACCAAATTCATTGATTAGCTCTAGTAGTTTTCTGGTAGCATCTTTAGGATTCTCTATGTATAGTATCATGTCATCTGCAAACAGTGACAACTTTACTTCTTCCTTTCCAATTTGGATTCCTTTTATTTCTTTTTCTTCTCTGATCATTCTGGCTAAAACTTCCAAAACTATGTTGAATAAGAGTGGTGAGAGTGGGCAACCTTGTCTTTTTCCTGATCTTAGTAGAAATGGTTTCAGTTTTTCACCATTGAGGACGATGTTGGCTGTGGGTTTGTCATATATGGCTATTATTATGTTGAGAAAAGTTCCCTCTATGCCTACTTTCTGGAGGGTTTTTATCATAAATGGCTGTTGAATTTTTTCAAACGCTTTCTCTGCATCTATTGAGATGATCATATGGATTTTATCCTTCAATTTGTTAATATGGTGTATCACATTGATTGATTTGTGTATATGGAAGACTCTTTGCATTCTTGGGATAAACCCCACTTGATCATGGTGTATGATCCTTTTAATGTGCTGTTGCATTCTGTTGGCTAGTATTTTGTTGAGGATTTTTGCATCTATGTTCATCAGTGATATTGGCCTGTAGTTTTCTTTCTTTGTGACATCTTTGTCTGGTTTTGAATCAGAGTGATGGTGGTCTCATGGAATGAGTTTGAGAGTGTTCCTCCCTCTGCTATATTTTGGAAGAGTTTGAGAAGGATAGGGGTTAGCTCTTCTCTAACTGTTTGATAGAATTCGCCTGTGAAGCCATCTGGTCCTGGGCTTTTGGTTTGTTGGAAGATTTTTAATCACAGTTTCAATTTCAGTGTTTGTGATTGGTCTGTTCATATTTTCTATTTCTTCCTGATTCAGTCTTGGCAGTTTGTGCATTTCTAAGAATTTGTCCATTTCTTCCAGGTTGTCCATTTTATTGGCATAGAGTTGCTGGTAGTAATCCCTCATGATTTTTTGTATTTCTGCAGCGTCAGTTGTTACTTCTCCTTTTTCTTTTCTAATTCTACTGATTTGAGTCCTCTCCCTTTTTTTCTTGATAAGTCTGGCTAATGGTTTATCAATTTTGTTTATCTTCTCAAAAAAACACCTTTTAGTTTTATTGATCTTTGCTATTGTTTCCTTCATTTCCTTTTCATTTATTTCTGATCTGATCTTTATGATTTCTTTCCTCCTGCTAACTTTGGGGTATTTTTGTTCTTTCTCTAATTGCTTTAGGTGTAAGGTTAGGTTGTTTATTTAAAATGTTTCTTGTTTCTTAAGGTAGGCTTGTATAGCTATAAACTTCCCTCTTAGAACTGCTTTTGCTGCATCCCATAGGTTTTGGGTCGTTGTGTTTTCATTGTCATTTGTTTCTAGGTATTTTTTAATTTCCTCTTTGATTTCTTCAGTGATCACTTCGTTATTAAGTAGTGTATTGTTTAGCCTCCATGTGTTTGTATTTTTTACAGATCTTTTCCTATAATTGATATCTAGTCTCATGGCGTTGTGGTCGGAAAAGATACTTGATACAATTTCAATTTTCTTAAATTTACCAAGGCTTGATTTGTGACCCAAGATATGATCTATCCTGGAGAATGTTCCATGAGCACTTGAGAAAAATGTGTATTCTGTTGTTTTTGGATGGAGTGTCCTATAAATATCAATTAAGTCCATCTTGTTTAATGTATCATTTAAAGCTTGTGTTTCCTTATTTATTTTCATTTTGGATGATCTGTCCATTGGTGAAAGTGGGGTGTTGAAGTCCCCTACTATGAATGTGTTACTGTCGATTTCCCCTTTTATGGCTGCTAGTTTTTGCCTTATGTATTGAGGTGCTCCTATGTTGGGTGCATAAATATTTACAATTGTTATATCATTCTTGGACTGAACTCTTGATCATTATGTAGTGTCCTTCTCTGTCTCTTGTAATAGTCTTTATTTTATTTTATTTTATTTTATTTTATTTTTTTTAACATCTCTATTGGAGTATAATTGCTGTTGTGGCCTCTCCCATTTGCGGAGCACAGGCTCCGGACGCGCAGGCTCAGCGGCCATGGC
>NW_006797698.1:584189-593057 GCF_000442215.2 Lipotes vexillifer
GGTCGCTGGAGGGCGTCTGTTTTTTGCTCAGACAGGTCGGGGTTAAAGGAGCCGCTGACTCGGGGGCTCTGGCGCACTCAGGCCGGGGGGAGGGAGGGGCACGGAGTGCGGGGCGGGCCTGCGGCGGCAGAAGTCGGCGTGATGTTGCACCAGCCTGAGGCCTGCCGTGTGTTCTCCCTGAGAAGTTGTCCCTGGATCCCGGGAACCTGGCAGTGGCGGGCTGCACTGGCTCCCCGGAAGAGTGGTGTGGATGTGACCGGTGCTCGCACACAGGCCCCTTGGTGGCGGCAGCAGCAGCCTTAGCGTCTCGTGCCCGTCTCTGGGGTCCGCGCTGTTAGCCGCGGCCCGCGCCCGTCTCTGGAGCTCCTTTAAGCGGCGCTCTCCATCCCCTCTCCTCGCGCACCAGGAAACAAAGAGGGAAGAAAAAGCCTCCTGCCTCTTCGGCAGGTCCAGACTTTTCCCCGGACTCCCTCCCGGCCAGCCGTGGCGCACTAACCCCCTGCAGGCTGTGTTCACGCCGCCAACCCCAGTCCTCTCCCTGCTCCGACCGAAGCCCCGCCCGCCCCGGCGGGGGAGCAGACGAGCCTCTCGGGCTGGTGAGCGCCGGTCGGGCCCAGTCATCTGTGCGGGAATCTCTCCGCTTTGCCCCCCGCACCCCCGTTGCTGCGCTCTGCTCCGCGGCCCCGAAGCTCCCCGCTCCGCCTCCCGCAGTCTCCGCCCGCGAAGGGGCTCCTAGTGTGTGGAAAACTTTCCTCCTTCACAGCTCCCTCCCAGAGGTGCAGGTACCGTCGCTATTCTTTCGTCTCTGTTTTTCCTTTTTTCTTTTGCCCTACCCAGGTACGTGGGGAGTTTCTTGCCTTTTGGGAGGTCTGAGGTCTTCTGCCAGCATTCAGTAGGTGTCCTGTAGGAGTTGTTCCACATGTAGATGTATTTCTGATGTATTTGTGGGGAGGAAGGTGATCTCCGCGTCTTACTCTTCCGCCATCTTGAAGCTCCTCCCTTATTTTATTTTTAAATTGGCAGTCTGCACTTGTTAGCAGATTGGGTTTATTTTTTAAATTAATTAATTTATTTATTGGTTGTGTTGGGTCTTCGTTGCAGTGCACAGGCTTTCTCTAGTTGGCAGCGAACAGGGGCTACTCTTCGTCGCGGTGCACAGACTTATTGCAGTGGCTTCTCTTGCTGCGGAGCACAGGCTCTAAGGCACGCGGGCCTAAGTAGTTGTGGCTCACGGGCTCTAGAGCGCAGGCTCAGTAGTTGTGGCGCACGGGCTTAGTTGCTCCGCGGCATGTGGGATCTTCCCAGAGCAGGAATCGAACCCATGTCCCCTGCATTGGCAGGCAGATTCTTAACCACTGCACCACCAGGGAAGTCCCACAAATTATTTTAAAATATTTCACCATCAACACAAGTACCGAATCGACGATTTTGTTTAAATTTCCAAATCAGCCTTACAAAGAGTCTTCACATGAGAGTCAAACACATGATCCATCTGTTCAACTGGGTCACGGGCCAGAATGGGCTGGATTATGTCAGAGGGAAATAAGCACAGTTGAAGTGTGGGTGGAAGGCTATTCTCTCCACCTGACAGCAGGTTCATACCAGTGGGGAAGAGATGGGAGCAGCTAGGAGTAATGTAAAGACCATGGGTGGGACCTCATTTAGCAGAGGAATCTTTTTCCATTAAGGTCAGCTTGACTCTGGCTGTTGAACAGAGATATTCTTTTCTCAAATGCATGCTTTCATCTCTCTGATTTCACAGTTCTTAACTTAAAAAAAAATATCTTCACCATTTAAATTCTAGCTCTTCTCTACGGTAATATTTAAATCCGGAAGTCTTCTGTAAAAAGAAGAGGCTGTAAATTTGAAACTGCTTGAGATTTGATGTCCATTAATAGAAAATTTTCTCCTTTTCTCTCCTTCCCCTTTCACCTCATTCTTCCTATTCTTATCTCCTATTTCCTCTATTTCCTAGGATCACCAGTCCGCTTTAAAAAAATTTTTTTAAGTTATTGCTTACTGATAATTAGAAAGACTTCTTAGTATCAACCTCTTCCGTAAGCAGACATAAGACTGGAGTTCTCCTTCTGCTACTTACTTGACCTCCTGCTACTTAATTGACCCTGATCAACTCACTCATCCTTGCTGTCAGCAGGGGAGCCAACAATGCCTACCCATCTACCTGAAGGGATTATTGGGAGGTCAAATGAGATAATACACATGAGAGTGTTTTGATGAAATGAGTGATACAAATGTCAGGTGTTATTATTAATAATTCATGAACTGAAACACTGACTAATATTCTCTAACCAGAGAAAACTGATTCTTGGATTTAGATTTTTTATTCCATTTAGTCTTAGAAAATGGCTTTCACTCAGAACTAGAAATGTAAGGGTGGTTCATTCTCAACAAGTTGTTTGCATGCAAGACACTAAAAATTAAAGACTTAATATGTCAACAGAGACAATTACCTCAAGGCTAAAGCTTATTGTACTACGTCCAAAAAAAAAAGTTAGAGCAAAAAGGCTTTTAATAATCTCTGCTGAAGCTTTTGGGAAGGTGCTGATTGCCATGGGGAATCAACAGTCACTTAGCAGGATCTAATGACATCAGTGTGAGTCATGCTAGTATGTAAAACTAGTATGAGGTCATTTTAAGCTAATCAAATGGGTGGCTGGAGAAAGGTGCCATTCACTATTTATTACCTCAACCAGCAACAAAAGGACTGGATTTAGTTAATGGAAACCAAGGGCTTAATGAAGCAGACTAAATGAGGAGGGTGGTGGTAATTGTGTCATTAAGGCCCTAATGCTGAGAATCTGTCTACCTCTGATATTGGCCCTAAGGCAACTTTTCCAAAGGTGATTCTATGGTCATTTAAAAAGCTTTCTGCTTTCAACTGTAGAGCTTTTCTTAATGCGGTCACTGAAAAGTGGTTTCTGGGTTACTGGGAGTTTGTTCCGGGTCATTGGGGATGTTCGTTATTGGTCTGCAAAAATGTCGGTGATGCCCATCAAATTCTCTTCCAGTGGCAGATGTCTAATCAGCCAGCTTATGTGACTACATTAAAAAAAAAAACACTAAAGCTGATTATATTGAATGGTTTCTGGAAAGCAGTCTCATTTTCTTACTGTGCCATCACTCCAGACAAGCACACAAATTATTACAATTCAAGGAAGGTGCCATAAAAGACACATAAAGAGCTGTGGGACGGGGAGAGACCAAAGGACTGAGATTTTTTTTGTTTGTTTTTTTTTGCGGTACGCGGGCCTCTCACTGTTGTGGCCTCTCCCGTTGCAGAGCACAGGCTCCAGACGCGCAGGCTCAGCGGCCATGGCTCACGGGCCCAGCCGCTCCGCGGCACGCGGGATCCTCCAGGACCGGGGCACGAACCCACGTCCCCTGCATCGGCGGGCGGACTCTCAACCACTGCACCACCAGGGAAGCCCCAGGACTGAGATTTTTTATATCTGATGGGTGGGCTCAGGAACTGCTCTTTAGAATGACTCTTACAGACATTCTAGAGTTAAAAGGCTAGAAGTAATAAGAAGCTGAGAAGACTGGTGTTACAGCTAGAAGAGCAGGATGAAAGATGTTATAAGATGATATAGATGGGGTAGCAAAGGCAACAAAAGTTAAAGAGAACTTCAGATTTCCGTTAGAGTATATGGTAAAGAAGTGAAATAATTAACCAGAATGAAGACGTGAGGGAGGTCCGTGTTTGAGGAGGGGAAAAGATGATTTGGGTTTGGGATATGCTACTTGAAAAGGCACAGGGAGAGAGAAGACAGAAAGGCAGGGACCCAGAGCCAGGATGCAATGTGCCCTTTGCAGCGATGTTCGTATTCTAATGGATCTGGAGTGAAGAGGGCAGGATTCAGTTTAGGGACCATCTGAAGGTCCAGAATCTTGGTTGCCAATTCCAGGATGTAGAGAAGGCCGACAGGGATGGGATACAACATGGTGGTTCTCAAACTTGAGTGTCCCTCAGAGTCACCCCGAGGGTTTGTTCAAACACAGTTTGTTCAAACTCTGGGCCCACCCCCAGAGTTTCAGATTCAGTAGGTTTGAGGTGGTGAGGCCTAGGATTTCCATTTCTAACCAATTTCCAGGTGCTGCTCTGGGACCATACTTTGAAAACCACTGGTGTAGAGGAGGAAGTGTGGGTTTTGGGTTCAGAAGAATCTGAGATGTTTCCAACTCCATCAGGTTACCTAACCTTTCTGTAAGTTTCAGTTTTCTCAGGTGGAAAATGCAGAAATAAACTACTGACCTTGAAGACTGAAGGGTATGTGTGTATAAGCTATTAGTAGTGCCTGGCACATAGGTGGTGTTCGGTGTGTGATCTTATCGGCAGGTAGGTAGGAGGAATATAGGATGTTGGTAGGTAGGTAAGTAGACAGTCACACAGGAGAGCAGAAACCTGCCAGATGTGGGCAGAGAGGAGGATATGACAAGTTGTACAAGGAAATTTGTGATCAAAAGGAGGGCTTCCCTGGTGGCACAGTGGTTAAGAATCCACCTGCCAATGCAGGAGACACAGGTTCAAGCCCTAGTCCGGAAAGATCCCACATGCTGCAGAGCAACTAAGCCCATGCACCACAACTACTGAGCCTGCGCTCTGGAGCCCGCGAGCCACAAATACTGAGCCCACACACTTCAACTACTGAAGCCCGTGCACCTAGAGCCCGTGCTCCACAACAAGAGAAGCCACTGCAATGAGAAGCCCACACACCACAACGAAGAGTAGCCCCTGCTCACCACAACTAGAGAAAGCCCGCTCGCAGCAAGAAGACCCAACATAGCCAAAAATAAATAAACAAACAAACAAATAAATAAATAAAGGAGATACGTCAGTAGAGAACAGACTTGTGATTACCAACGGGGAGGAGGGATGGGGGAGGGATGGATAGGGAGTTTGCATCTAGCAAGTGCAAACTATTATATAGAGAATGGATAAACAACAAGGTCCTACTGTATAGCACAGAGAACTATATTCAACATCCTGTGATAAACTGTAGTGGAAAAGAATATGAAAAGAATGTATATATGTGTATAACTGAGTCACTTTGCTGTACAGCAGAAATTAACACAACATTGTAAATCAACTAAACTTCAGTAAAATTTAAAAAGTCTTTTTGGGCTTCCCTGGTGGCGCAGTGGTTGAGAGTCCACCTGCTGATGCAGGGGACACAGGTTCGTGCCCCGATCCAGGAAGATCCCACATGCCGCAGAGCGGCTGGGCCCGTGAGCCATGGCCGCTGAGCCTGCGTGTCCGGAGCCTGTGCTCCGCAACGGGAGAGGCCACAACAGTGAGAGGCCCGCGTACCACAAAAAAAAGTTTTTTTTTATAAAAAGGAGCTACGTCAGAATAGTAGCCTGCGCCAAAGAGCATTCAGCCCCAGGTGCTTCTTTACCTGATACCTAGGTTTGCCAGTATGGTTATTGACTGTTTAAAGGTACAGCTGGGGAGCAAGAATAAACATGGTAGCCAGACAGGGTCCAATAAGAGATGATGGGTCCAAACTGTGATGTTTGAGCTTCACTGTCCGTGTTGTGGGGTGACCGTGGCAGGTACACTTCAAAAGAAGACACAGACTCCTAGTCTCAGAGGCTGGGGTTGAGAATCAAAAGATGGGTCCAGACTACCATCACCGAGGCTCTTCTCTTTCTCCTGGCAAGGCTTGGGGCATAGCATGGTGCCAAGAACATAGAGTAGGGGTAAGAAATGGGGAGAAAAGAAAGAAAGTGGAAAATTCTATCAAATGCACGATGAGCTACATAACTTGCAGGTCCCAGTGCAAAATGAAAAGGTGGGGGCCATGGTTCCGAAAGTATTAAGAATTTCAAGATAGCATCAGCATGTGCACCCAAGTGTAGGACCTTCCTAAGTGTGGAACCCTGTGTGTACCAGTCATGCATCCTGGTTACAAGACCACAGTATCCCTAACCCTGCCGTGTGTCTGCGGTGCACAGGCACTGGGAAAACAAGTAGCCTGTATTTGCAAACTCTGGAGCTCAGTTCACTGGCTCTGGGAACCTCTTAATAAAACAGAAACTCCAAGGGGAAGAAAATCTCTTTTCTCCCACGCAGAATCGTTTAAGTGCAGACTGATGACTTAGGGTCTGATGTGGTCCTCTGAAGTGTTTCTGGGCTCCCATGACACTTTAAACATTGAGAAAAGTGAATGCCTTTATATGTGGCGTGCCTCTGCCACAGCTCCTGCAGTCGCACCCCTACCTGCCAGGCTCAGGAAGGGATATGAGTTGGAAGACCTGGTTTGAATCTTGGTTGTGAAAAGTCAGAAGTTCCTTGCTTGGGATCCATTTTGTGATGAAACTTTCATTGTCCTTAAGGTTTCTGCTGGCGGGTAAAAACCCACTCAAACCTGCTCCAAAACCTCCGTCTCCAATCCACAGTGGCTTCCCGTCCGCGGATGTGAGGCAGTACCTATGCTAGACACTAGGAGGCAGTGTTGTCTGTGTGAGGCCACATTTTAAGGAATTTTTTTTTCTGTCTCCGCTCCAGTTGCTAAAGGACTCTGAACCCTTATTGTAAAGAGATGACGGGACACTCAGTTGTCTACTTCACAGCAATTTAAATATATTAGCTTTATGAGGAGTACTGCAAAAAAAACAAAAATGCAACGGTACTTTTGACTGCCGGGGTGCCGTTATTAACTCGATTACATAAACCGTTCGACCTAAAACCACAGGGTCAAATGCTGGTTTCAAGACGGGCTGAAAGAGATTCTAGTGAATGACAGTCCTGGAACTGGAGAAGAGCTCAGGTTTCCTACCTCCCCCCCAACCCTCCCACCCCACCCCCGCCAACCCCCAGGTAAACTTGGAATGCAATGTAGCCCAAGGACTGGCTTTGTGATTCCTTATGGCCTGAGGCTTAACAGCCTTCCTTTGTTGGCAAAACAAAGTAGAAGTGATACGTCTAAGGCTCTTCACTCACCCCCACTGGGGCCACAAATCCCTCCCCATCCCACTTCCCAAAAAATCCCTGTCTTCTGGAAACACTCATCAAGTTCCTGTGATGGGTATAGAAAGAGCTGTACATTGTTTTCTACCATCTTATAGGATATGAAAGGAGATAATTCGTGTACGCAAATAACTCTACGTGATAGTGTATCTAAGGAAATAATATGAATTACACAGTCCCTGCCACAAGATTTCCAGGCATGGTGGCAAGAAGTCCCTCCGGACAGGAATAATCTAGCTTCACAAAATCATGGCCCTTGAGAAAGGCCTTTTGGTCAGAGGAAAGGGAACAGTAGAAAAAGCACAACTCGGGTTCAAGGAGCAGCACAAGGGTACGTCTCTATGAGATAGTCTAGAGAGATGAGTGGGAGCATATTTTAAAGATGATGAATGCCAGGTTAGAAATGCAGAGTTTAACATGTGCAAATCAAGAGCCATTTGAGATTTTTAACAAAGAAAGATTCCATAAGTGTCTTAAAGGAAGATGTGTAGAATAGAATGAAGGAAACACAAGCAAGGAAGCACTTAAAAAATATTATCCCCCCAAATACCCCTGAGTTGGGGGTGGGGAAGCCCAGACTTTGCCTGTGAATTCCCACTCCCTCACTTTGGGCTGTGTTACCTTGGGCAAGCTAGTTAACCTCTCTGAGCCTGTTGCTCATTTGTAACACAGGTTAATAAGAGTATGATCCTCATGCAGTTGATGTGTAGATTACTTAGATCTTCTGTGTAAGGCACTTAGTACGGTGGCTGGCATATAGTAAATGCTCACTAAATACTGGTTATATGTTATGATGCAGATAATGGTATTGTGAGGAAATTGCAGCTCAATAGATAAAAAACTAACAAGAGATAAATCTGGGATACAAACCAAAGTCTTCTAACTCAGATCCAGTGATTTTCTTCCTTGCACACACATTTTAAGAATTTGGGAAAATCCTAAAATATTTCCTGCAATCTTGTGTTTTGATCTTTATGTCGAAGCACAAATTCTTTCAAGCACAAATTCTTTCATAAACAGAGACCCTGTCAAAGCTCCATTTTCAAAACTCTGAGGAAGAGAGCCAAATTAATTCCTACAGTTAAATGATTTCCAGTTCATAGAGATTTTATATAGCTGAGGATTTAAATTGTCTTTCAATTGAATCCATTGATTTGCATTTCAATAAGAAAATTTGATAGTATCTATAAACATGCTATAGAACAAAATGTATTTAAACTTTTTTCTGCTTTAAGAGATACACTGTACACTTTGTTTTAAGTTATCTTGATTTTGAAAGTTTACTTTTTCAGCTGCAAAAAAATCACATGAGTATTTGACTTATTCATGCAAGTGAAACTCAGGTAATTGAGATAGAGTCTTCAGAAGGTAACCATCTATAACCTAGTGCTATGATAGCATAATATATGCTATGTAATGGCATAATAAAGTTATAATGGCAAAAACAAACCTTTCAGAAAAGCAATTAACTCATTTAATTCCAAGCAAGCTTACTACTATGAATGTTTTTCTTTGGCAAGAAATATGTACAATTATTTTAGTTCTACAATGCCACATGAGGAATAAAGAAACTCAAAATATTTTGGCCAGAAATGAATCATGTGATAAAGGGATGGGTGATGGGAGAGAGAGAGGTGTACCCAAATGCAGGTTCTGCCGCTGGCCACTCAACAGCCAATAAATTGAGGGGCAAGCTTCAGTAGAGAAGAAAGTTGCTTTATTCAGAAAAGCCGGCGATCTGGGGAGAAGGCGGACTTATGTCCAGAGACCAACTCCAAAGATTCTGCTCAGCCATGACAATTTTTTTTTTTTTTTTTTGTTATGCGGGCCTCTAACTGTTGTGGCCTCTCCCGTTGCAGAGCACAGGCCCCGGACGC
>NW_006797698.1:593143-664439 GCF_000442215.2 Lipotes vexillifer
GCATCGGCAGGCGGACTCGCAACCACTGTGCCACCAGGGAAGCCCAGCCATGACAATTTTTAAAGGGAAAAAATCTCAGTTAATTGTTAAGGCAGGAGGTCAGATTCTTCGTCACTTTTCCATTGCGTGCAGGACTGCTGATTTCTCCCAGTCTTCCTTGCCATGCTGTCTTCTTCACGTGGCCTGCCTGCAACTGGTTGTTCTCTTGCCCACGTAATCCGTCTGCATCCTCAGGCTTCACCTGCAAATTTACTTAGGGGAAGCTAGGGTAGGAGAGTTAGTCATTCTTTAACTACTTAATTCTTTATTCTTTTTTTTTTTTTTTGAGGCATTTGCTGCTTTAATAGATGGCTTGTTCCTCTCTTTAATTACAAAAAGAATGAGACCCAAATAAAAAGACTCCTACATTTTTAATAAATGAAAATGTACAAAACTCAATACTTATTCATATTTACTAGAGCTACAAAGTATATCACTATCAGAAAATTCTAAAATTAAAATTTGTATTCTCCTCTCCCCTTACTAATCTAATATTTATCAATATTCTAACTAAGCAGAGCATGTAATCCCACATTTGTCTCAGGAGTTACTCCAAGCACTAGATATGACTGGATTTTCAGATAATGAAATGTTTACACTTCATGAGGAACAAAGAAGTTCACCATGAGGCCTATCTTCCCTTCTCCTTCTAAGGACTTTCATTTCTCATGGTTGCCTCCATATTGGGTAATGGTGGCACCATGGGAGACACGACAATCCATGTATTCTTGTAATACATACAGAGTTTTATTAAGAATCCCTGGAAAGGGGGACGTTATGTTATATATTGTCAGAATACTTAAAAAAAATACCAGTCATTTACTTTTTAAACAAGAGAATCTGATTGAATGAAATGTGGGTTAAACTCAATGGACTCTTTTTTTTTTAATATTATTTATTTCATCAGAAAATATGTGGGAAAAAATTATCTTTTTATTACTGTTAAGAGTGTCACTAGACACTATAGGGCTCAATTCCATAAACTTAGATATTATGGTTCTATATCCCAAATCATGAATTCCTAGAACTTCTAAAAAAGGCACCAGACCTAAGTTCCTGTGAGGTACCAGTTTCCCTAATTTAACTAACTCTTCTGGTATTTTAATTCACTTGATCTGTTCCTGACCTAACAACAATTATATGAATCCCATTTAGGTTTTCCTGTTATTAACGTTTTCATGATTACAAGCCCTCCAATACATTTTATTACATTCATCCTTTTAAAATATCCTCTGTTCAACATAATTTTGACAATCTCTCTTTTTTTTTATTTTACTCTCATTTATACTAATCGAATGAAACCAAAGATTTGTTTTTTTCTAAGTTTTCACCCTCTTTACATCTGTACATAGATTACTAAATATTTTCAATTCAAAAATATTATCACAAAATAATAGAACCACACATGCATCATAATTATCTTGATCCTGTGAGGAACCTGATGATGTCAAAATAAACACTTTCAAGGTCAAGAGGAAGAGACTTAGTAGAGCTTTTTTTGTTCAATTTTTATTTTATTTATTTATTTTTAAATTTATTTATTTGTGGCTGCATTAGGTCTTCATTGCTGCGCGTGGGCTTTCTCTAGTTTCAGCGAGCGGGGCTACTCTTCGTTGTGGTGCGCGGGCTTCTCATTGCGGTGGCCCCTTTTGTTGTGGAGCATGGGCTCTAGGTGCGTGGGCTTCAGTAGTTGTGGCTCACGTGCTCAGTAGTTGTGGCTCGCAGGCTCCGTAGTTATGGCACACGGGCTTAGTTGCTCCACGGCATGTGGGATTTTCCTGGACCAGGGCTCAAACCCGAGTCCCCTGCATTGGCAGGCATATTCTTAGCCACTGCACCACCAGGGAAGTCTGAGACTTAGTAGAGCTTTCTCTGGCATGGCCCATCGTAGTCCAACTTCTGATTGTGATGAGCATTTTAGTCTCAGAGCCCAGAATCCAAATTTTCTTAGAACTCACCGGTGTCATCACTTCTTTTTTTTTTTTCCTTATTTTTTCATGACTATTCCTAGGGTTTTCTCTCTCTCTCTTTTTTTTTTAAATCGAACTTTAGTGATTTTCTCATTTGTAAAAGAGTATCAAAATGCAAGGTCTTAACATCATGATAAATTGTCTAGAAACTCATTTACTAAGAATGCATAAGACCCTGAAAAGGTTGTCCTGTGATGCCTGAAACATGTTCACAGCTGATTTATGCCAAAACAAAGGCCATGAAGAACTCTGAAGGATAGTCACCTGCTGTTAAGGGTTCCCATTTCCAGGTAAGTACACTTCTCCATTATGTGCTGCACTTAACCAGGTAACATCAGTCTTCTCTTCATCTTCCTTATTTCTTTTTTTTTTTTTTTTCCGGTATGCGGGCCTCTCACTGTTGTGGCCTCTCCCGTTGTGGAGCACAAGCTCTGGACGCGCAGGCTGAGCGGCCATGGCTCACGGGCCCAGCCACTCCGTGGCATGTGGGATCTTCCCGGATTGGGGCACGAACCTGTGTCCCCTGCATCGGCAGGCGGACTCTCAACCACTGCGCCACCAGGGAAGCCCTTCCTTATTTCTTTATGTTAAGGTGATCATCAACTTTATATAAGCACCCACAGATAACTGTTCTTATTAGAACACTCATCATATTTAGGCCACTTCCTGAAGACACGTAGAGCAAATCTTAATGCTTTCACTGAGATATTTCCAATATAAATTGTAAAGGAGATATTCTTTTTTTTCTACACAGGAAATTACTTAGTATCATCAACAGTATGTATAAATGATGTTATACATCAACTATACCTCAATTTTAAAAATGGAAACAAAACAGTATGTAGGTTCTCAGGTCTTCATAAGAGATGAGTAAAGTCCCTTTACTCACCTGCTTCCTAACAATGACCCTGGACATTTCAGCTTAGGTCTTGAGGTACATATCCTTTTGGGTCTCCTCAATCCTATTCTCATATTTTGAATCTGGTAACAGAAAATAAAACAGGAAATTTATTTTATTTTATTATTATTACTTTTGGCCACGCCACATGACTTGGAGGATATTAGTTCCCTGATCAGGTATTGAACCCAGGCCTGCAGCAGTGAAAGTGTGGAGTCCTAACCACTGGACTGCCAGAGAATTCCCAGGTAATTTTTTAAAAAAACTGATTTAATCTTTGGTCTAATAACTCCAATGTGCAAGTAACAAAATGGAGAATACCCACTTATATACTAACTCACACACTCCTTCTCAACAGGGAAAATGTACTTGTCTAAAAAGGAACATACTAGTTCATTATTTGTGTTAATAATGGAAACAGTAGAACATGTCTGAGAGTATCTTTTCAAGAGTTGCACAAGGGATGGAAATCCAATTTAAGCTTTAGAATTTCAATCATCTGAACTGACACTGTACTGAAAAGCAGAAAAGCAAACAATGCTGACAGAAAATATTCTACATTCTCTCCTGTGGCTTTTACAACCTTTGAAAGGAAATTGGTGCCAACTGAAACTACCAATTTATACTAAAGGAGTATTTGTGCCTTGTATCTGCTCCCCTGTTGAAAAAGTTCTCAGTAAATACTTTGACTCCCTCACAGCACTGATAGGACTTTTTCTCCAGCATGATTTTTCCTATGTCTGAAAAGATTCGAGCTCTGACTAAAGGCTTTCCCACATTCATGACATTTGAAGGGTTTCTCCCCAGTGTGGATTCTTTGGTGTTGAATCAGGATTGCACTTCGGCTGAAAGCCTTTGCACACACGTCACATGTATAAGGTTTCTCTCCACTGTGGATCCTCTGATGTAGATTAAGGGCTGAGCTCTGACTAAAGACTTTCCCACATTCACCACACTTGTGTTGTTTTTTTCAAGGATGGTTTCCCTGTCTTCTTTCAAACTTTCTATCTTGTTCACAGGTTCCTCTAAATGTGAAACTCTGGGAAGCATTCATTTGAAGAGTGTTAGAAACTTTGTAATGCAGTTCTTTGCCTGAAGAAGTCTTTCGCCTTGAAGCTAATTTCACATGTATAGTTCTGGTGTCTCTATCATTTTGTCTGAAGGTGTGAAGCTCCTTCGATGCCCACTGTAGTTGCTTTTTTGTGGGCTTAAGCTGGCTACGTGGTGTCTCCTGAGTAATTTCACAAGTTGGTAGCTTCTTTGCAAGAATGTCCTCATTTCGTCCAAGAAAGACCTGTTCAGCTGCCCTGTCATGCTCCTTCTCCAGCTCCTCCAGCATCACCACGGCTTCCTCTCCACTCTCTGGTCGGTTCTCTTGAAATCAGGCCTGCAGCTCCTCAGGCAACATGGCCAGGAACTGCTCCAGCACCAGCCGCTCCAGGATCTGCTCCTTGCTGTGCACCTCTGGCCTCAGACACTGACAGCACAGCTCACAGAGCTGGCTCAGAGCCTCCCAGGGCCCAGGTGACTCCTGGTAGTCAAACTGCCTGAGCTGCTGGCGGTAGGTCTCTGAGCTGTAGTAGCTGCTCCAGTGGTGGTTGGAGACCATATTACAGGCCTGCCCTCCCTCTTCCACCTTCATTACCAGAATGCAGTCAGGGTCCCCTGAAGTTTGTGGAAGGAGTTTTGATGTCCCTCTCAATTTTGCAGACATTTGGACTGGAAATAACTCAGAACTGCTAGGCTTTAATCTTCAAGAAGGTGAAACTCTCCTTATGGACACTCCTCCGGCCTAGGAAGGACAACCCCGCATTTTGGGGGAGAAGCCGGTGAAGCAATTCTTTATTCTCATTCCTTCTAATCCAGGAAAGGAATCAACAGGTTAGGCAAGGTGTTGTATATATTTAGAAAAGCAGAAATCAGGAGCTAACTTAAATGTTGCCTAATGATCTCATCTTTATGCTTAAGATCTAAGGAAAACAGGGATGAACAAACACAAAAGGGGCAAGGAGCTGCTTACAGAGGGTTGGAGAAGATAAATGAGAGATCGCTGTCTTGATATTCTTGCAGAACCATCACTGAGTAGAAGAGTTCAACTCATTCTGTAAAGTTCTAGAAGCCCAAATAAGGACTTAACCATTTGAAATCTGCAGAAATTCCAGTTCAATTTTAGGTACAACTTTCTGTCAGAGTGCTCAAAAAGGAACTTAATATGGAACTATGTTGTCATATGTATTAAAAAACAAAAAAAAGGTGTGTATGGTGCTGGTTTAAGGAAGGGTGCTACACGCATATGAACACATGTACAAAATCCTCCTGCTACGATACAACAGTGGAGGACTTCCTTGGTGGTGCAGGGGTTAGGAATCTGCCTGCCAATACAGGACACATGGGTTCAGGCCGTGGTCCGGGAAGATCCCACATGCCGCAGAGAAACTAAGCCCATGCCATCACAACTGCTGAGCCTGTGCGCTAGAGCCCGCGAGCCACAACTACTGAGCCCACGCGCCTAGAGCTGGTGCTCCGCAGCAAGAGAAGCCACCGCAGTGAGAAGCCCGCACACAGCAACGAAGAGTAGCCCCCGCTCGCCGCAACTAGAGAAAGCCCACGCGCAGCAACGAAGACCCAACGCAGCCAAAAATAAAATAAATAAATATTTTAAAAATACAACAATGGTTCCACAGGGAGGAGACTGAGGTAGGATGGAGAATTACCCTGTTCAGCGTGCTCTTTTGTTCTGCATGTGTTTTTTGTTGTTGTTGTCGTTGTTTGTTTGTTCCTTTTGGCCAATCAGCGTGGCTTGTGGGATCTTAGTTCCCTGACCAGGGACTGAATGTGTGACCTCGACAGTGAAAGTGCCAAGACCTAACTGCTGGACCTCCACGGAATTCCATGCATGTGTGTGTTTTTTTTTTTTTTTTTTTGGCTGTACGCGGGCCTCTCACTGTTGTTGCCTCTCCTATTGTGGAGCACAGGCTCCGGACGCGCAGGCTCAGCGGCCATGGCTCACGGGCCCAGCCGCTCTGCGGCATGTGGGATCCTCCCAGACCGGGGCACGAACCCGTGTCCCCTGCATCAGCAGGCGGACTCTCAACCATTGCGCCACCAGGGAAGCCCTTGCATGTGTTTTAATACAGAGTAAAATGAAATGAAAAGGATCCCCCTAACAGTTTTCCTGACATTGATGGTACTTAAGCAGAGTCTTGTCAATGAGTTGATGCTTTAAAAGGAATTCCTGGGCTTCCCTGGTGGCGCAGTGGTTGAGAGTCCACCTGCCGATGCAGGGGACACGGGTTCGTGCCCCGGTCCGGGAAGATCCCACATGCTGCGGAGCGGCTGGGCCCGTGAGCCATGGCCGCTGAGGAGGGCTTGATGGTTGCAACCTCCTTTGTTTACTGATATGGCAGGGGGGGATCTTCTCACCCAAACACAAAAAAAAAAAAAAAAAAAAATGGAAATCCTGCTTTGGGTAAGGCCCAGTTCATGACAGGGTCAATACATGGCCTTTTCATTTAGGGATGCTATGAATGAGGTAATTGAGGCAGGGAGCCCGGGAAAGTGGGGAGCCCTTGATCTACCCCATTTCCTTCCAGGCTCCAGGAGAGAAGGGGTGTTAGCCTCTCAGTTGCACAACCCGGACCCAGCAGTGGTTATCTGAGGCAGACAGAAGCCTGCAGCCCTGTCTTGATTTTTTTCCTTATGCTTTTCTGCTTGAACATTTAATCCCTCTTTTAGTTTCAAATCAGCACAGTGGCAGATATTATCAACAACCATTATCCCTGTCCTGAGGTAGTTGTCAACCCGGGGAGAGAAATAGGATCAGCTCTGGGGAAATACCGCCTGGGCTTTGCTTCTGGAGGCTGTAATTGCCTCTGTCAGGAGACGGATAAAATTCCACTTCGCTCTCTGCCCCCAGAAACCAGTGTGAAATTCTCTTCCCCTGCATTCCTCTGGGCTGGTCCTATTGAGAACGAGGCTGGCTCCGGACAAGAAGGAAATTAAAGCAGACTGCCCCAGTTACAAGGTCTCACCAGATCCTTCCAGCTGCTGTGGCCTTCTCCAGGTCTGCTGACCTCCCCCCAGGCACCATGGCCTGCTGACTGCCAAGGCCATCTCACATCCTTAGCTCGTGTCCACTCTGACGAACTTCCCCTTGCCCAGGTTGACTGATGGATTTAACACTGATCCCTGACTTGACCATAATCTCTCTGATGAGGTCACCTTCCTGGCTTTGCACCTTCAGCCTGGTGCTACCTTCCCGTCCCGTGAGACAAATGTTGTGCACACCCACTTGTCATCGAGGAAGCGAAAAACAAGTTCTGTCCCTCTTGATAAAATACCTGATTATGCTTTGCATAAAGAGAAATTTGCTTCAGGGAGGACATAATATATAAATGCTGGACTTCCTTGGTGGTGCAGTGGTTAGGAATCTGCCTGCCAATGCAGGGCACACCGGTTGAGCCCTGGTCCGGGAAGACCCCACATGCCGCGGAGCAACTAAGCCCGTGCACCACAACTACTGAGCCCTCACACCACGACTACTGAAGCCCGCGTGCCTAGAGCCTGTGCTGTGCAACCAGAGAAGCCACCGCAATGAGAAGCCCATGCACCGCAATGAAGAGTAGCCCCCCCGCTCACCACAACTAGAGAGACCTACGTGCAGCAACGAATACCCAATGCAGCCAAAATTTAATTAATTAATTAATTAAAAAAAATATATATATATAGGGCTTCCCTGGTGGCTCAGTGGTTGAGAGTCCGCCTGCCGATGCAGGGGACACAGGTTCGTGCCCCGGTCCGGGAAGATCCCACATGCCGCGGAGTGGCTGGGCCCGTGAGCCATGGCCGCTGAGCCTGCGCGTCTGGAGCCTGTGCTCCGCAAGGGGAGAGGCCACAACAGTGAGAGGCCCGCGTGCCGCAAAAAAAAAAAAAAAAAAAAAAGAAAAAAAAAATATATCTCAATGCTGAAAATGGGATTGCCTTTTAAAAGGGAGAATGTCTATTCAGCCTAATTCGGGGACTGTTCCTTTTATCCCCATTGTTCAGACTAACTCTACAGTTTGTGAATTAACCAGATACTTTCCCTTATCTTGTTTGGCCATCTGCCTTGCTTCTCAGTTATTTAGAAAGTGTTTTAATAGCATCTTTACCAATAAGTAAAGAAACAGAAAATGACATTTTTTTGACAGAAGCTTTTTTTGTTTGTTTGTTCATTTGTTTTTTACTATTAGCTTATGTGGGAAGAGTAGAATTTTACTAAGGATTGAATTGGATATCTTCTGAAAATGGCAGGCTAAATCATGGGGAACAACTCTTTCACTGAGAAGATTTAGAAAAGCTGCACAAAATATAAGAATACTTTGCTTAGAGGCATCAGGGGAACTGACTGCACAGTATGGACTTATGGGGCTGAGATCTATACAACAACTGAACTGAAGGAGGAACATCCAGCTGTAGGCCTACTGTTGTCCCAGGGCATCTGCTAATGCCTGAGAAAGTGACTGAAAGATTGAGAAGCTGAGCAGTTACTATGAAAGCCTTGTGCGGGGACCTCCCGTCTTCATACCTCTCCCTGAGCCTTCGGTGAAATCCTGCATATGGCAGGCTCAGTGCAGACTTAGTGATTGGTGAGCACAGGTCACTGATATGAGCTAGTCTAGTCTCCCTTCCTCCACCATAACTAGAAAGTAAGACTTTGCTTTAGGAATACATGGTAGGTCCTGGCTAAGCTCAAACTAGAACTCAGAGTATGGAGGATGGGCATCTGGGAATTCCTCCAGGTGCCCTATTGGCATGAATTGGTATGAACAGAGACCTTGGTCTGGGGGCTGGAGGGGGTTGAAGGGTGGGATGTGTGGATGCCTGAGGAGAATGGGCAGAATGAGGATAAAAAGTGAGGATGGGTAAGCACATATCACCATCACTATTTTTTTTTAATTTTTATTGGAGTAGAGTTGATTTATAATGTCATTAGTTTCAGGTGTACAGCAAAGTGAGTGGGTTATACATATACGTATACACACTCTTTTTTAGATTCTTTTCCCATACAGGTCATTACAGAGTACTGAGTAGAGTTCCCTGTGCTGTACAGTAGGTCCTTACTGGTTATCTATTTTGTATATAGTAGTGTGTGTATGTCAGTCCCAGTTTATTCCGCCCCCCGCCCGTCACTATTGACTGATGGGGTAGGGCCCCACAGGGGAAGAGATGTGCTCCCCAAAGGCTCTGTCGCAGAGCTGGGAGCCTCTAAGGACCAGGTGACAGACTGAATCTCAAAGCTGGTGGGAGGTCCATCCTCTATGGTCTGCACATTTGCAGCGGTCCTCCATGGACCATTGCAGCCACCTGCAGAGGACAGCAGGATCCAGTCGAGCTGGGTACCCAAGAAGGGTGCAAGCAGCAAAGGCCAGGGCAAGATACCTCAGAAGAAAGCTGGGCAGAAGGGCATAACCCAGCCCTGATGGGTCCCAGAAATTCCCTGGGGAGTGAGTGGGGCTGGGGAGAATAAAAGGTGCTGAGTTGTCTCATGAGCATGTGGGAACTGAGGCTTTTCATGTTCACAGTATTAATTCAGTTACACCCTGAGTGGGGCCCGGGACCTTTCGCTCCAGATGAGAAATCATAATTTTGGGTGGTGGGGAAGGATAGACTGGGAGTTTGGGATTGCTCTATACACACTGCTATATTTAAAATAGATAACCAACAAGGACCTACTGTGTAACACAGGGAACTCTGCTCAATATTCTGTAATAACCTAAATAGGAAAAGAATTTGAAAAAGAATAAATATGTGTATATGTATAACTGAATCACCTTGCTGTATACTTGAAACTAACACAACATTGTTAATCAACTATACTCCAATATAAAATAAAAATTAAAAATAATTTTATGAAGGAAAAATTTTCAGACAGAGATCACTCTTTCATAAATGTATAGAAATTCAAATTTTAAAAATTATCCTTTTTTGGGACTTCCCTGGTGGCACAGTGGTTAAGAATCTACCTGCCAGTGCAGGGGACACGGGTTTGAGCCCTGGTCTGGGAAGATCCCACATGCCACGGAGCAGTGAAGCCCGTGCACCACAACTACTGAGCCTGTGCTCTAGAGACCGCGAGCCACAGCTGCTGAGCCCACGTGCCACAATTGCTGAAGCCCATGCACCTAGAGCCCGTGCTCCTCAAGAGAAACCACTGCAATGAGAAGCCCGTGCACTGCAACGAAGGTCACCCCTGCTCGCCGCCACCAGGGAAAGCCCGAGTGCAGCACTGAAGACCCAACACAACCAAGATAAATAAATAAATTTAAAAAATTTTTTTAAATTATTAGTTTTTTTTGCTATTGAGTTATAGGAGTTCCTTACATATTTTGGAAATTTATCCCTTGTCTGACATATGGTTTGCAAATATTTTCTCCCATTCTGTAGGTTGACACAGCATTTTATTGTTTCCTTTGCTATGAAGAAGCTTTTTAGTTTGATGTAATCCCACTTGTCTATTTTTGCTTTGTTGCCTGCGCATTTGGTGTCACATCCAAGAGGTCATTGCCGAGACCAATGTGAAGCTTTAAAAAGAATGAGCTGGGCTTCCCTGGTGGCGCAGTGGTTGAGAGTCCGCCTGCCGATGCAGGGGACACGGGTTCGTGCCCCGGTCCGGGAAGATCCCACATGCCGCGGAGCGGCTGGGCCCGTGAGCCATGGCTGCTGAGCCTGCACGTCCGGAGCCTGTGCTCCGCAACGGGAGAGGCCACAACAGTGAGAGGCCCGCATACCGCAAAAAAATAAAATAAAAAGAATGAGCTAAAGAGTTGAGTAGACATTTTTCCAAAGAAGACATACAAATGGCCAATACGTATACGAAAAGATGCTCAATATTAGTAATCATCAGGAAAATACAAATCAAAGCCAAAATGAGGTATTACCTCATACCTGTTAGGATGGCCATTAAAAAAAAAAAAGATAAGTGTTGGTGAGGATGTAGAGAAAGGGAACTCTTGTACACTGCCAGTGGGAACGCAGAATAATGCAGTCATTATGGAGAAACAGTGTGGAGGGGTTACAAAAAAAATTTAAATAGAACTACCATCTGATCCAGCAATTCTACTTCTGGGTATTTAGCCAAAAGAATTGAAATCAGGATCTTGAAGAGATATTAGCACGTCAGCACAGGAATTCTGGGAATTCAGAATTGCAGCATTGCAGCATTAGTCACAATAGCCAAGATGTGGAAACAACCTAAATGTCCAGGATGGATGAATGGATAAAGTAAATGATAAAATGGAATATTATTCAGCCTTTAAAAAGAAGGAAATTCGGAATGTGTGACAACATGGATGAACCTTGAAGATGTTCTGCTAAGTGAAATAAGCCAGTCACAGGACAAATGCTGCATGGTTGCACTTACACTATCCAAAACAGTCAAACTCATAGCATCAGAGAGTAGAATGGTGGTTGTCAGAAGCTGCAGGAAGGGGAAGAGGGTATATTGTGAATCAATGAGCATAAAATGTCAGTTTGCAAGATGAATAAGTTCTAGAGATCTGTCTTGCAACATTGTCCCTATAATTAACAATACTGCATTGTAGGGACTTCCCTGGTGGCGCAGTAGCTAAGAATCCGCCTGCCAGTGCAGGGGACAGGGGTTCGAGAAGATCCCACATACAATAGAGGAACTAAGCCCGGGCACCACAACTACTGAGCCTATGCTGTAGAGCCCGTGAGCCACAACTATTGAGCCCGCGTGCTACAGAGTCCATGCTCCGCAACAAGAGAAGCCAACTACAATGAGAAGACCGCACACCTCAACGAAGAGCAGGCCCCGCTCGCCACAACTAGAAAAAGCCCGCACGTGGCAACAAAGACCCAACACAGCCAAAAATAAATAAATAAATTTATTTTAAAAATACTGTATTGTACACTTAAAATTTTATTGTTATTAGATCTCATTGTTAAGTGTTATCATAGTAAAATTTTAAATCACACTTTTTTCTTCAATTCATTTTCAAGTTTCTGCTCTCAACCAGATTTTGTTGAAATTACAAAGGAAGATTCTATCCTCAAAGAGGCTATGGTCTTACCAGAGAGACATTCAAGGAATTTTTTTGAAAATAGCAAGGTACACTGACTGTTTAACTGACAGTGAAACTGACAACTGCTATTCCTCTTGTTGCATTTCAAGTTTCATAATTCTAATCCACAGTGTCACTTCACTTCCCAATTCCAACTGACATCTTTTTGATGTACATTTTGGGTTGATGCCTAAGGACATTTAAAAACGGTTTAGTGCTGAACATAAGCTGAATATATTCCCAGAATTCCCATGCTAATCAATTATTTATCCCTTACATATGCTAAGACCAAAAATGAAAAAAAAGTTCTATATTTCAGGTTGACAGGAGGTTTTGGGAGACTAGCAAGAACAAAATACTTTTGAGTTTTAAGTCTTAAAAAATGAGCTTCCCAGTTCACTTATACTTTATCTAAACAAGGCAAAGATTATTCCTTTGCCACCAATAGTTAAAAATAAACATAAATTATGAGGAACTTATACTTTATATGGAGTGTTTTAGTCTTTTAACATGAGAGTTATTGGGATTTTCTCATACAACTAGTACACATACTGTGATTCTTTGGTTTTAATTCAAAAGGTAATAAAAATGCTAAATTGCCACTTCAATAGCATCTTTTTATCCATGAACTTCTCATTTTTGTATATATATATATATATATATATTTTTTTTTTTTTTGGCTGGACTGCATGGCCTGTGGGATTTTAGTTCCCTCGACCAGGGATCGAACCCAGGCCCTCAGCAATGAGAGCAGAGTCCTAACCACTGGACCACCAGGGAATTCCCCATACAATTTCCAATAGACTTTATATTTTTAAGTAACTTTAAATTTACAGGAAAATTGAGAAGATAGTATTGATACAAAGAGTTCCCATGTACCTGGCACCCACTTTCACCAATTATTAACATCTTAAATTGGTATGGTATACTTGTTACATTTAATAAATCAATATTAATACGTTATCATTAACTAAAATATATACTTTATTTGGATTTCCTTAGTTTTCCCTAATGTCCTTTTTCTGTTCCAGGATCCACCCAGGAAATCATGCTGAATTTATTTTATTTTATTTTATTTTTTAAAGGAGAATGATTTGTTTATTTATTTACTTTAAAATTTATTTGTTTATTGATTTGCCTGTGTCGGGTCTTAGTTGCAGCACGTGGGATCTTCATTGCGGCATGTGGGATCTTTCGTGGTGGCGCGTGGGCTCTCTAGTTGTGGCGTGCAGGCTCCAGAGTGTGCAGGCTCAATAGTTGTGGTGCATGGGCTTAGTTGCCTCCTGGCGTGTGGGATCCTAGTTCCCCAACCAGTGATAGAACCCACGTCCCCTGCATTGGAGGGAGGATTCAGCGGCCATCGCTCACGGGCCCAGCCGGGCCCAGCCGCTCCGCGGCACGTGGGATCTTCCCGGACCGGGGCACGAACCCGTGTCCCCTGCATCGACAGGCGGACTCAACCACTGCGCCACCAGGGAAGCCCATGGAGGGCGGATTCTTAACCACGGGACCCCCAGGAAAGACCTCATGCTGAATTTAGTTGTCATCTCTCCTTAGGCTCCTCTTGGCTGTAACAGTTTACAGACTTTCTTTTCCTGGGTAACCGTAACAGTTTTGAAGAGGACTGGTCTAGTATGTTGAAGGACACCTCTCTATTGAAATTTCCTTGACGTTTTTCTCGTGGTTGGACTGAGTTTGTGGGTTTTGGGAGGAAGACCACAGAGGTAAAGTGCCCTTCTCATCACATCATATCAAGGATACATACTGTCAACATGGCTCACCACTGTTGGTGTTGACCTTGATCATCTGGCTGAGTTTGTCAGTTTGTCAGGTTTCTCCACTGGAAATTATTATTATTTTTTTAAGATTTTAAATTTTATTTATTTATTTTATTTTATTTATTTATTTGAAAGCCTGCGTGCAGCAACAAAGACCCAACACAGCCAAATAATAATAATAATAATATATAAATAAATTAAAACACAACTGTAAAAAAAATTTGTTCCAGTTTTGGCCATTGGGAGCTCTTTCAGTTGGCTCTTGTGCACCTTTGATACCCCTCCACCAACGTAAGAATTTTTTTTTTTTTGCTGCACCATGCAGCATGTGGGATCTTAGTTCCCCAACCAGGGTTTGAACCAATGATCCCTGCATTGGGAGCACAGAGTCCTAACCACTGGACCGCCAGTGAAGTCCCGCTCCAGGCTCATTTTGTATATTTCCTGCTAGAATCGCAGAATCAGCCATTTCTCCAAGGAGCCCTGGTTCCTTTTATAGGAGATGTTACTCACAAACCAAGATATGTGTGATCAGTGCTACTGTAGTGTCCTTTCTTTCTTTCTTTTTTTTTTTTTTTTTTTTTTTTTTTTTTTGCTCTGCAGCATGTGGCCCCAACCAGGGATGGAACCCATGCACCCTGCAGTGGAAGCAAGGAGTCACAACCACTGGACTGCCAGAGATTTCCCTTGTCATTTCTTTTAGACCCTCGTATTTGAGTATACTAATCTCTCTGTCTCTCTGCCTCTTTCTGTCTCTCTATATTTCATATTTCTCTGTTACTATCTGTACCTATATTAAGCTAAACATGAGTTCTTACTAATGTCTCCAATTCTAATACATTACTGCATCAATTGTTCCAACAATAAGAAAACTAGCTACCATCATCTACCATCCACTTATTAATGCTTAATTTTTCAATTCCTGTATATACACAATACCCCAGGCCCCCAGTGGAAACAACTTTATCAACTAGACTGCAGTACTTAAGCGCAATTACCTTTGGCTTTAGTGTTAAAGACATTTCCAAAGTTACTAAGTGCAGCACATTTCCCCTCATCCCCTTCAGTGAGGATGTTTTATACATTTGTAATTCAGTTAGATTCTTTTGTCATAATCTGTATACATTCCTGGGATCTTCCAACCTTGTGGGTTTTTTCTTCCCTTTTAGTATGCCTTGTACTTTTTCATTGAAAGTGAGACATGATGTATTGGGTAATAGGAATGAAGATAATTAGGCCTTTAGTTTGAGGTTTTTACGTTAATCTGGCTAAGAATGGGCTTCGTTCAATGCTTGCTATAGTTGTACGTGGCTGAGTCTTCAGTTTCCTCTAGTGTCTTTGATTTTGGGTTTCCCTGGAGACTCCTTTTTTATAAATATTTTTAAAACATATATATATTTAAAATATATATTTTTAATATATTTAGTTATATATATATATATATAGGCCATGCAGCATGTGGGATCTTCCCCCACCAGGGATCAAACCCCTGGCCCCTGCAGTGGAAGCCTGGAGACCTAACAACCAGACCTCCAGGGAACTCCCAAATATTAGTCCTTTAGTGAACCTATATTCACAAATTTTTTTTAGCTTCCCCCCCTTCTTAGTGAGACAACTGGGAGGAACTGGGAAATACCCTTTCCCAAGGCTGGATGAGGCTCTGGTAAAGACTTTTACACTGGAGAGTAAGCCTTTGTAATGGAGAATATGTTATTTTACAAGGTTACCCCCCACCCCCTGTGACCCCCAAACAAGAAGGGATCTTTCTTGGTTCTGCGCTATGAGAACCTAGTGGAATTGCTGGAGGTAAGACCCACAAAACTGTCGGAGTCCTCTAAGACTGCAGCACCCTGGAGTTTCTAATTTTCATACTAGTCCACACTCAGCCTCCAGCAAATCATCAAAATTACCAGAGTTTATGGCTCTAGCAGCTTCTGTTTCAGTAAGCAGATCTCACCTGTGCCTCTGGTTTCACCTGTTTCTCCAGATTTCAGAGTGATTTCCCCCTGATATTTTAGTTCTTTCATGAGTTCTTTTATTCAGCTTTTTTCTTGCTGTGGGGATAGTGTGGTGACTTCCAAGAACTTTAGAAGTTGAAGATGAAACAGGAAGTTGCACGTGCATTTTTAAAGCTGGATTACCATACATTTTCACAGAAACTTTTTAAGCAATAAATGAAAAGCAGTGTATCATGAGTGACTAGGACATGAGGACGCAGATTGCCAGATGTGCACTGGCTATGGCTTTCAAAGAAATCACTGTTCCCAAGGCCTACCATTACGTAGCTGAAAATAAAAGACCTGAAGCCCCTGAGGACTCATGTCTGTTCTCTTCCTTCCAACCAGGTCATACTGAAACATTTCAGCCACATGTAAAAGGCGTGGTCTTGGGAGTGACATGTACACACTGCTATATAAATATTTTTAATGCATTTTTATTGGAGTATAATTGCTTTACAACGTTGTGTTAGTTTCTGCTGTATAACAAAGTGAATCAGCTATACATATAGATATATCCCCATATCCCCTCCCTCTTGAGCCTCCCTCCCACCCTCCCTATCCCACCCCTCTAGGTGGTCACAAAGCACCAAGCTGATCTCCCTTTGCTATGTGGCTGCTTCCCACTAGCTATCTATTTTACATTTGGTAGTGTATGTATGTCACAATGCTACTCTCACTTCACCCCAATTTCCCCCTCCCACCCCATGTCCTCAAGTCCATTCTCGATGTCTATGTCTTTATTCCTGCTCTACCACTAGGTTCATCAGTACCATTTTTTTAAAAATTCCATATACATGCGTTAGCATACGGTATTTGTTTTTCTCTTTCTGACTTACTTCACTCTGTATGACAGACTCTAGGTCCATCCACCTCACTACAAATAACTCAATTTCGTTTCTTTTTATGGCTGAGTAATATTCCATTGTATATATGTGCCCCATCTTCTTTATCCATTCATCTGTGGATGGACATTTAGGTTGCTTTCATGTCCTGGCTATTGTAAATAGTGTTGCAATGAACATTGTGGTACATGACTCTTTTTGAATTATGGTTTTCTCAGGGTATATGCCCAGTAGTCAGACTGCTGAGTCATATGGTAGTTCTATTTTTAGTTTTTTAAGGAACCTCCATACTGTTCTCCATAGTGGTTTTATCAACTTACATTCCCACCAACAGTGCAGGACGGTTCCCTTTTCACCACACCCTTTCCAGCATTTATTGTTTCTAGATACACTGCTATATTTAAAATGGATAACCAACAAGGACCTACTGTACAGCACAGGGAACTCTGCTCAATATTATGTAACAACCTAAATGGGAAAAGAATTTTAAAAAGAATAGATACATGTATCTGTGTAACTGAATCACCTTGCTGTACACCTGACACTATCACAACATTGTTAATCAACTATACTCCAGTATAAAATAAAGTTAAAAATAACAGCAGCAAACAAAAGGCGTGGGCAATGCAGTGTGTGTGTGTGTGCATGTATGTGTGTGTGCTAAGTTTTTTTTAGGGGGATGCTTACAAGTAAAGAAAAGCAAAACTTAATTGGCTTGGTTTATGTAACAGGAAGTTGAGGTCTAGATTCAGGTGAGCTAATTGCCGTGATTCAGATGATGTCACCCAGGATCCACCTTCTTCCCATCTCTCTCTACCTTTAGAGGGTCTGGGCTCTGCCCCAGACTCCACCTCCAGCTGCCCTCCCTGTTGCCTCTAGGCCCCCCTTCGTGGTTTCAGCTGCTGTCATGTCGGAGTTCAGACCCTCTGACCATGCCATGCTCTGACTCTTGCTTTCCTACTGAACAATATTGTGTTCATATCTTTTTCATATCTGTATATAGGGCTACCTTCCATTATGAATGAATCACCATAATTTATTAAATTAACAACCTATTTACAGACATTTGTATTAGTTTACTTTTTTCTATTACAAGCAAAGCTCTAGTATTTATCCTTGCAAATATACCTTAGCTGGTATGTTCGAGGACAGATTCTTACAGGGGTATTAATAGGTCTAGGGGTACTGATCGTACTCCTTTCAGCCTCCCAGAGATAAAGATTTGACAAAAGCTGTTTTATCAGTCAGCTTTTATTTCTCTACTTTATTCACAAACTAGTAAATGCTTAGTCTAATCAAAATGTGTTATGTATGGGCTCCCCTGGTGGCGTAGTTGTTGAGAGTCCACCTGCCGATGCAGGGGACACGGGTTCGTGCCCCGGTCCGGGAAGATCCCACATGCCGTGGAGCGGCTGGGCCCGTGAGCTGTGGCCGCTGAGCCTGCGCCTCCGGAGCTTGTGCTCCGCGACGGGAGAGGCCACAACAGTGAGAGGCCTGCGTACCGCAAAAAAAAAAAAAAAGTGTTATGTCTATGACAATTCCACGACCTAAGGGACTTATTTTTGAAGACAGCTTCCTTTGGTCTTATTCTCTTTTAAATTAAAATTATCTTTTTAAACCACAGGGTTATAGCTTTGTTTCCCTCCTCTAAAATTCTACTATTCTTAGGTTCAGGACATATCTGACTGGACCCAACGTTTCCTCTAAGATAGTGTGGTCATTTTCCACTACATCCCTCCCACGTGGTCAGGACTAAGCTTTGTGTAGCAGTTACTCTCATTTAACATTCAAATTTGAACAGTTTGGGACTTTCCTGCTGGTTCAGTGGTTAGGACTTGGCGCTTTCACTGCTGGAGTCTGGGTTGGATCCCTGGTCAGAGAACGAAGATACTGCAAGCTGCGCAGCATGAGCAAATTAAACAAACAAACATAAAATAAATAAATAAATAAATTTTAACAGTTTAATTTCCAACCAAGAAAGTTAAGGACATATCTGATGCTCCACTTTCAACAGAATGAGACTTTTCATCAATGAACAGACAATTCAATCCTCTTGGTGTTTCTTGTGCTGGTTTTGCATCTCATTTGGGGAAAACATGACTCATTTTCTCCATGTGGTCTGGTGGTCTCCCTACAACACACCTCCTGCACCCCCTTCCTCATTTCTGCTTTCCCAAATGCTTTCCATCATTTCCCTACTAGAATGTGTATTTCCCCAACAGGTGTATAAGTTTTGGATAGAAAGTACCAGGTCATCTCTATTTCAATATGTTTTTTTTTTAGAACAAAGTGTACTCCCTTATTTTCTTATTCATATGATGAATTTGATATAGCTCATTCTCAGTGACTTTATAAGACCATTTTCCATATTCATGTATTCAAAGTTCACTTTGCTTAGTACCCAGGGTCTGGACGTGGCATATAACGTGTTACAGGGATACAGATTCGTTTAAACCCTGTTGTCTTGTCCCAAGAATTACCGGAACAAGTGTTTCTGCTATTTTCTCCTATATTACTAACATCTGAACTAGCCTGGACTGAAATCTGCTTCTTTCCTGCTGTATTTTCAATCTGTCACACAAGGACTGAAAACCATTGGTTCTAGCCTCTGGGCTTCTACTAGAAAGCATATCCAAAGTTGAGTAGAAATGCAGTGTGCTCTACATGTGGAGTAGTTGCCTGCAAACCATCAGGTCATTCAGCATTTTCTTTTTCTGCTAGCCATTCCTCCTCCATGATCAAAATGGTTTCCATATTTTCACAGAGCGAAAGTAAATGTTTAGTTTTGAGGCAGAAGCTTTATTACTTAATCTTTGTACATATACCCGGGCATCTGTGCACATATTTTGAGATATAATTATTAAACGATGATCCTATTAAAATGAAATGTGAAACCTAGTCAAAGGAGCTGCTATCAGGAATTTAGTGAGCACTAAACCCCCGGTTCCCACAGTATGATCTAAGAGCCCCAGAGAACCCCAAGACCTTTCAGGGGTTCACGAGATCCAAACTATTTCATAAAAGAACTAAGATGCCATTTTCCTTTTCCGTGGTGTCGACATTTGCACTGTGCTCACATCACAACAGATTGAATTCAGAAGCAGGTATGAGATTCTGTCACAGAGAGTTTGCAAAGATGTGGACCGATGCTACTCCTCTCACTAATTTTTTATTTCAGAAAATAGTTTTTTAAATGAAATACATTGAGGGACTTCCCTGGTGGTCCAGTGGTGAAGAATCCGCCTTCCAATGCAGGGGATGTGGATTCCATCCCTGGTCGGGGAACTAAGATCCCACGTGCTGAATTAAGCCCGAGTGCCGTAACTACTGAGCCTGCACTCTAGAGCCCACGTGCCACAACTAGAGAGAGACCGCAATGAAGAGCCTATGTGCCACAACTGGGACCTGTCGCAGCCAAATAAATAAATAAAAACTTTAAAATATAAAATAAAAAATAAAAATACATTGACATGTAATGGGTTGAATAAGTATATATTCAAAACTTTTTTTTCAATTTAATTTGTAATACAGTAAATATCAATAGATATAATTCACATAAACAAGAGCTCTTCGGGGTCCTTAATTTTTAAGAGTGTAAAGGGTTCCTCAGCCCAAGATTTCTGAAAGCTGCTGCACTAAAATGATTATTCAAATTCTGTCTGGATCTTAGATCTTCTTTTGAATTTTTTTTACCTCACAAAGGTGGGGAAATTCTATCTACTATTTCCATCCTCACCTATATCATAGGCTTTTATTATAACAACTCTTATTCATCTATGTCTATAAATATAAATAAACAGGAAAAAGGAAAAGGGAATTGGAAGCCCCATCCCATAGAACCCAGAAAATACATACACGTGAGTGAAAAATCTGTCCCTGGGCTTCCCTGGTGGCTCAGTGGTTGAGAGTCTGCCTGCCGATGCAGGGGACACGGGTTCGTGCCCCGGCCCGGGAAGATCCCACATGCCGTGGAGCGGCTGGGCCCGCGGACTTCTAGAGCAAGATCTATGATTTTTTCCCCTTTTCCTCTTTTTGTGAATGTGTATGTGTATGCTTCTGTGTGAGATCTTGTCTGTATAGGTTTGCTTCCACCATTTGTCCCAGCGTTCTATCCGACCATTTTTTTTTTTAATTTTTTTCTTAATAATTAATTTTAATTTAAAGAACTCTGTTATACTTTACCTTCTTTCTATCTTTCCTTCCTTCCTTCCCTTTTTGAGACAACGAATCGTCCCAAATTGAGGAGGTGGACTTGGAGAGCAAGTTTTATGATTTTTTCCACTTTACCTCTTTTTGTGAGGGTATATGTGTATGCTTCTATGTAAGATTTTGTCTCTATAACTTTGCTTCCACCATTTGTCCTAAGGTTCTATCCTTCCCTTTTTTTTTTCCTCTAAATAATTATTTTTTTAATTCAATAACTTTATTATACTTTATTTTATTTTACTGTATCTTCTTTCTTTCTGTATTTTTTCCTTCCTTCCCTCATTCCTTCCTTCCTTCCCTCCTCCCTCCCTCCCTCCTTTCTTTCCTTCTTGCCTTCTTCCTTTCTTTTCTTCTTTCTTTCTTTCTTCCTTCCCTCCTTCCTTCCTTCCCTCCTCTCTTTCTTTCTTTCTTTCTTTCTTTCCTATTTCCTCCTACTTATACTAATTCTCTCTACTTTCTCTCCCTTTTATTCTGAGCCGAGTGGATGAAAGGCTCTTGCTGCTCCAGCCAGGAGTCAGGACTCTGCCTCTGAGGTGGGAGAGCCAACTTCAGAACACTCGTCAAGAAGAGACCTCCCAGCCCCACATAATATCAAACGGCGAAAATCTCCCAGAGATCTCCATCTCAACACCAGCACCCAGCTTCGCTCAACGACCAGCAAGCTACAGTGCTGGACAACCTATGCCAACCATATAGCAAAACAGGAACACAACCCCACCCACTAGCAGAGAGGCTGCCTAAAATCATAATAAGTCCACAGACACCCCAAAACACACCACCAGACGTGGACCTGCCCACTAGAGAGACAAGATCTAGCCTCATACACCACAACACAGCCACTAGTCCCCTCCACCAGGAAGCCTACACAACGCACTGAACCAACCTTAGCCACTGGAGACAGACATCAAAAACAACGGGAGCTACGAACTTGCAGCCTGCAAAAAGGTGAACCCAATCACAGTAAGATAAGCAAAATGAGAAGACAGAAAAACACACAGCAGATGAAGGAGCAGGATAAAAACCCACCAGACCTAACAAATGAAGAGGAAATAGGCAGTCTACCTGAAAAAGAGTTCAGAATAATGATAGTAAAGATGATCCAAAATCTTGGAAATAGAATGGACAAAATGCAAGAAGCAGTTAACAAGGACCTAGAAGAAATAAAGATGAAACAGACAATGATGAACAACACAATAAATGAAATGAAAAATACTCTAGATGGGATCAATAGCAGAATAAATGAGGCAGAAGAACGGATAAGTGACCTGGAAGATAAAATAGTGGAAATAACTACTGCAGAGCAGAATAAAGAAAAAAGAATGAAAAGAACTGAGGACAGTCTCAGAGACCTCTGGGACAACATTAAACGCACCAACATTCGAATTATAGGGGTTCCAGAAGAAGAAGAGAAAAAGAAAGGGACTGAGAAAATATTTGAAGAGATTATAGTTGAAAACTTCCCTAATATGGGAAAGGAAATCGTTAATCAAGTCCAGGAAGCACAGAGAGTCCCATACAGGATAAATTCAAGGAGAAATACGCCAAGACACATATTAATCAAACTGTCAAAAACTAAATACAAAGAAAGCATATTAAAAGCAGCAAGGGAAAAACAACAAATAACACACAAGGGAATCCCCATAAGGTTAACAGCTGATCTCTCAGCAGAAACTCTACAAGCCAGAAGGGAGTGGCAGGACATACTGAAAGTGATGAAGGAGAAAAACCTGCAACCAAGATTACTCTACCCAGCAAGGATCTCATTCAGATTTGATGGAGAAATTAAAACCTTTACAGACAAGCAAAAGCTGAGAGAGTTCAGCACCACCAAACCAGCTTTACAACAAATGCTAAAGGAACTTCTCTAGACAAAAACACAAGAGAAGGAAAAGTCCTATAATAACGAACCCAAAACAATTTAGAAAATGGGAATAGGAACATACATATCGATAATTACCTTAAATGTAAATGGACTAAATGCTCCCACCAAAAGACACAGATTGGCTGAATGGATACAAAAACAAGACCCATATATATGCTGTCTACAAGAGACCCACTTCAGACCTAGAGACACATACAGACTGAAAGTAAGGGGATGGAAAAAGATATTCCATGCAAATGGAAACCAAAAGAAAGCTGGAGTAGCAATTCTCATATCAGACAAAATAGACTTTAAAATAAGGACTATCAGAAGAGACAAAGAAGGACACTACATAATGATTAAGGGATCGATCCAAGAAGAAGATATAACAATTGTAAATATTTATGCACCCAACATAGGAGCACCTCAATACATAAGGCAAAAACTAGCAGCCATAAAAGGGGAAATCGACAGTAACACATTCATAGTAGGGGACTTCAACACCCCACTTTCACCAATGGACAGATCATCCAAAATGAAAATAAATAAGGAAACACAAGCTTTAAATGATACATTAAACAGGATGGACTTAATTGATATTTATAGGACACTCCATCCAAAAACAACAGAATACACATTTTTCTCAAGTGCTCATGGAACATTCTCCAGGATAGATCATATCTTGGGTCACAAATCAAGCCTTGGTAAATTTAAGAAAATTGAAATTATATCAAGTATCTTTTCCGACCACAACGCCATGAGATTAGATATCAATTATAGGAAAAGAGCAGTAAAAAATACAAACACATGGAGGCTAAACAATACACTACTTAGTAACGAAGTGATCACTGAAGAAATCAAAGAGGAAATTAAAAAATACCTAGAAACAAATGACAATGGAGATACAACGACCCAAAACCTATGGGATGCAGCAAAAGCAGTTCTAAGAGGGAAGTTTATAGCAATACAAGCCCACCTTAAGAAGCAGGAAACATCTCGAATAAACAACCTAACCTTGCACCTCAAGCAATTAGAGAAAGAAGAACAAAAAAACCCCAGAGTTAGCAGAAGGAAAGAAATCATAAAAATCAGATCAGAAATAAATGAAAAAGAAATGAAGGAAACAATAGCAAAGATCAATAAAACTAAAAGCTGGTTCTTTGAGAAGATTAACAAAATTGATAAACCATTAGCCAGACTCATCAAGAAAATAAGGGAGAAGACTCAAATCAATAGAATCAGAAATGAAAAAGGAGAAGTAACAACTGACACTGCAGAAATACAAAAAATCATGAGGGATTACTACAAGCAACTCTATGCCAATAAAATGGACAATCTGGAAGAAATGGACAAATTCTTAGAAATGCACAAACTGCCAAGACTGAATCAGGAAGAAATAGAAAATATGAACAGACCAATCACAAACACTGAAATTGAAACTGTGATTAAAAATCTTCCAACAAACAAAAGCCCAGGACCAGATGGCTTCACAGGCGAATTCTATCAAACATTTAGAGAAGAGCTAACACCTATTCTTCTCAAACTCTTCCAAAATATAGCAGAGGGAGGAACACTCCCAAACTCATTCTACGAGGCCACCATCACCTTGATACCAAAACCAGACAAGGATGTCACAAAGAAAGAAAACTACAGGCCAATATCACTGATGAACATAGATGCAAAAATCCTCAACAAAATACTAGCAAACAGAATCCAACAGCACATTAAAAGGATCATACACCATGATCAAGTGGGGTTTATTCCAGGAATGCAAGGATTCTTCAATATACGCAAATCTATCAATGTGATTAACCATATTAACAAATTGAAGGAGAAAAACCATATGATCATCTCAATAGATGCAGAGAAAGCTTTTGACAAAATTCAACACCCATTTATGATAAAAACCCTGCAGAAAGTAGGTGTAGAGGGAACTTTCCTCAATATAATAAAGGCCGTATATGACAAGCCCACAGCCAACATCATCCTCAATGGCGAAAAACTGAAAGCATTTCCACTAAGGTCAGGAACAAGACAAGGTTGCCCACTCTCACCACTCTTATTCAACATAGTTTTGGAAGTTTTAGCCACAGCAATCAGAGAAGAAAAGGAAATAAAAGGAATCCAAATCGGAAAAGAAGAAGTAAAGCTGTCACTGTTTGCAGATGACATGATACTATACATAGAGAATCCTAAAGATGCTACCAGAAAACTACTAGAGCTAATCAATGAATTTGGTAAAGTAGCAGGATACAAAATTAATGCACAGAAATCTCTGGCATTCCTATATACTAATGATGAAAAATCTGAAAGTGAAATCAAGAAAACACTCCCATTTACCATTGCAACAAAAAGAATAAAATATCTAGGAATAAACCTACCTAAGGAGACAAAAGACCTGTATGCAGAAAATTATAAGACACTGATGAAAGAAATTAAAGATGATACAAACAGATGGAGAGATATACCATGTTCTTGGATTGGAAGAATCAACATTGTGAAAATGACTCTACTTCCCAAAGCAATCTATAGATTCAATGCAATCCCTATCAAACTACCACTGGCATTTTTCACAGAACTAGAACAAAAAATTTCACAATTTGTATGGAAACACAAAAGACCCCGAATAGCCAAAGCAATCTTGAGAACAAAAAATGGAGCTGGAGGAATCAGGCTGCCTGACTTCAGACTATACTACAAAGCTACAGTAATCAAGACAGTATGGTACTGGCACAAAAACAGAAAGATAGATCAATGGAATAGGATAGAAAGCCCAGAGATAAACCCATGCACATATGGTCACCTTATCTTTGATAAAGGTGGCAGGAATATACAGTGGAGAAAGGACAGCCTCTTCAATAAGTGGTGCTGGGAAAATTGGATAGGTACATGTAAAAGTATGAGATTAGATCACTCCCTAACACCATACACAAAAATAAGCTCAAAATGGATTAAAGACCTAAATGTAAGGCCAGAAACTATCAAACTCTTAGAGGAAAACATAGGCAGAACACTCTATGACATAAATCACAGCAAGATCCTTCTTGACCCATCTCCTAGAGTAATGGAGATAAAAACAAAAATAAACAAATGGGACCTAATGAAACTTCAAAGCTTTTGCACAGCAAAGGAAACCATAAACAAGACCAAAAGACAGCCCTCAGAATGGGAGAAAATATTTGCAAATGAATCAACTGACAAAGGATTAATCTCTAAAATTTACAGGCAGCTCATGCAGCTCAATAACAAAAAAATAAACAACCCAATCCAAAAATGGGCAGAAGACCTAAATAGACATTTCTCCAAAGAAGATATACAGACTGCCAACAAACACATGAAAGAATGCTCAACATCATTAATCATTAGAGAAATGCAAATCAAAACTACAATGAGATATCATCTCACACCAGTCAGAATGGCCATCATCAAAAAATCTAGAAACAATAAATGCTGGAGAGGGTGTGGAGAAAAGGGAACACTCTTGCACTGCTGGTGGGAATGTGAATTGGTTCAGCCACTATGGAGAACAGTATGGAGGTTCCTTAAAAAACTACAAATAGAACTACCATATGACCCAGCAATCCCACTACTAGGTATATACCCTGAGGAAACCAGAATTCAGAAAGAGTCATGTACCAAAATGTTCATTGCAGCTCTATTTACAATAGCCCGGAGATGGAAACAACCTAAGTGCCCGCCGTCGGATGAATGGATAAAGAAGATGTGGCACATATATACAATGGAATATTACTCAGCCATAAAAAGAAACGAAATTGAGCTATTTGTAATGAGGTGGATAGATCTAGAGTCTGTTATACGGAGTGAAGTAAGTAAGAAAGGGAAGGACAAATACCGTATGCTAACACATATATATGGAATTTAAGAAAAAAAAATGTTATGAAGAACCTAGGGGTAAAACAGGAATAAAGACACAGACCTACTGGAGAACAGACTTGAGGATATGGGGAGGGGGAAGGGTGAGGTGTGTTAGGGCGAGAGAGAGACATGGACATATATATACTAACAAACGTAAGGTAGATAGCCAGTGGGAAGCAGCCGCATGGCACAGGGAAACTGGCTTGGTTCTTTGTGGCTGTCTGGAGGGGTGGGATAGGGAGGGTGGGAGGGAGGGAGACAAAGAGGGAAGGGATATGGGAATTAAATAAATTTTATTTTTAAAAAAAAAAAAAGGATAATGTCATCCTAGTCTATTCCCAACTCCCATTTCTGTGAAATCACAATCTCATAGCCTTTTTTTAAACAGCTTTCCTGAAATATAATTCATATATCATATAGTGTATAATTAGATGGCTTTTAGCATATTTAAGAATTGTGCATCCATCACACAATCAATTTCTGAACATTTCCATTACCCCAGAAGGAAATCCTGTACCCATTAGCCATCGCCCCTGAACTCTCCCACACCCTCCAGCCCTTGGCAACTGCTAACCTACTTCCTGTCTCTACATTCACCTATTCTGGACATTTCTTATAAATGGAATCATGCAGTATGTCATCCTTTGTGACTGGCTTCTTTCACTTAACATCATGTTTTCAAGGTTCATACAGATGTAACATGAATCAGTATTTTATTTCTTTATATTACCAACTAATATTCTATTGTATGACTATACCACATTTTAGGTATTCATTCATCAGCTGGTGGATATTTGGGTGGTTTCCACTTTATGGCTCTTATGAAAAATGCTGCTATGAACAGGAGTGGACAAGTGTTTGTGTAGTATGGGTTTTCATTTCTCTTGGGTATAAACCTAGGAGTGGAAGTGCTGGGCCAGATGGTAACTCTATGTTTGAGATTTTGACAAACTGCCAGACTTTTCCACAGGGGCTGAGCCATTTTACATTCTAACTAACAACACACAAAGGTTCTAACTTCTCCAGACCCTCACCAATGCTTGTTATTTTCCTTTTTAAAAATTCTAGCCATTCTGGTGGGTGTGAAGAGGCATCTCATTGTGGCTTTGGTTTGTCGTGGTCTTTTCATTGGGAAATGAAGATTGTCAACTGGCAAATTCTAGCATCTCAGGCTTTAGATGCCCAAATTCCTAAAACTCTTATTCTAATGGGGATGCTAACCTCAACCGTTTCACCTCTTAAGTAATTAAATTAAGTTTAGTGCAATTTTATTTCTGTAGGTCATTTTGATAACCCTATTATCTGTCAGCATGATCCAGAGAATTCAGAAGCCCCATGCGTAGTCACAAGCTCGCTGAGTTGGTTCTCTGTTCTCCCGGACGTAGAATCTATTAGGCAGTGCTGTGTGAAGTCAAGAGCACTGGCTTTGGGTCAGACCCAAGGTCAAAATAATCTCTAACTCTTCCCAGCTATGTGAACTTCATCGTGTAATTTCCTCTCTCCAGTCTCAGTTTCTTCATCTATAAAATGGGACATCACCACCTATCTAAGATCAGTATGCGGTAACAGTCAGAGTCATGAGCTCTGGAACCGATCTGCCTGGATTTGTAATCCAGCTCTGCAACTTCTCAGCTCTGTGACCTTGGGCAAGTTGCTTAACCCCTCTGATCCTTTGTTCATTCATCTGACACCTACTCACAGAAGTGAGATAAAGACCAAATGATGAAACTATGTAAAGTGGATGGCATATAGTAAAGCACTCAATAAATGCTAGTTAGTGCTGTTATTTAATAGTAGTATTATTATGAAATTAAATAAGGCAAAAATGGGAAAGTTGGATGATACCAAGTGTTGGGGATACGAGGAAAGAGTAACTTTTGTTGATCAACCTGGTAGAACTTAGTCAAGTTAAACATGTGTTTACTTTATGACCCAGCCATCCCATTCCAGTGTATATATTGCAGAATAATTCTCAGAAAAGATCCACGAAGGAACATATGTATGAGAATGTCCATCAAAGTGCCGTGGTGGGGGCAGGAGTTGGAGACACTTGTTACGGACGACACGGATAAATAAAATGTGGTGGATACATGGTAGTTCACTGTTCAGCAGTTAGAGAGCTACATATGCAAATAATATCAGAAACGGACCTTAAAATATGGTGTTGCACAAAAAAAGGGGAAAACCAAATGTATTAGCTGGGAATTTAACCAGGAAAGCAGAAAACATTTTAAGCATTTTAAAACAGAGAGGGAATTTAATATGGGGAATTGGTTACACAGGTGATGAAATATTTGAGAAACCACCAAGGGACAGGTGAGGCAGCCTAGGTGTTCACAACAACAGGAAGTCATCACCACCATCCAAGGTTGGAGGGACAAGGGGATGAAATGATGTGACCTGAGTCCAGGGGCTGAGGTCATTGGGCAGAACCTGGACCCGTGGCAGGGGGAGCTGGAGCTATGGTGAAACACAGCTGCTGCAGGAGATCCTAAAAAAGAGAGACAGAGGAGCGTGCACCCTATTCTCCCTTCGCCCATCCTCCTAGCTCCTGCCGTGCCCCCCACTAGCTAACCTCAGCCAGGGGCTGACCAGGGAACCTGGCAATGATGCTTGCAGACGTTAGTCCACCCCTACCTCCCCAGGTCACACCACCCTGCACTGCCCTGTGATACCAAGCAGAGCACGGAAAGAACAAGAGATGGATTTGAGAGTCAAAGACACCAGCCAGGGCTTCCCCGGTGGCACAGTGGTTGAGAGTCTGCCTGACGATGCAGGGGACACGGGTTCGTGCCCCGGTCTGGGAGGATCCCACATGATGCGGAGTGGCTGGGCCCGTGAGCCATGGCCGCTGAGCCTGCGCGTCCGGAGCCTGTGCTCCGCAACTGGAGAGGCCACAACAGTGAGAGGCCCGCGTACCGCAAAAAAAAAAAAAAAGACACCAGCCAGCACGTAGTTATTTATGTAAATACATACACATTCAAAACAAAACTTCTTATTTCACAAAGAACCTACAAAATGAGGGACACACAGAAAACACACGAGAATAATTGCCCATGCAGGCATGAACCAGGGAGTATGAAATGGGGCTAAAAGGGAATAAACAAATAAATGAAACAAGAGCAGGGCTTTGGAGGAGCAGAAAGATACCTGCTCACAAACCGAAAAGTACCATTAACTAACAACACCAAGGAACATAAAAAAGAGGTTGAGCTGAAAATGACTATAGGGTAAGGGAATGTGATACCAGCTGTTGTTTAATTCCAATAGAAAAAGGGAATTAACATTTAGGTTATGAATTATTAGCGCCTTAGCGGATACATCAATTCTCACCTTCTTGCTTCTTAACAAAGAATCACAGAATCTAGAGTTGTAAAAGGACTTAGATCCTTTGCATCTTCTGGAAGGAACTTAATGTGTTAGGAAGACCACAGGGTTTACAGTCAGGGAGACTTGGGTTCTTACTGGCTGGAGGACTGTGTGCTTGCTAAACCTCTTGGCACCTCAAAATCCTCACCTATAAAATCAGGGTGTAATAAATACCTTGCAGAGAAGGGTTGGAAATGATACACATACAACAATAAGCAGAGTGTCTGAGACACAGTTGACTTTCAATAAATGGGAGCTATCATCTAGTCTAAATCCCTCACTTCGCAGAGAAGGAATGGACACTACCGTCTCATGGAAGTTGGAGGCATATCCAGGATCCTATAGGAAGAGCAGAGTTGATTACGGATTTTATTTTATTTATTTATTTTTGGCTGTGCCACTCAGCTTGTGGGACCTTAGTTCCCCCATCAGGGATGGAACCCAGGCCACAGCAGTGAGAACATGGATTCCTAACCACTGGACCACCGGGGAATTCCCTAAATAGATTTTAAATATGGATACTTAAAATCCATCATTGGGAATTCCCCAGCAGTCCAGTGGTTAGGACTTGGTGCTGTCACTGCCATGGTCCGGGTTCAATCCCTGGTCAGGGAACTAGATCCCACAAGCTGAGTGGCATGGCCAAAAAAAAATCTTTTTAAATGGATTTCATGGGTATATACCTAGGACTGGAATTGAAGGTATGACTTTAGGATAAATTCCTAGAAGTAAGATTGCTGTGTCAAAAAGTTAATAAATGTATAGTTTTGTTAGATATTGCCAAATTCCACCCCCAAAAGACTGTACATGTTTGCATTTCTACCAGAAATTTATGAGAGTGCCTTGAACACTTCTTTTTCATTTATTTATTTTTTTCATTTATTTTATTATTTTTGGCTGTGTCGGGTCTTCGTTGCTGTGTGCGGGCTTTCTCTAGTTGCGGCAAGCAGGGGCTACTCTTCAATGCAGTGTGCAGGCTTCTCACTGCGGTGGCTTCTCTTGTTGCAGAGCACGGGCTCTAGGTGCACGGGCTCAGTAGTTGCGGCACGCGGGCTCAGTAGTTGTGGCTCATGGGCTCTAGAGCGCAGGCTCAGTAGCTGTGGTGCACAGGCTTAGTTGCTCCGCGGCATGTGGGATCTTCCTGGCCCAGGGCTCGAACCCGTGTCCCCTGCATTGGCAGGCGGATTCTTAGCCATTGCGCCACCAGGGAAGCCCCAAACACTTTTTTAAAAGAGAAAACATCCTGATTTATACAATGAGCAACTTCAGTATTACCTATAAGAAATATTTCATACGTACATGATATTCCCTAGGTTTTTCAAAGAATAGATGGGTGAAAAAATCTGTATCTTTTTTTAACTGACGTATAGTTGATTTACAATGTTGTGTTGCTTTCTGCTATACAGCAAAGTGACTCAGTTATACATATATACATACTTTTTAATATTCTTTTCCATTATGGTTTATCCCAGGACATTGAATTTAGTTCCCTGTGCTATACAGTAGGCTCTTGTCCACCCAGAAAAATATATACCTTTGCATGAAGCTTTTTCATTCCACAAAACAGCTTGTCATCTTGATATTAACAGCCAATGATACGAGTTCCATATTCTTGCCTCTTAGAACTTGAAGTGGGGATTCATATTGCCAGGTCTAAATTTGTAGTTCTCAAATCCTAGAAGTTAGATTCAAAACTTTATCGAGAAAGTTTAACAAGGCATGAAACATCTTTAGGTCAGAATGAAAGGCATGTACATCGATATTGGCTGCACATTCCCACCATTCTGAAATAGTCTTCCTGCCATTCTCAAGGACAATTATATTCCCGCTTCTCAGAGCTTCTGCTTTGCTTACTCAAAACCGTTAATTTATCCTGTTACAGATTGTTTAGTGTGGGTTGTCAAGACCTATAAAGAGCTTGGGAGTTTACTCTTCCTGCAAGCTAACAAGTCAGCCTACCACAGTTTCATGGATGCTGACAGACCACACAAAAGTCCAAGTCCGAGACAGAAGATTTTATGACTCACAGTAACAGCAGCAGGCAGAATACGAGCATTTCCTTGCACTGCTTACCAGAGCCCTAGTAGCCACAGGGCAATGGGAGAAGGGAGAGGTAACACCCGCACATGGAATGGGCTGCATTACAGGAGAGGAAACTTCAGCTTAGGGAGCCCAAATCTGTTAGAATGGGCGTAAACTTGACTTTGCTCTGGTCACTCTACAAGTGACTTTGACATCCTGTAGAATTAAAAAAATAAACAGACTTCACTTGTCTAAGATAGGAAATCCAGGACCCCAGTACAAAAGGGGTAATAGCTCAAGTCATCACCCTCATCAATACCATCCGAATTGGATTAAGATTTATGGACTTGGTTGGGGGAGCAAATAATATAATTTGGCATATTAAAAATATTTGTCTAGGGAAGTCCCTGGCGGTCCAGTGGTTAGGGCTAGGCACTTCCACGGCAGGGGTTCAATCCTTGGTCAGGGAACTAAGATCTCCCAAGCCACGTGGTGCGACCAAAAAAAAAAAAAAAAAGACTATTCAAAAAACTTTTCAGTCTATTTTTAGAGATTCATAATCCTGCGTGTATGGGTGGGAGTGGATGGGGAGAAGGCAGAGGAAGCAAATTTTGGTTCAATCCCTGGTCAGGGAACAAATATCCCACAAGCCTCGCGGCACGGCCAAAATACAAGAGTTTTTCCATATCATATTTCTGCGGCAATTTAGTGCCTAGAGAAGTTTTTGCACTCTATCGTGTGCCACTCTGAACTACTGCCATACAGGTTCATCTCTTTTTTTTTTTTTTTTCCTTGCGTTATGCGGGCCTCTCACTGTTGTGGCCTACTCCATTTGCGGAGCACAGGCTCCGGACGCGCAGGCTCAGTGGCCATGGCTCACGGGCCCAGCCGCTCCGCGGCATGTGGGATCTTCCCGAAACGGGGCACGAACCCGCGTCTCTTGCATCGGCAGGCGGACTCTCAAGCACTGCGCCACCAGGGAAGCCCACGGAAGCCCACCAGGTTCATCTCTTAATCTGGCCCTAATCACTACCATCACGGTGAACAGGAGCTATCTACTGAGTATTTATTATATCTTTGGTGCTCTGTTAAGTGCTGATCTAAGAAAGGTAGGGAGGTAGGAAGGGAATCGATATTTTGTGTCAGGTGCTGCGCTGGTACACAATTTCCCTTAGTCATCACAGCTCTAGCTAACTAAGGCCCAGAGGGGCAAGTAACTTAAATGATGGTAATAAGTGACAGAACCGGGTTCAAAATTTTGACATCAAAATCCATGGTGAGTTCAGAAAATTCACCTTGGAATTCAAGAACATTGTAACTCAGGGAAGAGCTCTGTGCAATGAAACAATAGTACTAATGTATGTTGAATATTCAATGTGATTATAGACAATTACAGGACAATTTCCCTAGTTAGAACAATTACTGCCATAGTCTAGGGTAGTAGTTAGGTCTATCACCCACTGCTGCGTGTACTCAAGTGGACCAAGAATGGTTTTCTGAGGAAGGTTTAGCAGAGTGCGTAGGTGGGTAACATTTGTTTAGGGATTTGACCTGTGTGCTCACTTTAATTTTCACCAGAGGAATTTAAACTCAAATCTTACATTTCTACTACCTTGCTTTTTACTTCAGAGAAAAAGCATAAGTTCTCAGACTAGAACTTCCTCAGCCTCTTTGAGCTCCCCATCCCAAACTGTATCTGGCACCTGCACCCCCTTTTTTTTTTTTTTTTTTTTTTTTTTTTTTTTTTGCGGTACGCGGGCCTCTCACTGTTGTGGCCTCTCCCATTGCGGAGCACAGGCTCCGGACGCGCAGGCTCAGTGGCCATGGCTCACGGGCCCAGCCGCTCCGCGGCATGTGGGATCCTCCCAGACCGGGGCACAAACCTGTGTCGCCTGCATCGGCAGGCGGACTCTCTACCATTGCGCCACCAGGGAAGCCCTGCACCCCTTTTTTTTTAAATTGAAGTATCGTTGATTTACAATGTTGTGTTAATTTCTGCCATATAGCAAAGCGATTCAGTTATACACAGAGACATTCTATTTTGTATTCTTTTCCATTATGGTTTATTGCAGGATATTGAATGTGGTTCCCTGTGCTATACAGTAGGACCTTGTTGTTTATCCATTCTATATATAATCGTTTGCTTCCACTAACTCCAAACTCCTGATCCATCCCTCCCCCACCGCCCTCCCTCCTGGCAACCACAAGTCTGTTCTCTATATCTGTGAGTCGGTTTCTGTTTCATAAATAGGTTCATTTGTGTCATGTTTTAGATTCCACATATAAGTGATATCATGCGATATTTGTCTTTCTCCGTCTGACTTACTTCTCTTAGTGTGATAATCCCTAGGTCCATCCATGTTGCTGCAAATGGCATTATTTCATTCTTTTTATGGTTGAGTAGTATTCCGTTGTGTGTGTGTGTGCGTGTGTGTGTGTGTGTGTGTGTACCACATCTTCTTGATCCACTCACCTGTTGATGGACATTTAGGTTGCTTCTGTGTCTTGGCTACTGTGACTAGTCTGCACCCATTCTTGACTCCTTGCTCCTGCTCACGTTGAAGAGATGCCCTCCCCCATCTAGAGCTGATTCTTACACCCAGCACCCTCTTTCCTCTTCCAGTCCAGCTCCATCAAGTATCCTTTCTCAGATGGTGTCTTTAACCATTAAGTCTCTACCAGCTCTTTCCTATCAGCATTTAAACTTGAACCAGGCTTTGCCTCCTTAAATGACTCTTCCTTTATCCTATATATATTTTTCTGTGTAATATGTTATTTCCTTCCTTCACAGCCAAGCTTCTGTGAAGAACTGTCTGTATTCATGGTCTTTGCTTCCTATTTCCCATTAAAATGTCGACCCACCACAATCATTACAACAAAGTAAAATGGGCCAAAATTGGTGCCTCAGTTTTCTCATCTCTAAAATAAGGATAATAACAATACCCCCCTCAGGACTGTGGAGATTAAATGGATTATTATATATAAAGACCTTAGGACAGTGCCTGGCACATAATACGCTCTGGAAGTGTTACCTATCATTACTAATATTATAATCGTTTCTTAATTACACAGCTGCAAGCATAAGGATAAGAAAAAGAGAACCCTACACTGCCAACCTCACTGTTTTGCCCAACTAAACAACAGCTACAGCTATTGGAAAGCGAATTTTTTAAGGACACGTTCCAGTAAATGGCTTAATAGGCTGTAAACCCCATTCATGCATGTCTCTTATTCTTTGTTCTGTTCCCAGAGCTCGGCACAAGGTCTGGCATAGAGCAAATACTCAACATCCATCTATCTTTCTATCATCTGTCCATCTAATATTTATCTATCTTAATGGATAGGCACTGGATAACAAACAGTAATAGAATTATTCTACCTCCAGAAAGAACTGGATATATCTGCCGGCTCGCTTTATTCTAAAAATTCGTTTAAATTTAGTATACTTTTTTCGTTTATTCAGAATCAACCATAAACTACACCCACAGCCAGCCAGAGGCTTTTAACCCAAGAATGAACAAAAAGGCCCGTTTGCTCAGTAAGTGTTCTGTTAATGCTTAAAAAAAAAATACATGCTTCTAGTTCTACCCAGTAAAAACAAATGGAAATTTATGAGAGGGAAGAAAAGAAAATCCCCAGTTACCTCCCGGTCTCCTAGGAGACGTGGTCTGACGTCAGTGAGCGGGGCGGGGGGCGGTCGCACGCCCTGCTGCGCATGCCCGCCGGCTCCCCGGCCGAGGGCGGGCGCAGTGCGCATGCTCGCGCCCGGGTCAGCGGGTTAGCGTCTCTGACTGGCTGCGGGGCCGAGGCCGCGCAGTAAATGGCGACGCTGGCGGGAAAGTTGAGTGGCTGTTGCGCGGAGACTCCGGGGCGATGTGTAGTGACTTCCATAGGTCTGAGTCTGGGACGGAGGTGAGAGCTGCCGAGGTGGGAGCTAGGGAGGCGAGAACAGGGCCGTGGGCGGGCGAGGGAGCCCCGAGGGCGCGGGAGGCCGGGGCGCCCCGGGGAGGGGGAGGCGCGCGGGGCCCGGACGACGGCGAGCCTAGAGCCCCGCCCCCCAAACCTGTGTCCCCGGAGCCGGGCCCCCGAGACCGCTAGCATTACGGGCCAAACCTGTCATGCGTGAACCAGTCATACATGGTACGGTGTGCAAGAGAGGCTAGGAAAAGCAGGGGATCGCCAGGCGGAGCGCTCATAGACTTTTCTAGAACAGTGGTATCTGAGTAGGTGACTCCACCTGTTGCCACTGTTCTGTACATCTTTTGCTTAGGGCATTCATCCTCGCTATCGCAGCTTACATTTCCAGCCTAAGCATCCAGGGCCACACAAGCCATGTGGTGTCTGCAAAGATTTATTCAGGAATTCAACCAGCAAATATCAAGCACTTATTACGTGTTAACCGCTGGTTAACAAACGCAAGAAACAGCTTCTGCTTTTGCAGGACAAGTAAGGGAGGCTGCCTACAAATTACAGGACGGTTGGTAAATCGTGCCGTCCAGTCGAGGGGCGGGCAGCCTGGAAGACTAACTGGGAGGAGGAGGGGACAGCTGAGGTTTTTAGGGACCTTTGGATGGTAGGTGGCTTGGCAAGGAGGGGGTGGCATTCGGGGCAGGGAGTTGCAAGTATGTGGGTTCTGCCTTGAGCAAGGGCGTCACTGATTTAGGGGAACTGCAAATGGTTCTCTGTAGACGGACAAAGCTAGTGGGGAAACGGTGTTGGGATGTAAGCCCTGAGAAATAGGCAGAGGCAGGTTATGGAGGATCTTTTATACAGAAGAGGGAGGGGAAGCGATACCTTCTTAAACGATCAACAGGCTGTTTCTGTGAAGGACCAGAGTAGATAGTCTATATTTAGGCTTTGTGGGCCATTCGGTCTCGGTCACAGCTACTCAGCTCTGCTGTTCTAATGTGAAGGCAGCCAGAGGTGTGTAAACAAATGATCATGGCTGTGTGCCAGTAAACCTTTTATTTTTTAAACTTCAGAATTTGGCTCGCCGGCCATAGTTTGCCAACCCTTGGGCCTTCAGAGTAGAGGCGCTGCTCCCTGTAAAACCTGCTACAGTTACAACCTTACTGATTGAAATGATAATTTGAAACGCAGGTTAAACTCAGATGACTTTTGCAATCAGAACAAGCCTAACATCCAGAAAATGAGAGCTCAGTGCAGTCGATGCACTGAACAAAGAATTTAGCGTCATATCGTTTGCCTGCCATGGCTGTCTGGAGATCCTAAGCAAGATTACCTCACTCATATTACTTTGGAGTACAGTGGGGTGGAGGAGAGATTAGTGAGCTGGGCAGTTGGTGCTGCTTTATTCTTTTTCCTTTTTGTCATCAAAACCAACTAAGCAACCCTCTTTTCCCTTAAGTGCTGGGCACTGTATGGCCATTGCTTAATTTGTTTGGATTCTATTGTCTTTCTTTGTACATCAGTCTACTAGATGGATCCTACCTGGAGGCATTGTATTGAGGAAGATATCTGAGGTTACAAATTATCCCAAGAAGCTGAAATAAACTACTTAATTTTTTTTATTTTTTAAAAATACTTATTTATTTATTATTTTATATATTTATTTTGGCTGCGCCAGGTCTTAGTTGCAGCATGTGGGATCTTTAGTTGTGGCGTATGGACTCAGTTGTGGCATGCATGCAGGATCTAGTTCCCTGACCAGGAATCGAACCCAGGCCCCCTGCATTGGGAGCGTGGAGTCATACCCACTGGACCACCAGGGAAGTCCTGAAATAAACTACTTTAAATTTTTAATTCACAAGAATAACCACCTTATAAAATAGCTAACCTTTCCCACATCTTGTGAGTAGTAGGGAAGAGACATTTCATACAGGGTCTTCCAAGAAAACAAAGTCACAAAGAATGTTTTCCTTTAACAGATTCTAGGGATGCAATTTAGGGTAGGCCAGATAGCTGAGTGGAAAACTTATGTAAGGAGCCCTTGATTTAAAGAAGACACATTGGAATGCAATTTACAGTAGAATAATCTGTTCTTTACTTTTGCACAGTAACAATGGCATTTTTTACTTTTACATTCCTCTGACAGTATTAGAAAAGATTTTGGCAGTATTTTGGTATCATCCACCAAATGGCTTCATTTGCGCATCCTTGTTAAGTAGTGGTGTCCTAAAGCGGTCCGCAGCCTTTTGGGCACCAAGGACCAGTTTCGTGGAAGACAGTTTGTCCATGGATGGGGGTAGGGGTGTTTGTTCAGGTGGTAATGCGAGCGATGGGAAGCAGCAGATGAAGCTTCGCTCCCCCCCGCCCCCCGCCCCCGCTCACCTGCTGCTAACAGGCCTTGGGCCCAAACCCCTCCGAGGCCCGGGGGTTGGGGACCCCTGGTGTACTTTACATTTTCTCAAAAATGCTGAAAATGCCTTGCGTTTAAAAGTAATCAATGGATAGATTCAAAGTGTCCAGTTTTGGTTGTCATGCACAACATACTGTTTCCTCTCTTTAACCTTATTATAATAGTTTATATTAAAGTAGTACATGCTTATCACAGAAAATTCCAGTAGTACTGAAATGAAAAGTAGGAAACTTCTCCATCCCAATTATCATTTCTCAAGGTGGATTTTTACACATTTTCCCAGAGGTTTTCTAATGGCATCATTTTGGGTGCTGAGATAGAGAACCCTGGACCATGGCTGTAGTCTTGGCTCAGCTGGGAGCAAACTGGATGATTTTGGATAAGTTATTAAACCTTGGCTTCTACCTTTGTAAAAGGAGGGCAGTAGACAGTGATTTCTCAGTTGTCTTTCAGCTGTACTCCTAGGAGGTGGGTCCCTATATTTCTATGTGTGCTTTCACCTAAGCACAGCATTCCCTGCACGGTAAACACTTGATAACTATTTATTAATAATAATGACTGGTTTTCTTTTTTTTAATTTATTCTTTGGCCACACTGTGCGGCTTCTGGGATCTTAGTTCCCCGACCAGGGATTGACTCCACGCCCACAGCAGTGAAAGTGCAGAGAGTCCTGACCACTGGACCACCAGAGAATTCCCTGGTTTTCTTTCCTTAGAAAAGGTTCAGGGTGGCCTTTTTGCCAGAGGCAAATATTAAATAAGAAAATATTTAGCATTTAATAATATTTTGGTCTCACATGGTAGACTTAGAACAACATGTCCCCGTCTCTCTTTGCTTCCCTTCTTACCCAGAATAGAATCAGTGCTCCATCATTACTGTTCCTCCATCATGAGTACTTTCAACTTCCTTGTCCCTTTCAATCCTAACCTACTTTCCTCACCATGGTTAAACCCAGCTGTCTACTTTCACTGTCTACCCACTCAGCTGAATATTGCTAAAGAAAATCACAACCAGGCCGACTGATCTCATTTTAAATTTGTAACCATCAACTTCAAGTGGACTCCCAGTCCACTTGTGTTTTTCTAGAAAGTAATTCACTCTCTCCTTACAAAACACCTGTCATCAAATCCAACCTTACGCCTGAATTCCAGACACATGTGTTCTAGTATCTTCTTTTTTTTTTTTTTTGCGGTACGCGGACCTCTCACTGTTGTGGCCTCTCCCGTTGCAGAGCACCGGCTCTGGACGCACAGGCTCAGCGGCCATGGCTCACGGGCCCAGCCGCTCCGCGGCATGTGGGATCTTCCCAGACCGGGGCACGAACCCGCGTCCCCTGCATCGGCAGGCGGACTCTCAACCACTGCGCCACCAGGGAAGCCCTCTAGTATCTTCTTGACATACCCACATGGATGTCTCATAGGCATCCCAGACTTAACATGCTCATCATGATTGACTTCTGGATGCAGAGAAAACATGAGAAAAATTTTAATATGCCCAACACTGCAGTCTTGGTTTACCACCACACATGTACACCCAGCCCCAACCTGCTTCTTCCCAGGCCTTCCCTATCTTGTCAAATGGTGAATTTGTTCTACCTGTGGCTCAAGCCAAAAACTAAGTCATTCTTGAATCCTCCTTTCCTCTCATATCAGCCCACATCCATTCGCACATCCTGTTTTCTCTACCTTCAATATATGTCATGGATTCGACCATGTTTCACTGCTTTTTGCTGCAGCCATTGCTATTCCTAGGAACCGTCACCTGCTTGATCGCAGTAACCTTCTAACTCGGCTCTGCTCCACCCTGTTCACACTTATTCTAACATATTTTCCACATAGTATCCAGGGTGATCCATTCAGAATGTAAGCAGACTCTACTGTTCAAAGTTTTCCAGAGGCTCCGGTATCGTTTACAGTAATATCCAGAATCCTGTTTCCTCCACTGATGCATGATTTGCAGATTGTATGGTCTGCCCTTCGTTCCCGCCTCGGATCTCTTCTCCTGCCTTTCTGATCTCACCTTCCACTCCCCCTCACTCTTCTTCAGACACACTGTTGCCCTTGCTGTTCCTTGAGTGTGCCAAGTTTGCTTCAGCCTCAGGGCCTTTGCAGTTCCTTCAGAAATTGACACCGTTCGCCTCTTCACTTGCTTGATGTGTCTTAGAGGAGAAGCTCTTCCATCCAGTATAAGGAGGTCCTTCCTACTGTTAATCTTTATTCCTTTACTCTGTTTCTTTTTCTTCTTTACACTTACCGCATCTGACATCTTACATTGTTTATATGTTGTCTTCCTCCCCACCTCCCACCTCTGCCATTGAAGTGTGATGATTGTTCTCTGTTGGGATTACTCCTTTAAGTCTCAGTGTTTAGAACAATATTTAGCCCATAGTAGGTGCTCAGTAATTGTTTAATGACAAATTTCATGCCTTCTCTTCCTTCTCCTTTCTGCCTTGCCTCATGTGTCATTGAGAAAACAAATTAAAAAAATCACAGGAACTCCCTTATTTTTTCCTGTTGTCTGTTACTGATTTCTAGTTTGTTTCCATTATAGTCAAGCATACTCTGTATGACTTCAGTTCTTTTATGATTGTTGAGGTTTGTTTTATGGCCCAGGGTGTGATCTAGCTTGATGAATGTTCCATGGGCACTTAAAAAAATGTACACTCAGCTATTGTTGGGTCAAATGTTCTGTGTATATGAATTAGATCCTGTTGGTTATGTTGTTCAGATCTTCTAGTAAGTCTTTTGGTTTCTGAGAAGTGCGTGTTGAAGTCCCAACTAGTGAGTGTGTCTGTTTCTCCTTTCAGCTGTATGAGTTTTGCTTCGTGTATTTTGAGATGTGTCTGATACGTACACATTTAGGATCACATGTCTTCCAATGCATTGATCCTTTTATCGTTATGTAGTGTCCCTCTTTGTCTCTAGTAATTTTCTTTGCTCTGAAGTCTACTTTATTGGGTAGTAATATAGCAATTCCTGGTTTTTCATCAAGTCTGTATTGATAAAAAGTACATGTACTGATTTTCTCTGAATTCCTTCCTGTAAAGTAGAATATTTTTGCTTCTAAGAAAGGGCAGCTTCTCCACTTGTGATATGAATTCCATCCACCCCACTCCACCCCCTCAAGGACATCACTCCTGCAGGTATCCCCACTTTTTCTGTCTTCTGCATCTGCAGTCTTCTCTCTACCAATCATTTCTGTCAGTATCCTAACATAAAGCAGTACACACAAAACAAACCAGAAAACTCCCTACACACCAGCCGCTACCAGCCCCATTCCCTTCCTTCTCTGTAGAGCACTCCTCCCTTGTGCTCTGGCCTGAGCCTACTTTTCTCTCGTTCACTCTTCAGCCCACTGTTATCTGGCTTCTTTCTCCATATTCCACCAAAAGTGCTCTTGTCAGGGTTACCATCAAACTTCCTGTTGCCAAATGCTCATTTCTAAGCACCCCTCCTCCTACACTAGAAACAGCAGAATATGCACTTCCTGCAGGCAAGCTGTCAGGACCCAGGATGGGGCCAGTCAGTGTGTGTCTAGTTCCTGCTCTCAAATTAACCCATTAGAAAAACCTCTTCTTCCCTGGGGAAGAGAGAACAGGAGGATAGGAGCATACACCAGAGGTATTCTCCAGTAGAGGTCCTCACATACAAGGGAGGTGGGGGAGGGGTAAGTGTCCTTCCAATGTTAAGCTTCTGCAGTTTTGATTCTGTGCTTTATTGTCTCTTTCTGGGATCTTGCATATAGTTGATTATTATGTCTAAATGACATTTTGAAACATAGTCTGATATAACTTCCTAGTGAAATCTTAACTATACATTTAATGAAATTACTAACTGGTAGGATGTCATAAATTTAAAATTTAGTCCTTATAAATTCTGCTAGAAATGAATGCTTCTTAGGTACATGTAGTAATTTTTGCTTGACTTCTTATATATCTATTTTTCCTTCTTATAGGGTGATTGCTTTTTAAAAAATATTAGTTATAAAGGCCGCAGCTCTTTGGGGACTATACTTAGAAACAATGGAATTTTTATGATTTAATATTCGAGTAACAATTGTCTTTTCCATATAGTTTAGATGAAAGCTTTATTAAGAGCCAGGCCTAGTACTCTGCCCTGAAGGGCAATTGAATTTTCTAAGTGGCAGAGGAGCCTAATTTCACAAGTGAAAAAGAATTAGTCTGTGAATTTAAGGGACTGCCATGGTAAGGGCCAAATTTTGCATTGATCATATACATGTTAACATAGCTGCTGCTTTCCCTTGCCATCCTACACATTCCAACTCCTCTCTTACTTTCTGTATGTTATAGTTAACACATATTTGCCTGGAGTGAATTTCCTCTGTATATATGTAATAAAACTACTAAGAATTGTATTCAGTTTGTAGTGGAAATCCAGGCCTGTTATGGGGTGGGGGTGGGAATATTTGGTTTAGAGTGTTTGCTTCTTTAGGTAGACTTTTATACTTAACTGGTTTGAAACCTTGCTGCTGGGATCCATCTGTAAACAGACTTAATCACAAAAGGTCAGGGGAAATGAGCCTTTATCCAAATGACAATTACATACACATGTTTGCCTTAATGTCATTCATTTCTGGTTAATTTGATCTTTAAGCTCTCCTTCCTGCTTTAGTGTAAGCTTTTCCATAACCAAATGATGTTTTAAAACATCTGTATGATACATGTTCTACTTAACAGGCATTGAAGCTATATGATTGTCTATAAAACAGACTTTTGTTAATGAGTGTTAAGAACTTTGATGATAGCTGTAAGAATACTCAAGGACTTTTGTTTAGTAGAAGTTTGCATAGATTGTCCAAACATGTGAAAATCTATGTAGTTTGAGGTTCTTTTTATTCTCCATCCTCCCCCAATTCTACCTACCTGTGACCTGTTTACCTTCAACTTAATAGGTAGCTACTGAGTTTCTGCCAAATGTAAAACATTTTGGAATTGGTGGTGAGCCAGTTCCTTTCAAGCTCTTAGATCCAGATGAGGGAGACTGGTAGGTAATGTGTTCCTAAGTATAGGAATAGCTTCATGGAAGGAGCTGGCCCTGAGGAATGTGTAGAATTTTCATTCATTCAATAGTCTAGGCCTTAGAGCATTTAATTGAGAGAATAGGGAAAGGACATTGCTCTATCAATGAATATTTTGTATGTGCCTGAAAGAACTACAATGCTAAATCTCTCTTTCAGAGTTAAAGTTGCCTCTCACACAGATTAGAATCGACTGTCCCTTTTTTATGCCTTCACAGAGCTCCATGTTATTTCTATTGATATTATAGCACCTACAATACTTTATTGTACTTTTTAAACCTTTGACTCTCCCTCATTAAATTCTTTGAGGATAGGAACTGTGTCTGTATCTATGTAAGTAAATCTATGCACCTTACTCAGTTCCTGGAATACACTTGACTTGCTTGAAATTTTTACCAAATAATATCTGTATAATTGAGTATTACCCCTTTTGCAGACCGTATACTAGCTCCAGTATTGATGTTGCTGTTGAAAACATGTGGGGCTCCTTGTGGTGTTAGAGGGAGTGCTAAGAGAGATGGTTGGGAGAGACCAGATAGTTGCATAGACGGGACCTCAGATTGGTTTGATCTTCAGCTGAGTAGGTCCAAAAACTCATCCCTGTACTCAGATTTTTTCAGACTCAGTGATACTGATTCTGAGGCTCTGTAGCACAGGGGAAGAATTCCAGGCTTCGGGAGCCAGAGATCTCAGTTAAATCCCAACTCTGGTGTCTACTAGTTTTCTCATCTGAAAAATAGAATGATAACAAATAGAGTTAATTTGATAATTAAAAGAGATAATGTATATAAATTATGTACCGCAGCAAGTACAAATAGTAGCTATTATTAGTTAGCTATTGTTATGATAATAAAACCTGGCAGATACTGATTTACAAACCAAATGCCAAATCTATTAATTTACAATATTAGTGAAACTGCCAAATAGAGTAAAATTGTTGTGTCCACTGTGTATTCTTTCCCAGTTAGGAAATTTGGGCTCAGAAAGGTTGCTTAGAGAATCAAGAGAAATAGTTGAATTATCTTAATAGCTACCATCACCATGCTTTGTTTGCCTGATGTGTTAATCTTCCCTAAAAGGATTAAACTATCATGTCAAACAGAACTTACTTTGGTTCCCTTTACCCTGGCTTAATTTACCCTTTGCCTTTCTGAAACTCTAGATTGATTATACCTTGCTTCTTTCAGCTTATTCCTCAAATCTGGACAGCATCGTTCATTTTAGCTTATATAATGGTCAGGTTAATGCCAAATTTTTAGGGTATTTTCTGCTTAGGTTTGTAAGATATCTCATCCCATCAAGTGACTTCTATAAATTGTTAATATTATCTATTTTTGTCAGAGTTCATCTATTTCCAAGTTCTGGGAGGTACTTTCACTTCCTCTGTATTCGGTATACTCTGCTTTTGGCATTGTAAAACACTGTTTTGAAATTTCTCATTGATAGGTAGTTTTCATCCTTTGAAAATGAATCTGACTTTTTAGTAATAGTGGAAAGTCAGATGCAAATCGGCAAAGTCAGCCAGTTTGATAAGAGGATTAATACCATTTTTATCTAAGAGTCATGTCAATAAAATTCTAATCCTTTTCTGAATTGTCTTACAAGGAATTCTCCAGAGGAGGATTCTAAAATATCTTGAGCAGTGACAGTAAGGGTAAACAGTTGGAGTAACTTCTCATGTTATTCATTCTGATGAGGATGTTGGTCATTTGTATACATGCTTTTTAAAACATTTTATAGTCATTTCATGTGTTCCATCTTGTCCACAAAAGTTTCTTTGTCTTCTTCTTTCGGACCCTCAACCTTCTAACCCAGTGGTTCTCATACTTTTTGGCCTGAGGACTGAGTTACAGCATAATAAATGGTTCAATATTTGTTATGTCGTACAAAATGGTCACCACAGCAGTTCCGGTTAACGTCCATAACCAAAAGGGTTGTTGTTTATGTGGGTTATATCTGTCAGTGAAATGGAGAAATTTAAAATACTTAGGGATTTCGCCAATGCCTTAAGTATTGGGATGCTGTCAAGCTCACGGTAGTGGATAAAAGTTTTCCAAAATTCAAATTTTATCATTGGCAACAAATACTGTCAGTTAGTTTCCTTAAAGTGACCAGCTGACTTTCTTTGTTTTCGGTAAAATGTCTGCCAAATAACAAAGTCTGTGTAATCCTAATTTGTCTATCAGTCATTCTTTCAAATAAAAGGGCGTTCTATGAAAAAGTATCCAGCTCAGGTAATCATACAAGTGCTTTTCCTAGAGAAAAACCATTGTATTTCAGTTTGGAGCAAAAGTGCTTTCCTTATCTGTGTGTGAACTTGGGGGAAGTCCCCAAGACTGCCTTCACTTCAGATACCAACTGCAGCGTTCCAGGTCCTCGTGACCTCACTCATTCTGACATTAATTGCATGTTTGGGGGTCCCCAAGACCACCTTCAGGTTTAGTGATTTGCTGGAAGGACTTACAGAATACGCTGAAAGCTTAGTCATGGTTATAGTTTACTACAGCAAAAGGATACAGATTAAAATCAGCCCAGGGAAGAGATATAATGGGACAAAATCCAGAATTCCAAATATGGAGCTTCCAATTGTCCTGTCCTAGTGGAGTATGGACAGTGCTAACTGTCCCCAGCAACAGTGGGGGACAGTATGCCAACCAAGGAAGCTCCCCTGAACTTTGGTGTCCAGAGTGTTTATGGGGCTTTGTCATGTAGGCATTGTCAGCCCCCCAACCAGCTGGCCTCTGTGTCCAGCCACTGATGCAGAGGTTGAGCTGACCCAAAGCCCTCACCTTTAGGTGAGGATAGTTGTGAGACTATCTGGTGTGGCTCAGGGCCCCCAGGTAAACAAAGACACTTTTATCAGCAGGATTTTCCAAGAGGCTTAGAGATTATCTCCCAGGAGCCAAGGGCAAAGGCCAGGCCTCTCTTTGGTCATGGTTAAATTCTTTCCTACTAATATGTTTCCCACGTCATCACAGGGAATATTTTCAACAGTACTCAAAGGTTATGATTTAATATGGAGTCAATACTTATTTACTGCCACATCAAAAACATTCTTATGCAAAAATAGTTTCGCTTGCTTCTTTTTCTGTGAGTGGTGAAGAGTACCGTGTGCACTAATATGGTTTGATGCCACTGCCTTGATTGTGCTGGGTGCCAGCAGTGTTACCCACCTTTGCTGCTGCACCATCAGTGCAAGTGTCAGCATAGTGAGAAAGACAAATAATGTCTTAATATTTATGAAAATAATTGACCACAGGTATGCCCTCAGAAGCTCTGTTTTAACTCAAAGCACTGTTGAGTGTAGTTAGCAGTCTTTAGCTTGTTTTGTGATAAAATCTCATCTCCTAGAGGACCTAACTGCAGGTTCTTTGAGGGTAGCTTAATTATCTTCATTTCTGTAGTCTCCATTTTACCTGCCATAGTGCTTTGTACATAATAGACATTCAGTAAATATTTGCCAAATTAATATATAGAACCTTTTCATCACTGCAGGAAGTCTTTCCAAAACTTTTGCTTCTGTTTAAAAAAAAAAAAAAAAGAAACCCACAAAGGATGACTGCTTTTCTTCGTTTGTGATACGCGTTTTTGTTGTTTAGAAGGGTTGTCAAATCTGTACTGTTTCCTTAGAACCTTGAGAATCAACTTTGATTTTATTTCCCACGTTGACATTTCAGTCTGTCTTGGAATTTTGCTTCCTGTAGTTCTAGCTCCTCCTGTCTTGGTCCAGGCACTTCTCCAGATTAGTGTGATGGACTTGAGCCTTTTCTCCGCATCTGGCTTTGCTCTCAAATCCATCCCCTCGGTAGCCACCAAGATGATCTGTTTGAAATGCAGATAATAATAGCTTATGCTTACTCTGTGCCAGGCCCTCTCGGAACACACTGAATCCTCAACAGTCTTGTGAGGGAAATACTGTTTGTTTTGCTCACTTTACTGATGAGAAACCTCAGGCCCAAAGACCTAGCTGTCTACTCTTAACTGTTCTCGATTGCTTCTTAAAACCCCTTGCTCTTATCTACAAGCCAAAGAGCGAACTCCAAAAGGTGACATCCAAGACCCTTTGTGATCTGACTTCTGTTCTTTTAGGACTTCATTATCTCCTGCCAGTTTCATGCCACAAGCTCTAGCAATTCAAATCTGCTTATAGTTTACCCCCACACTGTGCTATTATAACCTTTGCACCTTGGCTGACGTTGTCCCATCTGCCAGGTATGCCTGCTTGTGCCCTGTTCACGAATTCACGAATTCACGTGGGAGCTTCTCGGGGAAGTTTTTCTCCACCTTTCTCTCTGTCTCCTCCCCCCCGCCTCCCCTCCCCTAGGTAAGGAGCTGGCGATATAATGGGCAGACAGATTAAAAGCTGATACCTGATAACAAGTGTGGTGAGCAGAGTGAGAAAGGTAATTATAATGAGTAAGGAAGGTAAATACTTTGCAATTAGCAGTTTGGTCCTGTGTCCCAAAGACCCCATCAGCTTCTTTGAGGGCAGGGACTCATTTTATACCCACTGTATATGGTACATTAACAAAAAATAAAGTATTTTCTGAATAAATGAACACAACTTTTCTCCTAAACTGTATTTTCTATTTCATATTTTCCTTCAGATCCTCAATGATGAAAAGTCTTGTACAGACTTTTGGAAAATTGAATAAATGTCGATTTCTAGGATTTTATATTTTTAAACAATGAGTTTTCCTTCTCTTTTTTTTCCCTTTCGCAAGCTCCTTGCCCGACTGGAAGGTAGAAGTTCCTTGAAAGAAATAGAACCACATCTGTTTGCTGATGAAGATTCACCTGTGCATGGTAAAAACACAATCTCAAGCCAAAATATAGTGTCATAAATTAAGTTTTATTAAACAAGTTTTTCCCCCACGTATATTCATATACATACACACCCTTCTAGCAACAGCCTATATGGGTTACACTGTGAAATTAAAAACTGAGAAAGATGATGATGAGACACTTTTTTTTTTTTGATGAGACACTTTTAAGCCTTTATTATCTGTGTCAGATGAGATGGGGTTTGGCTTATTTGCAGTTAAGTCTTCAGTATGAAAACCTCTTTTATCCCAGCACAGTATTTAATGGGAGTTTTGTTATTTATTTTTATTCTTTACAAGTTTGAGAATCACAGGAAAGTCTTTCGGTACTTGGTAGCTCTGTTAATATTTTTGCAATAGGGAGAATAATACCCACTTGTTTTACTGGCCCCTCTACACGAGGGAGAACTAGAAAGAAGCTAGTGTGCTTAGGTGGTTTTCTTCTTTTTTAATATAACAGCCTTAAAGAGATACAGTTCACCCATTTAAGTGTACAATTTGCACACTTAGGCATCTGTCGGCACAATCAATTCTAGAACATTTTCTTCACCCCAAAAAGAAACTTTTGCCTATTACTAGTCACTACCCATTTCCTTTCACATCCCTTAGCTCTAGGCAACCACTAATCTACTTTCTGCCTCTATAGATTTGCCTTTTCTGGACATTTCATGTAATTGGAATCATACAGTATGTGGTGTTTTGTCACTGACTTTTTCCACTTTGCTTAATATTTTCAAGATTTATCATATTGTAGCATGCATCAGTAGTTCACTCCTTTTTATTGAATAATAATATTCTATTGTACCCATTCATCAGTTGGTGTGTACATTTGGGTTGTTTCTACTTTTTGGTTGTTATGACTAATGCTGCTATGATCATTTTGTGTACGAGTTTTTCTGTGGAGAAATGTTTGCAGTTTCCTTGGATAATACCTCTGAGAGGGACTGCTAGGTTGTATGGTAACTCTGTGTTTAACCTTTGGCACAATTGCCAGACTGTTTTCCAAAGTAGCTGCTTGGGAATTGCCACATTTTACTTGCCACTATCAGTGAAGTGTATAATGGTTCCAATGGTTCCAGTGAAGTGTATAATGGTTCCAATTTCCCCACTTCCTGCAAACATGCTACTGTCTGTCTTTTTGATTATAGCCTTCCTAGTGAGTATGAAGTGATACCTCATTGTGGTTTTGATTTACATTTCGCTGACAGCTAATGGTATTAAGCATCTTTTACCACAATAAAAAAACAAAATGTCCTTCTTTGTCTCTAATAACAATTTTTGTCTTAAAGTATATTTTGCCTGATAATAGGCTAGCCAATTCAGCTCTCTTTTGGTTACTGTTTGGTTACTATCAGCCTTGTGACGTGAGATGTAAAGGGTGCCCGTTGTAAACAACCTATAGTTGGATCATGTTTTTTTATTCCATTTTGTCAATCTGCCTTTTGTCTGGACAGTTTAATCCATTTATTACTATTATTAGTTAAGATAGGGTTTATGACTGCCATTGTGCTATCTGTTTTATATGTGTCTTACGTCTTTTTCGCTTCTCTGTTCATCCTTTACTGTCTTCTTTTGTGTTAAATAGATATTTTCTAGTGTAGCATTTTAATTCCTTGTCATTATTTTTACTTTTTTTTTTCTTTGAGTTATTTACCTCGTGATTGCCCTGAGGATTACAATTACCATCTTAATTTATAACAATCTGGTTTGGATTAAATACCATCTTAATTTCAATATTTTATAAAAAAATTTTGCTACCGTATAGCTCCATTCCTGTCCCCTTCCTTCGTGCTGTTTTAAATTACATATTTATATACGGTATGTCCTTAAACACACTTAAAATTTTGCTTAGTTAAAAATCATTAAAATTACTTAATGCAGTTGTTTCTTAAATCAGATGAAGAAATAATTAAAAATATAAAACACTTATACTGTCTTTTATATTTACCTATGTAGTCCTATGTTCTTTATTAACTCACTTGGATTTGTTACTGTCTACTGCTATCCTTTCATGCAGCTTGAAGGACTCCTTTTAGTATTTCCTATAGAGCATATCTGTTAGTTAAAAAAAATTCTAAACTATCAATAATAAATGACAAATTTTTTTTTTTTTTTTTTTGGCAGTACGCAGGCCTCTCACTGTTGTAGCCTCTCCTGTTGCAGAGCACAGGCTCCGGACGTGCAGGCTCAGCGGCCGTGGCTCACGGGCCTAGCCGTTCTACGGCATGTGAGATCTTCCCAGACCGGGGCACGAACCCGTGTTCCCTGCATCGGCAGGCGGACTCTCAACCACTGCGCCACCAGGGAAGCCCTAAATGACAAACTTTGATCAAACATGTTAGACAAAAGATTGAACTGTTTTTATTCTATCAGAAAGGATATTATTAAGTTGAGCCTTACGAAACTGACATTAAAACATAGGTTCGAGGACTTCCTTGGTGGTGCAGTGGTTAAGAATCCTCCTGCCAGTGCAGGGGACACGGGTTCAAACCCTGGTCCGGGAAGATCCCACATGCCATGGAGCAACTAAGCCCGTGTGCCACAACTACTGAGCCCACGTGCCACAACTACTGAAGCCTGCGCGCCTAGAGCCTGTGCTCCCCAACAAAGAGAAGCCACCGCAATGAGAAGCCTGTGCACCGCAATGAAGACCCAGTGCAGCCAAAAATAGATAAAATGAAAACAAAAAAAAAATAGGTTTGAAGCACAGCTTATACATTTGAATATTACATTTATAGAAACTTTAAAAACACCATTATGTTCAGTCACTGACAAAAAAGTTTACTTGAAACGATGATAGCTCTTAGAGCTATAAAACTGGTTAGATGGAAAAAAAGAACTGGTTAGATGAATATTCATTGGAGCAACAGCATACATAAGCCTGGGATTATAAGAGTTATTTATCAACAACAGCAGTTTATCAGAAACTGTTATAGGGAAGCTCAAGTTGAAGCTGTAAGCGATTTAGGTGTCGCAGGGTCTCTAATGCTGCTGTAAAACATATTTAATACTTTTTCTGCATGGTACTTATTCAGTACCATATACAGACTCATTACCTCTTCACTACTATAATGATTGTACTCTGCAAATTCAGCATATTTGTTATACAATTAGTAGGTTGGTACCTAGATGGTGTATTTTTTTGGCTTTTCTTTCTTTGACTTATTTTGAAGGCTCTTTAAATTCGTAAACTTACTCCGACAATCTGTTAACCCAAACCCCTTACGCATTCTATTTGTGAGAGTAACTATCAAGGCCAAACCATCCAGATTTTCTGATTTAGTTTAATTTGTCTAATGTCAAACTGTAGAGGTGATTTTTGGGGGTTTTTTTGGGGGAGATTGTTTCCTTTAACTACCAGTTGTAATATGCAGTCGTTTGCCTGGACTAGGGTGAGATTTTTTTAACAGCTCACAGAAACTTACAAGATAGTGATTCAGATGCAGTTAAAAGGACCGTGTCTCCTCTACAGAACATAATGTTTGAATATTTTTATTATTACTTTTTTGGCTGCATTGGGTCTTCATTGCTGTTAAGCGGGCTTTCTCTAGTTGCAGCGAGTGGGATCTACTCTTCGTTGCAGTGCATGGGCTTCTTATTGCAGTGGCTTCTCTTGTTGCAGAGCACAGGCTCTAAGTGTGTGGGCTTCAGTAGTTGTGGTGCAAGGGCTCAGTAGTTGTGGCTCAAGGGCTGTAGAGCACAGGCTCAGTAGTTGTAGCTCACAGCCTTAGTTGCTCTGCAGCATGTGGGGTCTTCTGGGACCAGGGATCAAACCCATGTCCCCTGCATTGGCAGGCAGATTCTTAACCACTGCACCACCAGGGAGGTCCCTGAATATTATTTTTTTATTTTTTATTTTTTTTGTGGTACGTGGGCCTCTCACTGCCGTGGCCTCTCCCATTGCGGAGCACGCGCAGGCTCAGCGGCCATGGCTCACGGGCCCAGCCGCTCCGCAGCATGTGGGATCCTCCCAGACCGGGGCACGAACCCGTGTCCCCTGCATCGGCAGGCGGACTCTCAACCACTGCGCCACCAGGGAAGCCCTATTATTTTTGATCTTATGATTAGATAGTAAATGTTTATAAAAATCAGTGAAATTGATTTCAGTTCATCATTAAACATATTTGCAGGGAATCTAGTTCAAGAAGTTAATGATAGTATTCATGTGTAATTTCCAGGTTTGCAGATTTTACTTACCCAGTAAATGACCTTTTCCCCCACTTTGCTATTAATCTGTAAAAGGATAGGAGGGTTTCTATCTACCTAATAATCTCTTAGCCAGCCTTAAACTTTGCCTCAGTTTAACTTGTGCTGAACCAAGGCTCTAAGGAGTCCATATTTATACCACACCAGCTAGTCCTTCGTTAACACATGGATTTAGAAAGCCTTGTTAAACCATGTAGGAAAGCCTTACTCTTTTGTGTTATGATGAAAAATGTTCACGAGCACCACCCCTCTCTCCAAGAAAATACTTGGCAAACTTTTCATTTTTTCCCCTGTTCTGAGAATCCAGAAAATATCCAGAGATATCTCACAGTTACCCTCTGACCAATATCACGTATTTCTAGCTCTCTGTGGAGTCCCTCCTCTTTTACTTCAGAATATGTTACATTTCTCTTATCTTAATTTATCTTCATTTGACTCTCCAGCCACATGGAACTGCTACTGAATTTTTTACTTTTTAAATGAGCCTAAACCATTGTGTTCTTTTCTAGTCCCTGACGTGTCCCTACCTTCCCCCACTCTGATTTCTCTCCTTGTTCTTACTCTAGAGGCAGTGACTGCTCCCTGTGCTGCCTTTTCAGCTTATTGACTTCTTTTTTTTTAATAATAGACTTTTAAAAAAATATTTATTTATTCATTTTTGGCTGCGTTGGGTCTTAGTTTCAGAACATGGGAGCTTTCATTGCAGCGTGCAGGCTCTTCGTTTTGGCACGCGGGCTTCTCTCTAGTGGTACACGGGCTCAGTAGTTACAGCACACAGGCTCTAGAGGGCGCGGGCTTAGTTGCCCCGCGGCACGTGGGATCTTAGTTCCCCGACCAGGGATCGAACCCGTGTCCCCTGCATTGGAAGGCGGATTCTTAACCACTGGACCACCAGGGAAGTCCCTCAGTCTATCTTCTGAGTATCTCAGTTTTTAAAGTTTGGTTCATAAAATAATGTTTACATTAAATGTGCTTTTGCAGGCTACACATTTACTGCTATAAGGTTACTATCCAGGACCAGTTTAGTGATCTGTTTCCTACCTCTCCCCTGCCATTATTTTATTTTTAGAACTTTTCTGCTGCATTTAGTATTATTTAGTACTGTTTCTATTAAATTTCTGTTTTATCTGTCTTTATGCTGACTTCTCTAACTGTGGATCTATCTGAAGAATTGAGTTTTGGCCCTCTATCTTAGTTTTAGGTTCACTCCCACCCCCCAAAGAGTTTTCTGTTCTCTATTTCTGTGTAACTTATTCCTAGATTGCTATATCCAGGCTCTTATTACTGTCGTGAATCTTAAATCGTAGTGGCTGTAGGATATATTTATTTGTGACACCTAGAGATACATCTTAACATACCATTTTGAAAGCTAAATTTTTTTTTGAAAGCTAAATTCTTGTTAGGATATTTACATGATTATGTGAATTAAAAATCTCTGCTGGGCTTCCCTGGTGGCGCCGTGGCTGAGAGTCCGCCTGCCGATGCAGGGGACACGAGTTCGTGCCCCGGTCCGGGAAGATCCCACATGCCGCGGAGTGGCTGGGCCCGTGGGCCATGGCCGCTGAGCCTGCGTCTCCGGAGCCTGTGCTCTGCAACGGCAGAGGCCACAACAGTGAGAGGCCTGCGTACCGCAAAAAAAAAAAAAAATCTCTACTCTGCTTATGTATTCTTTTTTACACAGCACTTCCAAGCCTATCTCTGAGAACTTTTAGATCACTACCTTAGGTTTAACCCTTACCTTCTAAGTGAAGGAGGCTGAAGACTTGATAGAAATGAAGTGTCAGCACACTCGGGCCCAGGGGCAGCTGGCCTTCACACCTGCCGACTCTGCTAACCAAAGCCACATCCCCACCTGTAACTCCCTACCACACCTGCTCCCTTTCAAAATGCCGTGTTCCAAAGTTGACTTTCTTCACCAAATGAGAACTTATGTTTTCATTCTTTAGATTTCTTCTAAGAAATTCTTAAGAAGAAAGTAATCTGATGAAATGCATTCCAAAGATACCGTACTTTGTGCTGGGGATAGAGTATTCAAGTCCCCACCTTAAAGTAGTGAACCAGAAATAGAATCAGTCAAGCAAATCATCAAAAATGATATAGCATGTTAAGTGTGATGACAGAAGATGATACAGTTTGCTCTTCCCACCTCCGAGTGTTGTTAACTAGGATCCAACGAGATACGCAGCCGTCCCTTTTCATTTGGAAAGCGCTATAAAAAGGTTGGTTACTGCTTCTCAGCCTCTTAGGCTGCCTTTCCTGGGGAAAGGAGAGAAGGTGCTTGTGTGTGGCCTGCTTGTTGGTCTCCGCGTCGTGTTTCTGCGTGGTCCTCTGTGTCCACCAAACCACTTTCAGGTTAATCTTGCTAAGCTGTGTTTTCAGCTTTCCTTCACTATCATTAATATTGGTTCAGTGTTAATGTTTCTTCATCTAATGCATGTAGCTTATTCTCTTTCTATAATAGAGGGCGGTAAAAGATTTTTATTTGGGGGCAGGGAGGATTTCCACTTAGCTCATCAGTTATATAGTAGGAGAGAGTAACTGGAACATCTGGATTGAATATAGTTTTAGTCACTGTGTTAACTTTTAATAAGAGCATCCATGAACAATTGTTAATATGAAAATAGTTTCACTCCTTGAGGCTGGAATCTTGGGGCAGGGGTTTGGGGGAGTCTTTTTCATTAAAATTTTGAATTGCAAATTGTATATAAGATTATAGTGGAAATTGGCTGAAGTTTTATACTACCTTAAATATGGTATGGTGACAGATTGCTAGGTTTCTTACACATTATTTGTGAATGTTCCAACATACAATGGTTTGTTAGGAATAACAGGAAATAAAGTAACTGGATTCTCAGATCAACTTGTAGTTTGTTTAGGGCCTAATAATCTGCATTTTTAACATAGTGTTTCCAATTATGTAGTTCAGCCATAAATTAAGTGGCAAACAGGGACTTCCCTGGTGGTCCAGTGTTAAAGAATCCACCTTCCAATGCAGGGGACGCGGGTTTGATCCCTGGTCGGGGAACTAAGATCCCACATGCTGCGGGACAACTAAGCTCGCGTGCCACAACTACAGAGCCCACATGCCCTGGAGCCTGTGTGCCACAACTAAAGAAGAGAAAACCCACACACCACAACTAGAGAAAAGCCCGTGCGCCACAACGAAGAGCCCGCATGCCACAACTAAGACCCCATGCAACCTAAAATAAATAAATAAATAATAAATAAATCTTTAAAAAAATAAATTAAATGTCAAGCAAACAAGAATTGGAAGGCCACTGTTTAGAGTGGATTTTGAAAAGCTCTGGAGGCTGGACAGTTTCCCCAGGTGTTTTATTTTATCTGTGCTGTTCTCAATGAAAGAGAGTTATTGGAAACTATATAGAAAGAGATTTGGGGTCTTCAAAGTTTAGAGTAGTTGACTTTGATTAATAATGCTAGGAAAATAATTCACAGTGCAGATGTCATTTCAGCAAGACAGTATCAAGCAATATTCATATAGCAAAGGGTAACTGAAGGCAGTTTGGAAACGTGCAGGGGTGTTTTCACCCGAGGGATGCAGTTGACACTTAGGGCCTGAAAGCTGTGGGTCCTTACTGCCTTGTATGTGTGAAACTGTACCATCAAGAACTGTTCCACCCATAATGCCAGCAATTTTGAGAAGCCCTGGTTAGGGACTGTTTCACTTGCACGTAGCAGAAGTCCAGCCAAGTGGCTTATTTTTCTCTCACAGGCATGGAGGCAGGCTGGTGTGCGAGGTTCCGTATTGTCATCCACGTCCTGGGTGCCTCCTGTCTTCCTGCCCCACCCTCTTTAGGGTCTGCCCTCCTCAGTGTATACTTGTCATCTTCGCTGTCATCTCAGAAGAGGGAGCGGCAGAGCAGACAGAAGTGGTGCCTGTGTGAGGACAGCACAACTTGGAAACCCCAACAGATGTCCACCTGTGTCTCATTGGCTACAGCTGTGCTGCCTGCTGGCCTCTCCTTGCAAGGAAAACTGAGAAAAATCGTTTTTAAGCTGGGCACATTGCTTTTCCCCAAAATTGGGGTTTTATACTTAAGGACAAATGAGAAACTGGATATGGGATAATTAACTACCAGAAATGGTGTGTACCAGTAGTCAGTAGCTTTTTAAAAGACCCTAGATCTGTGGCACTTTATTCTTAATGCTATAATATCACCATTTTAAGTGTGAGTATATGTGGACCCCTCACCAGGAGATTCCCTTAGGCCCATTTCAACCATGTCATTTTGTTTTTCAAATTTTCTTTGTGCTAATTAATAGCCAACACCTTTCTCAGAGGTGAAATTTAGTGATTTACTTTTTATTTCCTTATTTATTTGTATTTGCTTATACAAATCCGTTTTGGCAAATGGATTTAGATTTTCTTTCAAAAGGAAAACATTTCAGTGAATGTCTTTTTAAACATTTTTGCACACTTTTCATTTTGTAGGCTATCATTATTGTAGGCTATCAAATGCTGCTGCATTTTGACTGACATTTTTAAATTTTACACAGGTGATATTCTTGAATTTCATGGCCCAGAAGGAACAGGAAAAACAGAAATGCTTTATCATTTAACAGCACGATGTATACTTCCAAAATCGGAAGGCGGACTGGAAGTAGAAGTCTTGTTTATTGACACAGATTACCACTTTGATATACTTCGGCTTGTTACTATTCTTGAGCACAGAGTATCCGAAAGTTCTGAAGAAATAATAAAATACTGCCTTGGGAGATTCTTTTTGGTGTACTGCAGTAGTAGCACCCAGTTACTTCTCACACTGTACTCACTAGAAACTATGTTCTGTAGTCACCCCTCCCTCTGCCTTTTGATTTTGGATAGCCTGTCAGCTTTTTATTGGATAGACCGTGTCAATGGAGGAGAAAGTGTTCACTTACAGGAGTCCACTCTGAAGAAATGTTCTCAACTCTTAGAGAAGCTGGTAAATGAGTATCGATTGGCTCTTTTTGCAACAACACAAAGTATAATGCAGAAAACCTCAAGCTCAGCAGAAGGGCCTTCTTGTGCCTTTAATCTCCAGAGTGATGTGGATGTAGACTATAGACCCTATCTCTGTAAGGCGTGGCAACAAGTGGTAAAGCATAGAATATTTTTCTCCAAACAAGATGATTCCAAAACCAGCAACCAGTTTTCTTTAGTTTCACGTCATTTAAAAAGTAACAACTTAAAAAAACATTTTTTTATTATTGGAGAGAGTGGTGTTGAGTTTTGTTGATATGTATCATAAAATAGTCTTTGTAGGATATTATGCAGGTTTTAAAGCGTCTTTAATAAGCTAAAATGGTTTGATTCTAAAGTTCTTAAACTCTAAGGGAATTTAACACAACCGTGTTTCTATACAGAATGGATTTCTTAAACTAGTTACAGTAGAGCTTTAGAGTCTTCTTCCCTGTGTTGTTGAAGATTATTCAAAGTGATAATAACAATTAAGCTGTATTAAGTTGTTCTAAGACTAAACAAATAAGATACACATTTCAGTCCAAATAAAGTGGAATATTCTAACTTTGTGTCACATTTCTGGAATTCAGTTAAATACTTGTTTAGGAAAGTTGAAATGCATTTCTGAATTTTCATATGTGACTTCTTTAAGAAGCTGTAAATTTGGAAAATGTTTCTGTAGAGCTGTTATTTCTGTAAAGAGGATGAAAACAAGGAGCCTACCCAATCTGCCTTTCACACCAAAGACTGTGGAAAGTCAGAGCACTCTGATCTGTTTTACTGAATTCAAAGATGGAGCTGCATTATGCTTGAGTTTCTGTGTAATTTTTAAAACACAGGGAAATAAGATACCCATTCAAGGAGTTCTGTGAATATTGAAAATTTCATCTTTCTTGTTAAGTGATAGATAAATGCTAAAACTATATAGTAACTGTATGTTACTTGTGTTTTCTTACCCATTTAGAATACTTCAGACATACTCTGAAATGAATTGAAATGTTTCCAGCTGAGAGCTGGACAAGGCTCTATATACTTTGGCCCAGTAATGACCAGAAAGGGGAGCATGCACCTCCAGGGGCACACAAGGTAGTGTATTGTGGAAGAGGAAGAAAATTTTGAAACTTTGATTTATATATTTTAATCTAAGAAAAGATTAAATTATGCCAATATTTGATATTCAGATTGACCCTGGCACTCACTCGACCTATAAAGCAGATTGCCTTATGTCACATGTATATTTGAGGTATCCTGTGAGAAAAGTGGAAAGAATTGACAGTGGTGTTCTCACAGGTATGTTCATTTATATGTAACCTATTTAGTTAAAATTAATTGTACGTTCACTTATCTAACAAAGATTCTTTATAAGGGCTTAAAGGATCATCTTCATAATGCAGGCATAGCAGATGTAGCATGTGCTGTCCATACCTGGAGCTCCTGGAGCTTACCTGCAGTTCTCCAAACCCAAACACTTCTGAAGGTGTCTCTGGACGCCAGAGCCTGCTGCATGGGGCCCAGACCTGGCAGTCCTTAAGCAGTGAGGGTCAGGATATGGTAGATTAATGCACCTGCTTTCTCACTCCTCAGTGAGGACAACGACGTATTTCTCAGGGTGGCCCTGGTAGGACTGATTCCCAGTCACTTACAGCAATAATCTATCCATTAACTCACTGTTTATTGCCTCCCATCCTTCCCTCTCACTTCCCCACTCTCATGGGGCTCCTGGGATTGTCTCCCTAATGAGCAAATCCTTGTCTAGGAACTACTTTTGTTGTGGGTTGAGGGGGAACCAAACTGTCGGCAGGTGTAAGACTAACAGCCCCTCTAGGCTCAGTATTTGCTCTTTAGCCACATTATGGAATTTAAAATGATGGCATTCTAATTGGCTGTCAAGTTAAATTACATTGGATCACATTACTGTCATTCATACCCACTTACCTGTGTGCCATCAATATATGTTATCTTGCCATTAATATACTTTTAAATATTTACATATTTTTTCCATAGTTCATCCTTTTTCAGCTTATATTTTTCTGTATGTTATTACATGCAATACATGTTACACATAAGTAATTTATAAATATTTGTATGTTGAGGGAATATGCTTATTTTTCCCCCATAAGAGTGTGTGATCAGTAAGAGTGACAATCTCTTGCTGTAATTAAGAGGACTTGTTTTAGCTGTTGAGATGTGAAAATTCTGTTACCTCCCCTATCAAGCTCTGGGTGTGTGTTACATGTGTTTATGAAAAACTTAGCGACTCTTAGCAGAATTCTGGCCTTGGCTATGATGGGAGTTTCCATTTCTCCTCTGTATAAATGAAGTGCTAATTTAGTGGGCTGTTATTCACGGATTTATAACTTATTCTTCAGGAACATGATTAAAAAATAATGAACTTTTATATTAACTTAAATTATCAATTATGTATTAATGTGTCAGACCAAAGACTTAGTTATCTTAAAAAAGATTTGTTATCTAACATGTTGGAAGGAATTAATTCTGGCTAATAAAAAAGTCTTTTAAACTAAAAGTTACACCAGTGGGATTTCTTGAACACTGTAGAAAAATTAATACTTGTAAAAAGAATCAACCGTAAAGGAGTAGAAGCGGCACATCCTGAGCCACAGACGGCAGATACTGGGGATGCTGGATAGAACCAGAAGAATAACAGGAGTGGAGATTACGGATCTTAGGATACTTATCCCATTTACTTGTTTAAAAAGCTGGGGGGGGATCGTAAAATACATTTCTTATAGGTGAACTTCTCAGGGAGACCACTGTGAGAATCTAGTTTTTTAAAAAATGCATATGAGGGGCTTCCCTGGTGGCGCAGTGGTTGGGAGTCCTCCTGCCGGTGCGGGGGATGCGGGTTCGTGCCCCGGTCCGGGAGGATCCCACGTGCCGCGGAGCGGCTGGGCCCGTGGGCCATGGCTGCTGGGCCTGCGCGTCCAGAGCCTGTGCTCCGCAGCGGGAGAGGCCACAGCAGTGAGAGGCCCGTGTAACGCAAAAAAAAAAAAAAAAAATGCATATGAAAGATATTTCAGATGTTCATCTGATAAATGCTATATAAAATCAAGACAGTGCTCACCTTATCACTTCCACTGTATAAAGTTTTCAGCTTTCAGCTCTCAAATGCTGGATTATTAATATCATTCCAGAAAACTTTGATGCAGACTACTCTTCTGTATGGATTATCTAAGAATGAGGATGAAACAGACATTTTCAGATGAAGAGAAACTGAGAATTTACCACCAAAATTGCCTCACTAAAGGAACTTCTGAAAGATGGACTTCAAGGAGGAAGAATATGATCCCAAAGCCTGAAATGTAAGAAGTAATAGTGAGTAGAGAAAATAGTAAGCACTTGAAGAAATCTAAAGAAATATTGATAGTGTAAAACAACCTCTGATTTATGGGAGGAAGAAACAATATAAAGTAAAAATTCTAGGCATCCCATTGCCTATAAGCCTAGTACATATAAGGTAGGTAATTGAAATTATATCAATCTAAATAGCTTGTATTATTCTGAAGGAGAGTAAAGATATGGACCGACTTTAGGCTTCAGTGCTAACTTGACAATTTGAAGAGCTGCTTCTAAAAGAAACAAATTAATACATGCTCCAGTAGTATATGTTGAGGCAAAAGGGAAAAGAGAAAAACAAAAAATGAACAAACACAGAAAAACTGGATATAGGACAAATGAGCACTAAATAGTGCGGTCGAGATAAATCCAGTTATAAATGTGTTGAACTCTTCTGTGAAAAATCTTGGGTAATTAGGCTAGATTTTTAAAAATCTGCTATATGCTTTTTAAGGAAATACATCTAAAACCAAGATACAGAAATGTTGAGAGCCTAAAGATTAAAAAGACCAGAAAAGTATCAAAGGAAGCTCCTGGAGCTGTCTAAGTAGACTTTAACTGTGGTAATATTTTCTGTCTTAACTGGTTAATGATAGAAGGTTTAGTTTATGTGTCCTTTGTAAGATAACTTCAAAAATATAAAGCAAAAATTTAGAGACTACAAGGAGAAATTGACAGTCACCATCTTGGTAGACATTTTAATATATCTGGGAGACCAAGCAGTTAAAAAATCAGTTAAAGGGCTTCCCTGGTGGCGCAGTGGTTGAGAGTCCGCCTGCCGATGCAGGGGACATGGGTTCGTGCCCTGGTCTGGGAAGATCCCACATGCCAGGGGACATGGGTTCGTGCCCCGGTCCAGGAGGATCCCACCTGCGGCGGAGCGGCTAGGCCCATGAGCCATGGCCACTGAGCCTGCGCGGCCGGAGCCTGTGCTCTGTCCGCAACGGGAGAGGCCCGCCACCGGAAAAAAAAAAAAAATCAGTTAAAGAGAGAGAATCTAAGCACAAGCTCAAACTTGATCTAATAAACATATAGAACTCTGCAGACAAAATGAGAATGCATATCTCGAACACAAAAGGAAAATTTATGAAAACTGATCATGTGCTATGAGAAAACATCAAATTTCAGAGAGTCAGTATTATGGAGATCATTTTTCTTCATTATAATGTACTTGTCAGAAGTCGACAACAAAAAGGATAACTAGAAAGTTTCCAAATTTAGAAAAAAGTTTAAATTTCTAAATAATCAATAGGTCACATAAGATCATATTCACAATTAGAAAATACTAACATACAAATTGTTAGAAACAGAATAAACACAAAGGACACAGGAGAAAAACTGAGTAGAAATTACTGAAATAGAAGACACAAGAGAAGCAACAAAGTCAAATGACTGCCAAGAGCAAGGGCTCAAACAGTTTTCAGAGCTAACAGGAAGGCATGACTGTAAATAGAGAAGAGACTTTATATCAGTAACAACCGGTATCAGTAAATCTGAAAACTGAGACAGTGGACACATCAAAACAATCTCAAAAAAAACCCTGAAAAATACTGTAATCATTACAAGACTTGAATCAGTAATTTGAACTCTCCCCAGTCATTTAGGGGGACTTCCAGTAATAGCAGAATATGTCGCTACCAAAACAAATCCTCCCTGGAGGATGACAATATCATTTGTAGGCCTCAAGTTATTTTTAAAAGTGAATTCTTAAATGCAGTGTCCAAAATACAATCTAAGGTATTACGACACACAAAAAGACAGGTCTCTATGGGTGAGAAACTGCAGAAAGAAATGACCACCCCCCCACAGACATGAATGTATATGTCAATACATCCACAACTCATGCAGACTAAGAATACATGGGAGGATCGCCATGAGTCAGGAGTCGGGTAAATGGAGTGGGTGTTCTAAGGTCCTTACATTGTCTGGGAGAAGGAAAGATATCAACGTTAGACACTAATAAAGAGATTGCATCTTATGATTTCTAGAATAACCACTCAAGAATAGAAGAAAAAAGTTATAACTTTTCACATTAAAGGAATGGACAAAGATCCTCCATTAAATGTGAACTAAGAGGAGGCTGGTATATGTACAGTAATATCAGACAAGATACTAAGGTAAAGATAGAAGGTATCTTTACTAGAGGTAAAGAAAAAGTGAAGTTGATAAAACTTTCAGTTCACCAGGATAATATAAAGTTTACAGACATACAAGGGGAATAGAGACATTGAGAATTATGTTTGGAGATTTTAACACCTGAGTAATTGGTAAACAGTAAACAAAACAAAATCAGTAAGGATACTAAAAATAGAACAGGATGATCCACAAACACCACACCACTCATCAAGTGCAGAATACATTATTTTCCAGCATGCTTATAGCATTTTTTAGGGACCATATACTGGGCCATAAAGCTGTGTCAACAAAATTCAAAGGATTGAAATCACAGAGTAAGTTCTCCAGTGCTGATACAATTACACCAGAAATCAGTAATGAAAAGATAATAGAAAATCTGCGTATATTGGAAAAGTAAGGAATAAACTTCAAAATAAAATAGGTTGGAGATATCACAATAGAAAATATAAAATATTTAATTCACTAATGAAATTTATATCAAATATGAGGAGTATTGTTAAAACAATACTTAGGGGGAAATTTATAGCCTTAAACCCTTTTGTTAGATCAGATGAAAGGCTAAAAAAGGAGCTAAATAAGCATTTCCTTAAAGAAGAAAATGAATAGTAAATTAAATCCCCTTCCCCAAATAAAAGAAATGTAATAACAAAAGCAGAGATAAACAAAATGGGAAAAATGTAATAAGGATCAATAAAGCCAATACAGAGGAGGCAAGAATATACAATGGGGAAAAGACAGCCTCTTCAATAAATGGTATTGGGAAAACCGGACAGCTACATGCTAAAGAATTCAAACTGGACTACTTTCTCTTCACCATGCACAAAGGTAAATTCAAAATGGATTAAAGACTTAAATGTAAGACTCCGAAAACTTCTAGAAGAAAACAGGCAGGATGCTCTTTGACAGTGGCCTTAGTAATAATTCTTTTGGTTGTATCATCTCAGGCAAGGGAAACAAAAGCAAGAATAAACATATGGTACTACATCAAATTAAAAAGCTTTTGCACAGTGAAGGAAACTATCAACAAAACAGAAAGGCCACCTACTGAATGGAAGAAGATATTTGCAAATGATATATCTGATGAGGGGTTAATATCCAAAATATACAAAGATCTCATACGACATCAAAAAACCAACCCAATTAAAAAATGGGCAGAGGATCTCAATAGGCATTCACCCAAAGAAGACATACAAATGGCCAACAGGAAAAGATGCTCAACATCACTAATTATCAGGGAAATCCAAATCAAAACCACAATGAGATGCTACCTCACACCTGTCAAAATGGCTGTTATAAAAAGACATCAAATAGCAAATGTTGGTGAGGGTGTGGAGAAAAGGGAACCCTAGTGCACTGCTGGTGGGAATGTAAATTGGTGCAGCCACTATGGAGAACAGTGTGGAGATTCCTCAAAAAATTAAAAATAGAGCTACCATATGATCCAGCATTTCCACTCCTGAGTATTTATCTGAAGAAAATGAAAACACTAATTAGAAAAGATAGATGCACCCCATGTTCATTGCTGCATTATTTACAATAGCCAAGGTACGGAAGCAACCTTAAGTGCCCATCAGTAGATGAATGGATAAAGATGTGGAATGTATACACACACACACACAAAATGGAATATTACTCATAAAAAAAATGAAATCTTGGATTTCCCAGGTGGCACAGTGGTTAAGAATCTGCCTGCCAATGCACGGGACACAGGTTTGAGCCCTGATCCAGGAAGATCCCACATACCGTGGAGCAACTAAGCCCGTGTGCCACAACTACTGAGCCTGCACTCTAGAGCCCATGAGCCACAACTACTGAGCCTGTGTGCCACAACTACTGAAGCCCACGCACCTAGAGCCTGTGCTCCGCAACAAGAGAAGCCAGCGCAGTGAGAAGCCTGCGCACCGCAACGAAGAGTAGCCCCCGCTTGCTGCAACTAGAGAAAAGCCTGCGCGCAGCAACAAAATTAAATAACTTTATTTAAAAAAAAAACAAAACTGAAATCTTGCCATTTTCAACAACATGAATGGGCCTAGAGGTTATTATGCTAAGTAAAATAAGTGAGACAAAGACAAATACTGTATCATTTCACTCATATCTGGAATCTAAAAAAAACAAACATAAAACAGAAACAGTCATAGATACAGGGAACAAACAGGTGGTCACCAGAGGGGAGAGGGTTAGGGGGATGAGAGAAATAGGTGAGGGAGGTTAAGAGGTATAAACTTCCAGTTGCAAAATAAATGAGTCACAGGTATGAAATGTACAGTGTGGGGAATATAGTCAATAATTATGTAATATCTTTGGTGACGGGTGGAAACTAAACCTATCATGGTGATCATTTGGAAATGTATGGAAATGTCAAATCACTATGTTGTGTAACAGGAACTAGCATAGTGTGGTAGGTCAATTATACTTCAAAAACAAACTCATAGAAAAAGAGGTCATACTTGTGGTTACTAGAGGTATGGGGTGGGCATGGGGGGAACTGGATGAAGGCCGTCAAAGGTACAAACTTCCAGGTATAAGTACCAGTGGTGTAATATACAGCATGACTAATTAACACTGCTGTATGTTGTGTAGGAAAGTTGTCAAGAGAGTGAATGGTAAGAGTTCTCATCACAGGATAAAATATTTTTTCTGTGTCTTTAATTTTGTATCTATATGAGATGATGGATGTTCACTACACTTACTGAGGTAATCATTTCATGGTGTATGTAAGTCAAATCATTATGTTGTACACCTTAAACTTACACGGTGCTGTATGTCAAATATATCTCAATAAAACTGGAAGAAAAAAGACATATATATATTTTATATATATATATATATATATATATATATATATATAAAAAGAACACTAAAGACAATCAACAAACAATTCAATGAAATGTAAATAGCATCATGACCAAGTTGGGTTTATCCCAGAACACAAGGTGGGCCTAGCATTTGAAAATCGGTAAAGTTTGCCACATAAACTAGATTAAAGGGGGAAAAGTTAAGATACCAAACAATGCAGAAAAAGTGTTTGATAAAATTCAGTTATTTCATGGTAAGTCACTGTAAGTTTCTCAGGAAGAGATTAAAGTAAAAATTAATGTGAGTACATCAGTAGATACAGAGAAGCCTTTAATAAAATTCAACATCTTTTCACAATATTAAGTCTTTCTGTAGAATAGAAGAGAATTTCCTGGAACTGATAAAAGGTATCTATAAAAACCCCGCAGTAAACATTACTAAATAGTGAAACAGTAGAAGCATTACTTTTAAAATGAAGAACAAGACAAAAAGTCTGCCGTCACTTTCAACATTGTGCTAAAAGGGTCAGCACAGTAAGGCACGGAAAATGAATAAAAGGCGTCAGGAAGAAACAAAGTTGTCATTATTGTAAGATTATACGGTTGTGTACATGGAAACCCAAAAGCCATCTGTAAATAGATATTAGAATTAAGAGTTTAGCAAATGTGTTAGTTAAAAGATCAACATTTAAATATTTCTAAATACCAGCAACAGGATTAGAAAAATGGAATTTTAAAAGTACACAATTTCAATCATAACTAAAAATATAAGATACCTAGAAATCTCACAAAAATATGCAAGGCCCTTTTGGAGAAAATCACAAGGCTATATTGAAAGAAACTAAAGAAAATCTAAACAAATGGAGAGAGGTAGCATGTTCATAGACTGAGAGACTCAGTATTATAAAGACATCAATTCTGCTACTGATTAATTGATCCCGTGCAATTCCTGTCAAAATCCTAACACAGTATTTTTGTTTTCTTTCATTTTGGAACTTAAATGATTCTTAAATTTAGCAGAGCAAGGAGCCAAGGACAGCCGAGACCCTTGTATCAGTTCAGGTCTTCTAGGAGACAGATGCAAAAATGTGGCTAGAAGTGTGGGATGTAAAGGATAAAGAGAAGAAGCAGGAATAGGCAGGGAGAGCATTCAGAGTGTGCTGCACAGCTCTGAGAAAGTCTTGGCCTGACCACAGGGAACGCCGGGACGAAGACTGTAGAGGGTCCTACATTGGGCCAGTCCTTAGTACTCTTGGCTTGCTTGGGCATTGGTTAGCTGCCTGGGAAGGACATGACCTCGGCTCAATTGCTGCAGCAGATCCAGAAGATGCTTTAGGGGGAGGCTGTTAACTAACTCCATCCATTGTGGCAGATTCACTCTCAAAGGAAATCTGAGTGGTGCACTTCTTTTTTTTTTTTAATATTTATTTATTATCATTTATTTTTGGCTGCATTAGGCCTTCGTTGCTGTGCACGGGCTTTCTCTACTTACGGTCAGCGGGGGCTACTCTTTGTTGGGGTGCGTGGGCTTCTCTTTTTGCGGAGCATGGGCTCTAGGCATGCAGGCTTCAGTAGTTGTGGTACGAGGGCTTAGTTAAACTCTCTGCAGCATGGGGGATCTTCCCGGACCAGGGCTTGAACCCATGTGCCCCTGCATTGGCAGGCAGATTCTTAACCATTGCGCCACCAGGGAAGCCCTGAGTGGTGCACTTCTAATGCTGCTCTGTGTTCTGAAAGAAGACTGAGGTAGGGAGCCTTACCCTATTATGTGGAAAGATATTATGTAGCTAAAGTAATTAAGATTGTGTCTTATTGGTACAAGCATAAGCAAGTAGAACAGCATAGAGCAGCAGAACAAACCCACCCAAGTATGGAGCTTAATACATGTCAGAAGTAGCAAATCACTGTGGGAAGGATGGACTGTTCACATTGTAGCAAGGATGGATGACAGGTGGAAGAAAATGAAACTGGACCTTTATATATGTATTTGAAAAATCCATTTCAATGGTTAAAGACATAAATGTAAAAGCAAAACATTAAAGGCTACAGAAGACTATATGTGAGAATATATTTGTGATCTTGGAGTAGGGAGCTATAGTTCTTCAAACACACACAAAAAGCAATCAGTAGCCATGATAGGAAAGAAACATTTCGACAACATTAAAACTTTGAACTTTGATTCATCAAAAGATAGGGAAAAGCTTGGGCTTCCCTGGTGGAGCAGCGGTTGAGAATCCGCCTGCCGATGCAGGGGACACGGGTTCGTGCCCCGGTCCAGGAAGATCCCACGTGCCGCGGAGCGGCTGGGCCCGTGAGCCATGGCCGCTGAGCCTGCGCGTCCGGAGCCTGTGCTCCGCAACGGGAGAGGCCACAGCAGTGAGAGGCCCGCGCACCACAAAAAAAAAAAAAAAAAAAAAAAAAAAAAGTGAAAAGCTACAAACTGAAAGTATGAAAGTATATTTGCAACCCATGTGAACAACATGTTTAATATCCAAACCAAATTAAATAAATACACAGATGAATATACACATTGTAATATTTTTCTGTTCATTAGCTTTCCTATTTCATTATAATTGTGTATACATATGGTGTACACACAAATCAATAAGGAAAACATTTAGAGGCATTTCACAGGAGAAACAGGAATAGTCAAGAAACATGAAATGAGGTTCAATCTCATTGGTAATTGGAAATACAGGTTAAGATCTTAAGATGTCATTTCATACACACCTGGTTGACAGAAACTGGAAGGCTGGCAGTACTAAGTGCTGAAGAAGGTAGGCAACAAAGGGAAGCCCACTTCAGTGCTGGTGGGAATGCAAGCCAGCTGTGTGTGGAACAGCACGTAACACACATACCCCTTTCGTCTGGCATATACCCTTGAGAAGTTCTTGCTCCTATGCAGCAGGAGAGATGTGTAAATATATTAGCATTGTACCAGCAAAAACCAGAATCAACTAAAACATCCACTCACCATAGAATGGATAAACAAATGGTAGTTTATCCATACTATTAAGCCCTGAACAGCATTAAAAATGAATGCATTACTGCAAGATGCATAAACATTAGATAAATCTTAGAAACATAATGTTGAATTTTCTTAAAAGATTGCAGAAGGACTTCCCTAGCAGTCCGGTGGTTAAGACTCCGTGCTCCCAGTGCAGGGGGCACAGGTTCCATCCCTGGTTGGGGAACTAAGATCCCACATGCCACACATGGCATGGACAATTTAAAAAAAAAATTGCAGAAGAATACTTTCAGCATAATACCTTTTTGATAGCTTTATTAAGATATAAATCACATACCCAAAACTTCACCCATTTAAGGTATACCCTTATGGGTTTTAGTTTATTTAGAGTTGTACAAGTATTTTAATTTTAGAAAATTTTCATCATCCCCAAAAGAAGCTCCATATCCACTATCAGTCATTCTCCCCAGCCCCTGGCAAGCACTAATCTACTTTCTGACTCTATAGAGTTGCCTATTGTGGACATTTCCTATAAATGAAATCACACAATAGGTGGCCTTTTGTGAGGCTTCTGTCACTTAGGATAATGTTTTCAAGATTCTTCCCTGTTGCAGCAAGTGTCGGTGCTCCATTGCTTTTTATTGCCATGTACTATTCTATTATGGAAATATATACCACTTTTTAAAAATTCCATCCGTTGAAAGACATTTAGGTTGCTTCCAATTTGGGGCTATTATGAATAGTGCTGCCGTGAACACTCATACATTTTTAATGTGGAGATTCTTTAAAAAATAAGGTTCAGAGAGGGAATTTCCTGGCGGCCCAGTGGATGGGATGCCAGCGCTTCCACTGCCGGGGGCGGGGTGGGGGCGCAGGTTCCATCCCTGGTTGGGGAGCTAAGATCCCACATGCTGCGTGGGCACAGCCAAAAAATAAACCAAGTATTTAAAAAAATAAAGGGTTCAAAGACAAGCGAAACTATTGTATGCTAAAGTTAGAAGAAGGAGACAGTAGAATGAGATTTGGGGAAGTTCTAATCAGTTCACTAAGGTTCATTTTTAATGTGTCTCATAACAGTATCATAGTTACCGTAATTATCACATATACGCACGAACACATAGGAGTAGGGCGCTCTGGCCTCAACCTTTTGTAAAAGTTCAATGGTTGGGTGTCGGAGAGGCACTAGCCTCTAAAACCCCCAGTAGGTCTTGATTTCTGGGGGAGACCTGGGTTCTTTTCATTTCTCATATAAATTCCTCCTAAATGTGTTCATTTCTTGAGTATTTTTTGAGTTCCACTGTGTAAATCAGCCTGCTTCTGGGCTCTGCTGAGCCGTCCACGTCCTGTCTTACCGGGTCCACAGACCCATCCCATCCACCAGCTTTCTAGCTTCAAAAATTGTGTTGCTATATCTCTTCCCCCCTCTTTGTCTTTTTGAGTTTTTACTTTTTCCCCTTTTCTGTCATTGCAGTTTGGTTTCAGGAGGAATTAGAAGTAAACGGGTATGTTTGACTGCTGTGGTTACCCAGAAATTTTATAATGTATGTTGAGTCAGGGTTTTTCCTATTACTTGCCCCTAAGGGCATCCTGATCTGACATGTTATCAATAGTATTTTCACATAGAAATGTTCTACAACATGATATTTAGTATTCCCTCTTATAGATATATAATTACTTAATCATTCTGGAATATGTGAGTGGTTTCCAATTTCCTGAATATTTTAAAAAAATAGAATATAGAAATAGATTTGCTGCAGCGTTTTCACGATATCAGATATGTCTCAAGGAGGTTTTTTCCAATTGATACTCCTGCTCTCAGTGGAGAAGAATATCAGTGTCTTCACACCAATAACAGTATTTACTTTATTTACACCTTATATTTATTTTCTAATTATATTCATTTGAAAAAACTCAGAAAAATAATATCAAGAAATAGAGTAGTCATAATCCCACCACCCAGAGATCTCTACTATTAATATTTGGAGTATATCATTCTAGACTTTTCTCTATACATGGATGCACATTGTTTGTGAGATAGTGTTTGGCTTTTTGTTTCGATTTGTTCTGGTTTTTTCCTTACTGTACATGCTGTTTTATACTTTGTTTACTTGACAGTGTGCTATGGATGCCTTTCCACGTCAATATTGATCTAATCATTGTCAAAGCTCTGTATACCGTAGTTGGCTTAACCTACCCTATTGATGGATGTTTAGATTGTCTACATTTTTTTCTAAATCCTTATACATATAGCTTTGTAGTAGTCCAGTTTTTTCCTTTAGATAAATAAAGAGATATTGCTTGGTTAACAGATGGTTACTCTTTTGAGTTCTCAGTACGTTACTGTGCACTGCTGAAGGCTGTAGGAGAAGCAGAGCCAGGAGGGCTCTGACAGCATCGTTTGACCTTCTACATAATTCAGTTCCTGGACTTTTAACTGTGTGAACTAATGAATTTCCATTTTGCCTGCTCTGGCGAAATGTGTAATCTGTAATTTCAAACTTTTGCTAAGCTAAAGAGAGAGGCACTTGACCCTGCCTATATTCGTATTTACGGAACATAAAGTTCAGATTTCAACCATGATGGGAACTGCAAAATGCTATAATTCATGTGAGTGCTATTCAAAACACAAATTATTTAATAACAGATTATTCAACATTTAGGAAGTTTGCATCTGTTTTATATAGTATGTCTAAATTAAGAATATGGGTAGGGCTTCCCTGGTGGCGCAGTGCTTGAGAGTCCGCCTGCCGATGCAGGAGACGCGGG
>NW_006797698.1:664549-672943 GCF_000442215.2 Lipotes vexillifer
AAAAAAAAAAAAAAAAAAAAAAAAGAATATGGGTTAATATTTAGAGTATTCTTAGTCTGATGTATTATATTACATTGCATATGAGCCTTAAATTGATATGAATTAACCTATATATCTTTAAATATTTGCAAAATTATATTTTATATGAGCCTGTAATAAATGGCCATATTACAATTCAGAAGCTGAAAAGTGTAGTGAGAGTTGCCATGGGAACCTTAATGTGATATCCCCTTGCTTTCATTTAAATTTCATTTTTAATATTGCATTAACATTTTTGCATTTAATGGATAGATATTTGAATTAATATTGAAGTGCTCTCTCTAATATAAATAAAATATAAGAAATGAAAATGTGATTTTTCTTACGATGAACAAATGAACATATAATCCAAGATCTCGTAGAAATAACAGCACTTGAGTTTTAAATTATTGGATTTCATTCATTTATTTTGAAATTTCTTAAAGGATCCCTTTTAAAAGATTAAGAAATATTTATGGATAGTCACATAACTCATGTCTTTAACATTTCAGATATGTTTCAGAATTTCCTGAAGACTATTTGTGGGCAATTTACTTCACTGTGCCTTAATTTATTCTGTATTTTTCAGGTTAGATGACCTCTGAGGCCTATCCTACCTCTGTAAGTCCATATTAGTGTACTGATCATTTATAGGTTGAAACAGTTACTTAGAATACCATATTACCAAATAAAGAGTCGTCTATTTAAGTTTATTATATAAAAATCTAACTTATGCTAGAGATATAAGGTATTTTTTTATTACAAAGGATTCTTGACTATACTAAGTATTCACACAGATTATATGTGAATAGTGTGGTTAAAATTGAAATAAATATATAAAATGTATGGACAACAGAATCTGTGGTGCGAAGGGGCTCTTAGGTATCAGGAGTCTTAGGTTCTCTCATGAATTACAGTCAACTAGGTCTTGACTATATGCAAATCATTTAATCTCTTGTGTATAAAACAAAAAGAGTAGGGAATTCCCTGGCGGTCTAGTGGTTAGGACTTGGTGCTTTCACTGCAGTGGCCCAGGTTCAATCCCTGATGGGGGATCTAAGATCCCGCAAGCCACGGGCCGAGGCCAAAAAAACAAACAAACAAACAGTAAATTGGGATCACTGGGCTTCTTTTCTACTCACATACTCCCTAAATGAAATTTGGAAAATTAAGTATTGCCTTACACCTTTTGAATTGACCTTCAGAACTTTAATTCATAAGTTTAGATAGTGGCAAAAAGTTTGATTTCTGACTTATTAACACTTTAAAATAAAATATTTATTAAATATATCCAATGAAATCTACATATCATAGCAATTTTATACCTACCACCCTTTTTTTAAATACAAAAGTACAGCTTGTATTAATGCTGTGTGATTCCACTTATGTGGGTTTTGTAGAGTGATCAAATACATAGAAAGTAGAAGGGTGGTTGTCAGGGGCTGGGGGGAGGGGGAGATGGGGAATTGTTGAATGGTTATAGAGTTTCAGTTTTGCAAGATAAAGAGTTCTGGAGATTGTGTGAATGTGCTTAACACTATTGCACTGTACACTTAACGACAGTTAAGATGGTAAATTTATGTTATGTGTATTTTAACACCTTTTTTAAAAATAAGTTTATTTATTTATCTTATTTTTGGCTGCACAGGGTCTTTGTTGCTGCACACAGGCTTTCTCTAGTTGCAGTGAGCGGGGCTACTCTTCGTTGCGGTGCATGGACTTCTCATTGCGGTGGCTTCTCTTGTCGCACAGCATGGGCTCTAGGCACACAGGCTTCAGTAGTTGCAGCACGCGGGCTCAGTAGTTGTGGCTCGCAGGTTCTAGAGCGCAGGCTCAGTAGTTGTGTCGCGCGGGCTTAGTTGCTCCGTGGCATGTGGGATCTTCCCAGACCAGGGCTCACACCTGTGTCCCCTGCATTGGCAGGCGGATTCTCAACCACTGCTCCACCAGGGAAGCCCTACTGCCGGTTTTTAAATTAAAAATAGATTTAAAAGTAAAGCTTGTATTTAATAGTCAAAATTTTTACATCATTACTAGTTTCCTGAATTCCTTCCCCCTACAGAAGTTTGATCTAACATATTTTTTATATTTAAAACTCCATTACTGACTGTTGACCTGATCACATGTGTCTGCAACAAAAATATGTATATAAATTTAAATTAGAAGCAGTTTTCTCCTGTGATCTTAAGGTTCCAAGTATTAAATAACTGAATAATTACTACAGCTCTTAGTAGAATACAGTTGGTTGAAACAACCTATGTATTTCAAATATTGATAAATAATGGGTAACACAAAGTAAATGTGCTGGAAATGTATTTCTTCATAAGCTGTGTAAGTTGAATCTGCATTTTATAAGTACATAGTAGTTCTGAATAAATGAACAGAATTAGTTGATGGGTAGCATCGGGAAAGAGACTTGCCCCAATTTAAAAAATAAGTATGGATTTTAAAATCCAGTAATCTAGGGCTTCCCTGGTGGCGCAGTGGTTGAGAGTCCGCCTGCCGATGCAGGGGACGCGGGTTCGTGCTCCGGTCCGGGAAGATCCCACGTGCCGCGGAGCGGCTGGGCCCGTGAGCCATGGCCGCTGAGCCTGCGCGTCCGGAGCCTGTGCTCCGCAACGGGAGAGGCCACAGCAGTGAGAGGCCCGCGTACCGCAAAAAAAATAAAAAAATAAAATAAAATCCAGTAATCTAAAAGTTAGTGAAATTAGAACATTAATATTGAAAGTTTAACTTAGCTTGAATATATGTTCTTTCATTGGAAGTTCATCTGTCAGACGTAAACGTGGAAATATTCATCCCTCTTCTTTGAAATAGACACAAACCGAGACAAGCACATGGCCGAGGTTCCTTCCCCTTGGCAAGAACTCAGAAAATGCAGAGAAAGTGCAGTTTGTAGCAGATTGGGATTTCCCAAGATGATGTTTATAAATCTTGACTATTTGAATTATTGGATGGACAGATAGGCAGGCAGGTAGGCAGGTAGTAGGTAGAGGACATAAATCCTTGCCATTTTATTGCCTGGATGAAGTGAGCATCCTCCGCCTTCAGTATTTTGTGTAGATGCCTCTTTGCGCACAGGGTATATTCTCCTTCAGAAGTGATGCCTTCTTCTAAATAATCAGCGATGTTAGTTAGGTCATTAAAAGAATTGTGTTTTCTCCACTGACACAGTCTGTAAGCTATCCCACCATTAATGAATAAGAGAGGGGAAAGCATGAAAACCTGCTGTGGGTTTATGTTTCTTTGATTAAAGGAATCCTCACAGACACCATTATTTCAGACTGATCCCCCACCACCACCCGCTGACTTGCCTTATTTTGGGGGGGGGAGGTGCCTCTGCAGTGTACCGTAGTAAGATTTGGTATGGGTGATAGGTATGCCTTTCTTGTGTAAAATGAGTAGGTACACTTTATTCTATAAAATGAGAGTATCTGGTGATGTTTCCATGCCACCGATAACTGTAAATGAGCAACTGAAGCATCCATGACCCAACAAGGACAAGACAATGAAGGGCTCAAACTATGTCCAGCAGGCAACTCAGAAGAGCCAAAATGCTTGGCTGAAAGGGAGATCAATCTGGAATAGGTGGCAGGAAATGACACCAATACTAGTTACAAATTTGGGGCCAGCTACAGCAGCAGAGAGTGGGTCTTGGTGTGCTTCAAGGAGATGAGTGGCTATTACCATTAAGATGACTCTTTCCTTTCTTCTGGAGGGGAAGTGAGGGCATCGTGCTCTCGTATGAGATCTGGGTATCATGAGAGGATATGAGTAGATCCAAGTGGTGTAAGGGGTTGACTATATCTTACTCTGTGGTGTGCCAACCAAAATCTGCACAGCTATGCCTATTTCACCCCACTACCCCCTACCCCCTTACACACACACACACACACACACACACACACACACACAGCAACAGTAGTGGCTCGTAGTTCTCCGTGGTTGTGGACCCAGTAACAGCTGCTGCCACCATAGCCCTGCAAATCAAGGAGCCCCATCCACCAACTTGACAATGAAGACCACCTGCTGTGCCTGCCCACTGTCCTCCCCAGTAACTGCCTGGAGAGGCCAGTAACTGCCTGGAGAGGCCAGGTAGCACAACCTGGAAATTGAGGGGCCTTAATGTCCTCTGAGGCTGACTTGACAAATGAGAGTTCAGGAAAGGAAGGGAACTGTTATAATTTTCCCTTCCTCCCCCTGAATGGACAGCTCCTAGACACAGCACTTCATATCAGCGCACTGAAGACACCCTGTGAGACCAGGCTGACTGTTAGGGTGCCATGGCAAGCTTGCTGTGTGCCCGTGGATATGCTCTTCTGACTCCCCTTCTCCTCACTAATAAATTATTAGTATGTATGCTTTGCCTCATGTTCTTTTTCTGGGGAACACAGGCTAAGACAGTGCTGTACAAACATTCTTCTGTATATCCATGATTAATTTTTTTTTTTTTTTTTTGCAGTACGCGGGCCTCTCACTGCTGCGGCTTCTCCCGTTGCGGAGCACAGGCTCCGGACGCGCAGGCTCAGCGGCCATGGCTCACGGGCCCAGCCGCTCCGCGGCATGTGGGATCTTTCCGGACCGGGGCACGAACCCGTGTCCCCTGCATCGGCAGGCGGACTCAACCACTGCGCCACCAGGGAAGCCCTATGATTAATTCTTTACACTAAATTCCTAGAAGTGTTAACGCTATTTAAAATAAGGCCATGGGAATTCCCTGGAGATCCAGTGGTTAGGACTCAGCGCTTTCACTGCTGAGGGCGCGGGTTTGATCCCTGGTCGGGGAACTAAGATCCTATGCCAAAAATAAAATAACGCCATTTTTTTCAACTTGTAAATAATTGTATGTTTGCTATTCTGATTTTAAAGTAATATATGTTATCACAGACATTTTACAGAATAAGAAAATTAAAAGTTACATTAACTTTATTGGTGTATATACTTTCCCAGATTTTCTTAAGCATTATAATAGTTAAGAAACATTATTTCACTAGTTGATTCCTGAGTTTCTTATAAGGAAAAAAAAAATGTATTAGCTTAGAATTAGATCATTGTTAAATGTGGGAGATGAGACCTAAAGGCATAATCTGGAAACAAACAGGAAAGCAAAGATCCTTTTTCGCTTGTGTTTTAAAAATCAAAACTGGGACCATATTGACTGACAGACTTTTATAACATGCTTGTTTTTCTCACTTAATATTTTGTAATTTTTTCCACATCATTAAATTTTATGTGATTACAGTTTTTAATGCCACATGATATAACATGGATCCATAATTTATTAACCAATTCTCAACTGTTGGATATTTCTTTCTTTGCTTTCTCCTTTTAAAAATTGTTATGGGGCTTCCCTGGTGGCGCAGTGGTTGAGAGTCCGCCTGCCGATGCAGGGAACACGGGTTCGTGCCCCCGTCCGGGAGGATCCCACATGCCGCAGAGCGCCTGGGCCCGTGAGCCATGGCCGCTGAGCCTGCGTGTCCGGAGCCTGTGCTCCACAACGGGAGAGGCCACAACAGTGAGAGAGGCCCGCGTACCGCAAAAAAAAAAAAAAAAATTATGTGTTTTGGTGACATTCATATGGATATAATCTTTGTACTACTGTGTAATTATTTTCATAGGATAAATCCTTTATCTAAAGGAAAGGTTATACCAATTTAAATTCTTAATAACTGTAGACGAGGGCACTAGATTCTTTACACACTTACCAACCACAAGTACTATCTCTCGCTTTAATCTTTGTCATGCTGCTCTCTGCAAAAGTGTATCTGATTTTACTTTGCATTTCTTTGGTTATTAGCAAGATCAAATACAATTTTGGATGTTCATGGCCATTACTGTTTCTTTTGTGAATCGTCCACAATACGGGTCTGTCTTTTGTGATGTTTTCATCTCAGTTTGTCATTTTTCTTTGTTTATAGTATCACATGTATTTTTCTACATAATTGGAGTCATTTTGAGAAAAAATATAGCAACACTTCATTTATTCACAGTCATTCCTTTTAGAGAATTTTCCAGTCAAATGAATATTAAATCTTTCAAGTCCCAACCTAAATGTCCCTTTCTCCACAAAGTCTTCCATGACTTCCTCTAATTTAGGTCTGAATCACTCCTTCTTTCCTGTGTTTCGACACGTGCACTAACACTTCATTCAGACTTCCTTGTATTAAATATGTTTGCAAAGATATCTCGCTGTCGTAAGCTTTTAGAAAGCAGGAACGATATCTTATTCCTTTTAGTACAACTCAGGGCCCAATAAGGTGTCCTGCACATGATATATATTCAATACTGGGGGTTGAATTGATTTCTTAACTCTATAAATACCAACCCTTTTACATTGTAAAACATTTTTCATAGAAGTGGTTTTGAATTCTACATTTGCACATTTTCTTCAGCAGAGCTTATTAAAAAACAATTTAGGGTTTTTGATAACTGACCCTTATATGAAGATGATTTATAGGACTTTACTATGTAAGGCACTGATGCCTTCAGTTTTATAGTGCTACAGCCTATAACTCAGTGACCCTAGGTGCTTTTGGATTATGTATTCCTCTCTAAAGGCACCTCTCTGGTGAATTATGACTGTGTCCAGTATTCTCCAGACAAGCAAGACTGTTAGAATTAAATCTAAAATTGGACTTAAATACCTTTTAAATACCCTTTAAATTTATATCTAGGTTGGTTCCCAGCTAGGTTCCAGATCACTGAGGTTGCCATTGTATATGAACTCTGTGGTCATTAATATTCACCGGAACATTTTTTTTGTGCCCTACTTCTCTGAGTCTTGTCATTACATAAATCAAATCATGTTACCTCAAACTGTACAGAATGAATACCTGCCCTAACAATGTTCTTTTATAATTGGTACAATGTCATGTGCATTATAAAGGTCTGCATACTATTCTAGCATGATGTTGGACCTTTGCCATTTGCCTTTTGAGAGCCTCTTCTGAGTGTCAGAACAATTATTCAGAACTCGAAATGTGTCGACACAAGCGATGAGATTACTGGGTGTTCTTCCAATGCCCTGCCGGGCTTGCACCTTTGACTGTTTAATTTATATATTTTATGTATTTTTGGCTGGCTGCATTGGGTCTTCATTGCACGCGGGTTTTCTTCTAGTTGCGGCGAGCAGGGCCTGCTCTTCGTTGTGGTGCGCAGGCTTCTCATTGCGGTGGCTTCTCTTGTTGCGGAGCATGGGCTCTAGGCACGCAGGCTTCAGTAGTTGTGGCTTGCGGGCTCTAGAGCGCAGGCTCAGTAGCTGTGGCACACGGGCTTAGTTGCTCCGCGGCATGTGGGATCTTCCTGGGCCGGGGCTCGAACCCGTGTTCCCTGCATTGGCAGGCGGATTCTTAACCACTGTGCCACCAGGGAAGCCCCCTTTGACTGTTGACTAGGTTATTTGACATCTCTGTAGGAGCAGAGGTTAACTTGTAGATTTTTGTCTGGTTAGAGATAAAAATAATTTCTGTCCAGTGGGAAAGATAATCCTAGAGGTTGTAGGTTGTGGCCCTGTGGGACATTAACTAGTTTTGTATCTAACCTAGTAATCTTATCATAACATTCCTTTTTAAATTTATTAATAGTTAGCTGCTCCAATTCTCATTTGAATCCAGTCTTTTACCGTTTCCCTCATTAACTAATGAGTTGAATCATTCACCACGCGTTTATTTTATATGTGAGAGGTCGTGTTTTTAGCCTTTTGAAAATTATTCTTTGGCATAATGTTAAGACCCTCACTTTTACTTTAGTTCCAAGTAGCTTAGGTTGTTTGGTAAGCAAAAAAATGTACTATTACTGACAGAAACCAGTCAGCTGGTATCCAATCCCAGCCAGCCTTTTTTTTCCTCCTTCTTTCACTGTTGAGTGCTTTTTCTGCTGTAACCTAGGAAAGATGGCCTAGGGAGCTGCACCAGGATCGTTCTTTTTGTTAATCCATCTGCCAACAACATTTATTAAGCCCCGTGTGTGAAGAGCATGGCCCTGGAGGACACAGTGAACATGCATTCAAAGGGGAGATGTTGCTGCATGGTTTCATATTACTGTTTTCAACTAGAATCCTGCTCGGCCAAAGCATGAGGGAAAAAAATCCACCGGGATGGTGAAATGAGGCTAATACATTAACATTTTGCCAGATAAAGTTCCATGTAGCATTAGCTGAGTTATCATTCAAAAATGGTCATTTTGGGCTTCCCTGGTGGCGCAGTGCTTGAGAGTCCGCCTGCCGATGCAGGAGACGCGGGGTCGTGCCCCGTTTCGGGAAGATCCCACATGCCGCGGAGCGGCTGGGCCCGTGAGCCATGGCCACTGAGCCTGCGCGTCCGGAGCCTGTGCTCCGCAAATGGGAGAGGCCACGACAGTGAGAGGCCCGCATAACGC
>NW_006797698.1:673298-699833 GCF_000442215.2 Lipotes vexillifer
AGCCCTGTTGGGGTTTTTTTAACTGAATGGATAGTAACATCGTAAGACTAACACATTTGGACCTTAGACTCAGACCTCTGATATGAGAGTCGCAAGAAAATGTTTCTTTTAAGAAAAGCACTATGAGAACTATGGCTGACGGAGAATGTTTTACTCCAGACAAATATCAATTCTATCATTTTATTCAACTTAGATTGAGCTTCAATGCCCAGCTCAAATCCTGTGTGCTTTGTGACGCTTCAGCGATCATCCAAGACAAAGTTAACTTCTGCACACTTGTTTGTATCCCCCATTTGAGACTTATATACTGTCTTGACCATTATTTTTATGTGCATCTAGTTTTTCTCTCAGTCTAGACTATAAATTCCTGGGGAACAAGTTTTGTTTCCTATACTTTTATGCCTTTCACAATGTTGGTTATATAGAGCCACTCAGTAGCTGTTGGTTGGTTCAGAGGAGAGTAGATTACTCTTGGCCAATGTTAATAGAAAAAGTGCTATAGCCTGACTTTTTTTTTTCAAGATAACCAAATTCATTGGCAAATGATACATTTATTTCTCTGAATGATCCTGAAGTAATGCATGCAGTCTCCTGTACAGCATTTTTTAACTGTCCACAGCCATTACTGCTGTTTTCTTTATACTGCACTATGCTTAAAATTGGAGTTGTATTTATTTAGCAGAGAGCTTATGAAACTGCTCTTGAATTTTCAATGTAGTATTTAAATTTGACTCATCTAATGAAGAGCAGGATGTGCACAGGGAGAACAAATCTAATTCCATATAATAACATGCATTTTACATTTGGTTGAATGAAACATTTATTAAAGCCACATGCCTTGTTTCTCATGGCAGCTGGTTAGAATCTTAAAAGTCTAATACCTTAGAGAATTAGAGTAGACCCTAACAGGATATGTGGATTATTTCCTATTTTAAGGATAGCCGGTCTCCCAGTCATGAAAATTAAGGTTTTGTGAAGAGTATATATCCTCCATAGCACATATCTTAGTACTTTGCTCATAGGAGTTTATTAAAAATTCCGTGACTGAGTCATTAGGGTAAGCTGTGAGCTAACACATGGGCAGCATAAGGGACCACTTTATCCTTTGTGATCGTGAACCCTCTTCCAAGTCCAAGTACATTTTAGGGTGACTCTATTATAATAAAGTCCTAAATAAGGCAAGAATATTATGGCATAAAACTCTTGGTGTTTTTCAATCAGTGATTCTCAAACTTTACTGTACATACAAATTACCAGAGGATTTTGTTAAAATGCAGATTTTGATTCTGTGTGTCTGGGGTGAGGCCTGAGATTCTTTATTTCTAATAAGTTCCCCGGTGGTGCTACTGGTGTTGGTCTGGGATTGCACTGTGATAATCATTGCCTTAGAGAATCTGGGACTTTCAGACCCCTCAGTGCTGCTGCCCTAGAATCTACCCTCTTCCTGAAACTCTTTTATCTTTTTCTCTTCTTCATGTTCTAGCCCATAGGGCATCATAACTTCCCCCTACCAGTGATCCCTGTTATTTCACCAACACGAAATAGGACTCAGCCCACTTCCTTTTTTTTTTAAATTAATTAATTAATTTAGTTTTGGCTGCATTGGGTCTTTATTGTGGTGCACGGGCTTCTCGTTCCGGTGGCTTCTCTTGTTGCAGAGCACAGACTCCAGGTGCGTGGGCTTCAGTAGTTGTAGCACACGGGCTTAGTTGCTCTGCGGCATGTGGGATCTTCCCGGACCAGGGCTCGAACCCATGTCCCCTGCGTTGGCAGGCGGATTCTTAACCACTGCGCCACCAGGGAAGCCCAGCCCCCTTCCTTTTCAATGATGAGCGATTTGTGATGGAAAAAAATGGAGCAAGATTAGGAAGTGAGGTATCAGATGCTCCCCAGACATGAATTCACTGCATTTGAGATTATTCAAAAAGACAGTTGGATCTTTTACATCATAGACAAGGATTTACCTATAACCCATAGTAGAACTTAATTGCAGTTACTGGGATGAAACATCAAGCTGAAATTCTGTCCAACAATATGGCTTTTTTCATATGGAAAATTGGAATCCTTGTAGGATAGTAACCAGAGGACTATTTATCTGCCGGTTTTCATTTGGAAACTAACTCCAACCATACTACAATAACATACAAATGGAAAGCCTTCTTGATGCCCTTTAAAATTCTGGCTCCAAATATAAATCTCAAATATGTTTTAATGTGAGATAGTGAAGAAAAACCAAAAGAGTGAAGGAACAGCACTAAACAGTCTTCAGCTAAATAAATACTTTCTTGCATGGATACAGGTTTAATTTTAAGCCTCCTTATGAGCTACCCCGGTTACCTAAGACCTAGAAAACTTTGTGAGTAGTTTCCACTGTGATCCTTCTTTTGTTTTTACTAAGGAAAGAAATTGAAAGCTAAGAGTGCTCTTGCACTGACATAAGGAAACACCTGAATAAGAACTGGGAATCGCCTCTAGAAAGCTCCCCTCACCTGGCCTCGTACTTCTTTGGTTTCCACTGGTGCTCTAGAACTACTTGGGGGCATATTGCCATATTGAACAGAGTACCCAGAAGATATTAGTTAGTAAAATGAAATCTTTCTACTTTGCCTTTTCCAAACACAGGACTTGGACCTGGCACAAAATAGCCTTGATACGCATTTGCCACAGGTGGAGACACATCATACAAGTTCAAGATCTTTCTACTTGCAGGCCTGTACAAGGCCGGGACTGAGCATGACTGTGCCTGTGGCACTGGCACATGCTGCACTTCCTCCTCTAGCCTCTTCCTCTCACCTCCTCCTGCTCGTGCAGCCACTCACATCCTTTCCCCCTTCAGATAGCCATCGTCCAAGCTAAAAGTAACCTAGTTGCGGCGAGCGGGGGCTGCTCTTCGTTGAGGTGCGCGGGCTTCTCATTGTGGTGGCTTCTCTTGTTGCAAAGCACAGGCTCTAGGCGTGCAGGCTTCAGTAGTTGCGGCACATAGGCTCAGTAGTTGTGGCTCACGGGCTCTAGAGCGCAGGCTCAGTAGTTGTGGCGCACGGGCTTAGTTGCTCCGCGGCATGTGGGATCTTCCCGGACCAGAGATGGAAACCACGTCCCCTGCATTGGCAGGAGGATTCTTAACCACTGCGCCACCAGGGATGTCCCAACAATACCCTCTTTTAATAGTTGGCAGTCTTAGGTTCAGAAATTAACTAATTTATCCAAGAACAGCAACTAATAAATTGAGTTAAAATCAAATTAAATTCATTTAAATCTAAGCCCTACCAGAAGAACTTGGCAGTCCACTTCTGATGGGATACAAACCCCAGGGCTAGACATTAGCACTTTTGCCCAACATGGTGCCTGTGTTAGCTCTCGCCAGGATGCTGGTCTGAGTTATGTTACTGAGACAGTTTCCAGGAGCACCCACCCAAAGAGGTTATATTCACATTTCTGCTGGTGTCAGTGCAAGGTGGACACTGCTCTCGTGGCATCTCTCAGACTCACCTCACACCGTTTCTCAAGTAAGGGAGAGGCACATTTCATTTCCCCAGAGGTTTTTTGAAGGGATTGATAAATTGAGTTTGTTGGAGAGCCAAGTTTCCCAAGTTCCAGCTTGGAATATTATGTTCACTGTCTCTCCTATTTTGGCCTCTGCAGTTTAAGCAAATGTATTTTTGAAAGGTATTAATCTAATTATCTGTCCATGTATATTGATCTATTTATCCATCTGTTTACTTCCTATACCCCTGTACTGAAAATAATAGTCTCATACACAGAATTATTTGGGTCACATTTAGATTTTTGCATTTAACTTAGACCAATTTTAAAAGAGACATTTTTTAAAAGCGGCCATGATGTTTAGACTTTCAGAAATTTCCTCATTTAAAGAAACATTAGTAGGGCTTCCCTGGTGGCGCAGTGGTTGAGAATCCGCCTGCCAGTGCAGGGCACATGGGTTCGATCCCTGGTCCAGGAAGATCCCACATGCCGCGGAGCAACTAAGCCCATGCGCCACAACTACTGAGCCTGCACTCTAGAGCCTGCGAGCCACAGCTACTGAGCCCGTGTGCCACAACTAGAGAAAGACTGTGCAGCAACAAAGACCCAACGCAGCCAAAAATAAATAAATAAAATAAATAAATTTATAAAAAAAAAAGACTCCGTGCTCCCAATGCAGGGGAGCTGAGTTCAATCGCTGGTCAGGGAACTAGGTCCCTTAGTGCATGCTGCCACTAAGACTTTGCATGCCACAACTAAGGAGGCCACGTGCCACAACTAAGGAGCCCTGGAGCCGCAACTAAGGAACCCTGGAGCCACAACTAAGACCTGGTGCAACCAAATAAACAAATAAATAAATAAATATTTTCTTAAAAAAAGAAACATTGGTTAATTAATTTTAGGGACTTCCCTCGTGGTCCAGTGGTTACGAATCTGACTTCCAATGCAGGGGATGCCGGTTCAATCCCTGGTCAGGGAACTGAGATCCCACAGGCTGCGGGGCAACTAAGCCTGCATGGTGCAACTACTGAGCCTGCAACTAAGCCCATGCGCCGCAACTAAAGAGAAGCCCGCTCGCCGCAACGAAGATCCTGCCTGCCGCAACTAAGACCTGATGCAGCCAAATAAATATATAAATATTTTTAATTAAAAAAATTAATTTTAAAAAGAGAAGAGTAAAGGGAGATTTCATGCCTGGTCTCAAATGTTTGAAGAACTGTTTAACACAGGAAGGATTAGACAATTTATTTGCTTTCAAAACTGTTATCAATTGCTGACATATTTCAGGTCAAAATGACCTTTTAACATAAGCTGTCCAGCGTCAAACCATTTGCCTGTGTAGGAAATCGTAAATTGTCACCAAGCAGAGATGAAAGAACTATGAATCAAGGATATTTAGGTATGTCTTCATTGATTGAAAGGTTGACCTTACCGACATTAGAGGTCCCTTCTAAATCTTAAGGTACAATTTAAGAAAATGAAAACACTAGCTTTAAAAGATACATGCACCCCTATGTTCATAACAGCACTATTTACAATAGTCAAAGATATGGAAACAACCTAAATATCCATAGACAGATGAATGGATAAAGAAGATGTGGTACATAAATACAATGGAATATTACTCAGCCATAAAAAAGAATGAATAATGCCATATGCAGCAACATGGATGGACCTAGAGACTATCATACTAAGTGAAGTAAGCCAGACAGAGAAAGACAGATATCATATGATATCACTTATATGTGGAATCTTAAAAAAAATGATACAAATGAACTTATTTACAAAGCAGAAACAGACTCACAGACTTAGAAAACAAACTTATGATTACCAAAGGGGAAAGGTGGGGAAGAGGGATAAATTAGGAGTTTGGGATTCACATATACACAGACTACTTTATATAAAATAGATAATCAACAAGGACTTACTGTATAGCACAGGGAACTGTATTCAATATAGTTTAATAACCTAAATGAGTAAAGAACCTGAAAAAGAATAGATGTATGTATATATATATAACTGAATCACTTTGCTGCACACCTGAAACTAACACAACATTGTAAATCAACTATACTCCAATATAAAATAAGAATTTTAAGAAAAAGAGGAATAAAGGAGGGAAGGAGGAGGGAAGAAAATAAGTGATTTAATTGCCAAACACTTGGTGAACAACTGGTTTAAAAGAATAAAAGTTATGTCATTACATTAAAATACCTCTTTATATGAATAATATTCAGCTATATATAGAGAGATGAAAAAGTCAAAAAATTTAAATACCAAGTAAAAAACATAACAAACGCCATTGTGTTGTAAAAATAATAATAATAATAAAAGGTACAATTTTATCCCAAATAAAACATGAGATTTAAAACTAAATCTAGGGGAGGGGCTTCCCTGGTGGCGCAGTGGTTAAAAGTCCACCTGCTGATGCAGGGGACATGGGTTCGTGCCCCGGTCCGGGAAGATCCCACATGCCGTGGAGCGGCTGGGCCCGTGAGCCATGGCCGCTGGGCCTGCGCATCCGGAGCCTGTGCTCCGCAACGGGAGAGGCCACAACAGTGAGAGGCCCGCGTACCGCAAAAAATAAAAAATAAAAAAATAAATCTAGGGGAGTTCCCTGGTGGTCCAGTGGTTAGAACTCAGTGCTTTCACTGCCAGGGCCCATGTTCAACCCCTGGTCAGGGAACTAAGATCCCCACAAGACTCGCAGCATGGCCCAAAAATAAATAAATAAAAGATTTTAAAAAATAAAAATAAATCTAATCCATGGAGATGATTTCTGGGATGATGATATGAGGAGCCTTTCCTAGTGAAACCACTCTAACAGGTAAAAATTACTTTTAAGAAACCAACTATTTTAAAGTCTCCGGAAATGTGTTAAGGGCATACAACAAATGAAGAAACATTGATCCAAGAAAATCTAAATCTTTCTAAGAGAGCAGGGAGAGTCTTTAGCACTTGAGGTACCACCTACTTCCTTCCCCCTCCTCCCTGGCCCAGCTCAGTGTGATGAAGCTCTACCCTGGGCAGATCCAGACAAAAACAAGGCTTCTCTCTCCCACCTCCCAGCTATCAGCTACGGTGTCTTTCTGTGAAGGACCAGGCACCAGCATTTCTCATTTTCTCCCAAATACATGTTGAAGAAGGTTCATTCTTGGCAAAAGTGGCTGAGAGATCTGGGTCTTTCTTCTCTACCTAGTACCCACCCCCAGGGTGAAAACTCTACCCCCAGGCACAGTAGACCAAGAGCACTGGGGCTCCAACAGTCTGCACCCCAGCTCAAGTAAAGTGCAGATGATTTATGCCAGGAGAGAAAAGCCAAGAAGACCAGAGACTACTGCCCCACCCAGTACCCTGCTTATAGATCATGCCTGTCACTCCAAGGGAAGCTGGCACTCTCACTCTGAGAAAAGCTCCAGAGTAGTGGTACAGAGGCAAAAGCTATAAGAATAGAGAGCTCCAGGGAGTTCCCTGGTGGTCCAGTGCTTAGGACTCCATGCTTTCGCTGCCAAGGGTGTGGGTCAGTCCCTGGTCAGGGAGCTAGTTCCTACAAGCCACATGGCATGGCCAAAAGTTAAAAAAAAAAAAAAAAAAAAAAAAAAAAAAAAAAAAAAAAAAAAAAAAAAAAGAATGGAGAACTCCAAAGGGATCTGACCTTATTTGGAATAGAATGTGAGGAGGTTCAAGCCTAAGAGTGCTCCCCAAAATAAAGGAAAGTTTGGTGGTAAGCACTGAAGAGGAGGCTGGCAGATTCAGTAGAGCAAAAAGTTAAATTACTAACCAGCTGCAAGTTTACCAAAAAGAACCAAAGAATGAGACTGCTAAGAAGAGCCTACTGGGATAAGACCAAAACCCAAAGACTGGCCTTAAAGACTACTCCTGCAGTGACCTGAATTTAGTTGAATCGGAATGTGGCAAAATGTATGCTCCAGGGCATTGCTAAAGACAGTAGAGCAATTTGCCAGCAATTATTGAAGACTAACAGCTGGGTGTGATACCAAAAGCGACAGACAACTTAAAAAAGATCAGAAAAGGAGAGGTGACTATGTATGCCTAAGGCTGTACCTCCTGATGAGCAACTTCAGAGGGCGCACATAGCCAAGGAAAACAGATTTTAGTAAAATAGCCCTGCCAAGTTATTGAGAAAAATAAGCAAAACACAACAGTCCTTTTGGGGGTGAGGGAGGGGGGATTAACACTGGAGTTACTACAGTATATTATCTAAATGTCAAATTTTTTCAAAATTACCAGTTATGCAAAGAAACAGGAAAGTGTGACCATACACATGGAAAAAAAAAAATCAGGCAACAGAAATTGCCTATGAGAGGGGCCAAATATTGGATTTAGCAGGCAAAAATCAAATCACCTATTTGAAGAAAAGTATGATCACACTGTCTAATCAAATGGAGAATATCAATAAGGAAATAGAAATCATTAAAAAAAAAAAACCCAAACACTTCTACCAAACATTTAAATAATTAATAACATTCCTCACACTCTTCCAAAAAACAGAAGGGGGGGGGAACACTTCCATACTCATTTTATGAGGCCAGCTTTACCCTCATATACAAAAACTAGGCAAGGACACTGCAGGAAAAGAAAATTACAGGCAAATATTCGTGATGAACAGAGATGAAAAATCCTCAACAAAAATTAGAAAACTGAATTCAACAATGCATTAAAAGGATCATACCCCATGATCCAGTGGGATTTATTCCAGGGGTGCAAGGATGGTTCAACATCCTCAAGTCAATCAATGTGATACACCACATTGATAAAATGGAGGACAGGGACTTCCCTGGCAGTCCAGCAGTTGAGACTTTGCCTTCCAAAGCAGGGGGTGTGGGTTCGATCCCTGGTCAAGGAGCTACGATCTCACGTGTCTCATGGCCAAAAACCAAAACATAAAACAAAAACAATATTGTAGCAAATTGAATAAAGTGTTTAAAAATGGTCCACATCAAATCTTTAAAAATAAATAAATAAATAAAATGAAGGATAAAATCATATGATCATCTCAACCGATGCAGAAAAAGCATTTGGCAAAATTCAATATCCAATTCATGATAAAAACTCTCAACAGGGATTTCCGTCGTGGCACAGTGGTTAAGAATCCGCCTGCCAATGCAGGGGACACGGGTTCAAGCCCTGGTCCGGAAAGGTCCCACATGCTGCAGAGCAACTAAGCCTGTGTGCCACAACTACTGAGCCTGCGCTCTAGAGCCCGCGCACCACAACTACTGAAGCCCACGCGCCTAGAGCCTGTGCTCCACAACGAAAGAAGCCACTGCAGCAAGAAGCCCGCACACCACAACAAAGAGTAGCCCCCGCTTGCCACAGCTAGAGAAAGCCCACACGCAGCAACGAAGACCCAATGCAGCCAAAAATAAATAAATTAATTAATTTTTTTTAAAAAAACCTCTCAACAAAGTGGGTATAGAGGGACCATTACTCAGTGTAATAAAGACCATATATGACAAGCCCACAGCTAACATCAAATTCAATGGTGAAAAGCTTTCAGGAACAAGAAGATACCCACTCTTGGCACTTTTATTTGACATAGTACTAGAAGTCCTAGCCAGAGCAACTGGTCAAGAAAAGGAAATAAAAAGCAATCCGTATCAGAAAGGAAGAAGTAAAACTGTCACTATTTGCAAATGACATGATATTATATATAGAAAACCCTGAAGATTCCACCAAAAAAACCTGTTAGAACTAATAAATTCAGTAAAGTTGCAGGATACAAAATCAAGATACAAAAATCTTCTATACACTGACAACAAACTATCAGAAAGAGAAAGTAAGAAAACAATCTCATTTAAAATTGCATCAGGGCTTCCCTGGTGGCACAGTGGTTGAGAATTTGCCTGCCAGTGCAGGGGATACGGGTTCGAGCCCTGGTCTGGGAAGATCCCACATGCCGCAGAGCAACTAGGCCCATGAGCCACAACTATTGAGCCTGTGCATCTGGAGCCTGTGCTCTGCAACAAGAGAGGCCGCGATAGTGAGAGGCCTGCACACCACAATGAAGAGTGGCGCCCGCTTGCCGCAACTAGAGAAAGCCCTCGCACAGAAACAAAGAGCCAACACAGCCAAAAATAAATAAATTAATTAATTAATTTTACAAAAATAAAATAAAATTGCATCAAAAAGAATAAAATAGGGCTTCCCTGGTGGTGCAGTGGTTGAGAGTCCACCTGCTGATGCAGGGGACACGGGTTCGTGCCCCGGTCCAGGAAGATCCCACATGCCGCAAAGTGGCTGGGCCTGTGAATGCAAAGACCCAAAACTTATGGGATGCAAAACTTATGAGAGGCCACAGCAGTGAGAGGCCCAAAAAAAAAAAAAAAAAAAAAAAGAATAAAATATCTAGGCATAAATTTAACCAAGGAGGTGAAAGACCTGTACACCAAAAACATACTACACAAAGCAATCTACAGATTCAATGCAATCCCAATTAAAATTCCAATGGCATTTTTCACAGAAATAGAACAATCCTTAAAATTGTATGGAACCACAAAAGACCCCAAATAGCCAAAGCAATCATGAGAAAGAAGAACAACACTGGAGGCATCACGCTCTCTGATTTGAAACTAAATTACAAATCTATAGTAATCAAAACAGTATGGTTAGCATAAAAACAGACACATAGAACAAGGGAACAGAATAGAGAGCCCAGAAATAAGCCCACACATATATGGTCAATCAACTTACGACAAAGAAGTCAAGAATGTACAATGGGTAAGGGACAGTCTCTTCAATAAATGGTGTTGGGAAAACTGACCAGCTACATGCAAAAGAATGAAAATGGACCAGTATCTTATACCATATACAAAATTTACCATACACAAAAATTAACTCAAAATAGATTAAGGATCTGAATGTAAGACCTGAGACCATAGAATTCCTAGAAGAAAGCATAAGCAGTCAGCTCCTTGACATCAGTCTTGGTGATGATTTTTTTAACCTGACACCAAAAGCAAAGGCAATAAAAGCAAAAATAAACAAGTGGGACTACACAAACTAAAAAGCTTCTGCACAGGAAAGGAAACCTTCAACAAAATGAAAAGGCAGGCTGCTGAATGGGAGAAAATATTTGCAAGTCATATATCTGATAAGGTGTTAATATCCAAAATGTATAAAGAATTCATACAACTCAATAGCAAAAAACAAATAAAAGCTCCAAACAATCTGATTAAAAACTGGACAGAAGATCTAAGTAGACATTTTTCCAAAGATGGCCATACAGGTGGCCAACAGGTACATGAAAAGGTGCTCAACATCCAACATCACTAATCATCAGGGAAATGCAAATCAAAACTAAAATAAGATATCACCTCACACCTGTTAGAATGGCTATCATCAAAAAGACGAGAAATAACAGGTACTGGGGGAATCCTTATACACTGTTGGTGGGAACGTAAATTGGTGCAGCCACTATGGAAAACAGTATGGAAGTTCCTCAAAAAACTGAAACTAGAACTACCATATGACCCAGCAATTCCACTTTTAGTATTTATCGAAAGAAACTGAAAACACTAACTCAAAAAGATACATGCACCCTCATGTTCATTGCAGCATTATTTATAATAGCCAAGATATGGAAACATCTAAGTTCCCACTGACGGATGAATGGATAAAGAACTTGTGATGTAAATATTATTCAGTCATAAAAAAAGAATGAAATCTTGCTATTTGTGACAACATGGATGGAGTCTGAGGGCATTAAGCTAAATGAAGTAAGTCAAACAGAGAAAGACAGATGTTTTATGATCTCACTTATATGTGGAATCTAAACAAAACACACACACACAAACAAGCTCAAAGAAACAGAGAACAGATGGGTGGTTGCCAGAAATGGCAATGGGGGCCGTACAGAATAGGTAATGGGGGTTGAAAGGCATGGACCCAGCTACCAGATAAATAAGTCATGGGAGGCAATGTGCTGCGTGGGGACTGTAGTTGATAATACTGCATTAGAGATTGGAAAATCGCTAAGAGAGTAAAGCTCAAATTCTCATCACAGAAAAAAATTTTTTTAACTGTTTATGTTGACAGATATTAACTAGACTTACTGTGGTGATCATCTCACAGTATATATAAATATCAAACCGTTACGTTGTGTACCTGAAACTAATGTCATATGTCACTTATACCTCAATAAAAACAAAAGTATAACTATCCAAACATGACAGAAATTTACTTATCATTCATTTAAGTCCAAAATTGGGGTTGTTAAAGGAAAAAGAAGAAAAACTGAGAAGCTTCGAGGTACTGAAAAATAAACCAATCAAAAGGGAGACCAGAGGGACTTCCCTGGCGGTTCAATGGTTAGGACTCTGCGCTTCCACTGCCAAGGGCCCAGGTTCGATCCCTGGTTGGGGAACTAAGATCCCACAAACTGTGGTGTGGCCAAAAAAAAAAAAAAAAAAAAAGGAAAAAAGAAAAGGCCTTCCAACTGCAGTTTGTACAACGAACAGCCCTGTCACGACTCCTTGACTTCCTGAGGCCCAGCTGTTCCACGTTCCCTTGGTTCTGAGGCACACATAACCTTACCCCCAAAAATCTTCCTAACCACATGAGGCCTACCCAAATATCTACAGAAATACAACATAATAGCTTATTCAGTCTCCGCCCAAGAAACCACTACCCTGTGTAAAAACATTGCCTGTCAACAGTTTACTTTGATGCAGAGCAAAGAACGGGACCCTGGTTTGATTCTTCACAAATCTTAGCTTGGCCACCAAGCAATATTACCTTCCAACTCCACCATCCTGAGAAATTTCTTACTTTCCCACCATGTCAAACCTTTGGAATTAATACTGCAAATCAACAAACGAATTTTTAGAATTAGACATATAGAACAATGAGATATAATTGAGAAGCCGGTGCTTCACCTTTTTGGTCAAATGAATTCTGACAGGGTGCCAAGATAATTCAATGGAGAAAGAATAGTCTTTCAACATATGGTGCTAGGACAACTGGACTGCCACCGGCAAGAGAATGAAAGTAGACTCCTTCCTCACACCATATACAGAAATTAACTTTAAGGATCATAAACCTAATTGTAAGAGTTAAAACCATAAGACTCAAAAGAAAACAAACCTGAAAATACCTTCATGACCTTGGATGAGGCAATAATTTTTAGGTACGACACCAAAAGCACAAGTAACAAAAGAAAAAATAAATTGGACTTCATCAAAATTAAGACTTTTTATGCTTTAACAGACACCATCAAGAAAACGTAAGGACAACCCACCAAATGGGAGAAATATTTGCAAGTCCTATATCTAAAGGACTTGCATCCAGACTGTATAAAAAATTCTTATAACTCAATAATTTAAAAAAATGAATAACCCAGTTTAAAAATGGGCAGCTCAGGGCTTCCCTGGTGGTCCAGCGGTTAAGACTCCATGCTCCCAATGCAGGGGGCCTGGGTTCAACCCCTGGTCAGGGAACTAGATCCCACATGCTGTAACTAAAGATTCCTCATGCTGCAACTAAGACCTGATGCAGCCAAATAAATAAATATTAAAAATGGGCAGCTCTTTCCCAGCTGGAACCATGGAGGGTGCAGAAGAGAAGAAAAAGAAGGTTCCTGCTGTGCCAGAAACCCTTAAGAAAAAGCAAAAGAATTTTGCAGAGCTTAAGATCAAGTGCCTGAGAAAGAAGTTTGCCCAAAAGATGCTTCGAAAGGCAAGGAGGAAAAGCTTATCTATGAAGAAGCTATTCACTATTACAAGGAATACAGGCAGATGTACAGAACAGAAATTCGAATGGCTAGGATGGCAGGAAAAGCCGGCAACTTCTATGTACCTGCAGAACCCGAGTTGGCATTTGTCATCAGGATCAGAGGTGTCAATGGTGTGAGCCCAAAGGTTCAAAAAGTGTTGCAGCTTCTTAGCCTCCATCAGGTCTTCAGTGGCACCTTTGTGAAGCTCAATGGCACCTTTGTGAATTCTCAGCATGTTAACGAACGTGCTGAGAATTGTGGAGCCGGACATTGCAGGCCACCCAAACCTGAAGTCAGTAAGTGAACTGATCTACAAGCATGGTTATGGCAAACTCAGCAGGAGCGAAGTGCCCTGACAGATGACGCCTTGGTGGCTCCATCTCTTGGCAAGTGTGGCACCATCTGCAGGAAGGATCTGATTCATGAGATCTATACCACTGGAAAACATTTCAAAGAAGCAGACAACTTGCTGTGGCCCTTTAAATTGTCTTCTCCACGAAGCAGAATGAAGGAAAAGACCGCCCATTTGGTAGAAGGTGGAGATGCTGGCAACAGGGAAGACCAGATCAACAGGCTTATTAGAAGGATGAACTAAGGTATCTGCCATGATTATTTTTGTAATCTGGTCAGTTAATAAACTGTGACTGCTTTCCAATTGGAAAAAAAATAAAAATAAATTAAAATGGGCAAAGGATCTGAATAGACCTTTCTCCAAAAAATGGCTAATAAGCTCGTGAAAACGTGCTCAGTGTCATTATCCATCAGGGAAACGCAAGTCAAAACCGCAGTGAGATGGCACTTCACATCCCGTCAAAAAGTAGATAATCACAGGGTCTTCCCTGGTGGCGCAGTGGTTGAGAGTCCGCCTGCTGATGCAGGGGACACGGGTTCGTGCCCCGGTCCGGGAGGATCCCACATGCCGCGGAGCGGCTGTGCCTGTGAGCCATGGCCGCTGAGCCTGCACGTCCGGAGCCTGTGCTCCGCAACGGGAGAGGCCACAACAGTGAGAGGCCCGCGTACCGCAAAAAAAAATCACAAGTGTAGTGGAGAAAATGGAACCCACATACATTGCAGGTGGCAATGTAAAATGTTGCGTCTGCTGTGGGAAACACTCTGGCAGTTCTTCAAAAGGTCAAATGTAGAGTTACCATAGGATGCAGCAATTCTAATCCTAAGAATATACCTGAGAGAAATAAAAACACACGTCCACACAAAAACCTGTACACAGATGTTTATGGCAGCATTATTCATAATAGCCAAAAAATGGAAACAACCCAAATGTCCATCAGCTGATGAATGGATAAATAAAATGTGGTATATCCACGTAATGTAATATTATTTGACAGTGAAAAGGAATGAATTTTTCCTATATAGCACTGATACATATTATAAACTGGAGGAACCTTGAAAACATTGTTAAGTGAAAAGAGCCAGTCACAAAAGGCCACATATTATATAATTTCATTTACATGAAATATCCAGAATGGGCAAATCTAGAAAGATAGGAAAGAGACTAGTGATCGACCGGGGAATTCCCTGGCGGTCCAGTGCTTAGGACTCTGCACTTTCACTGCCAGGGCCCGGGTTTCATCCCTGGTTGGGGAACTAAGATCCCGCAAACCACGCGGCGTGGCCAAACAACAACAACAAAAAAGATGAGTGATTGACTAGGGGTGGGAGGTGGGGGGAAAATGGAAAGTGACTACTAGTGGGTGTGAAATTTCCTTTTTGGGTTGATGAAAATGAAAAATTGATTGTGATGATGGTTGCACAACCCTGTGAATACACTAAAGACCATTGAATTGTATACTTTAAATGAGTGAATGATATTTCTATAAAGCTGTTAAAAAAAGAAAATAAAATTATACCATGTGAGAATGTTTAAACAGTGGAAAGATACTACTTAATTTTTAAACGGTATTCCGCTTTAGTCAAATGTGAAGGATGAGTGTTTTGCCAGGATTTCCGTTTTTTGATGTTGAAGTTGCCTTTTCTAGGATGGAGTCAGATCCTCTTTGTGTTCATCTGAGAGCACTCAGGGCTTGGTCCCAAGTTCTCTGCTTTGTCACTTTAGTGTGATTCTTTTTTTTTTTTTAACATCTTTATTGGAGTATAATTGCTTTACAATGGTGTGTTAGTTTCTGTTTTATAACAAAGTGAACCAGTTATACATATACATATGTTCCCATATCTCTTCCCTCTTGCGTCTCCCTCCCTCCCACCCTCCCTATCCCACCCCTCTAGGTGGTCACAAAGAACCAAGCTGATCTCCCTGTGCTATGCAGCTGCTTCCCATTAGCTAGCTATTTTACGTTTGGTAGTGTATATATGTCCATGCCACTCTCTCACTTTGTCACAGCTTACCCTTCCCCCTGCCCATATCCTCAAGTCCATTCTCCAGTAGGTCTGTGTCTTTATTCCCGTCTTACCCCTAAGTTCTTCATGACCTTTTTTTTTTTTCCTTAGTAGAACAGTATGGTGGTTCCCTAAAAAACTACAAATAGAACTACCATACGACCCAGCAATCCCACTACTGGGCATATACCCTGAGAAAACCATAATTCAAAAAGATTCATGTACCAAAATGTTCATTGCAGCTCTATTTACAATAGCCAGGACATGGAAGCAACCTAAGTGTCCATCATCGGATGAATGGATAAAGATGTGGCACATATATACAATGGAATATTACTCAGCCATAAAACGAAACAAAATTGAGATATTTGTAGTGAGGTGGATGGACCTAGAGTCTGTCATACAGAGTGAAGTAAGTCAGAAAGACAAAAACAAATACCGTATGCTAACACATATATTTGGAATCTAGTGCGATTCTTCTAATCCTTTGTTTCCCATTAATTCCTGAGTCTACTGCTATGACTTAACCTCATACACTGGGTTGGATGTGTTTAAGTCTAGAGTCCTATTCACTGTGAAACGAAACCAGGGCTTTAAGGAAGATTTTGGGATTCTTAGAATGACAAGAGTTCAAATAAGGACAGTGAAATCAAAGCAGAATAACAAGTAGCCAGCAAGTCCTGCTCTACCAGGTGAAATACTCCTAAGAAGGGGGCAGTTTAAACACCAGCTGGATTTCAGAGTTGTCCACTTCAAACTGAGATTTCCAGAGCTCCTGAAGCACGAGGACTTCCCTTAAAGTTAGGTAGAAATAGAATGTGAAAGTTTTAAGATCAAGACCTTTTAGGATCTAGATTTTTATTTGAGTTCTTCCTTGTTAATTGCACAAAACTTAAACATAATCAAAGATATCGAGTTTGAATGATATTCTAGTTACTAAAATGGGATTTTAGTTACTAAAGAGTAAAACTGTCCTGCAGTTTTGAGGTAGCAAAGTCTGTAACACCTGATACATCTGTTGATGTCTTCGTCAACTCCTTCTCATACCCAGATTTCCAGGTAGAACAACAATTTCTGGATTACAGAAATTTACATAATTGAAAAGAAAAGAAAAAGTAGAGGGGAGAAATCAAAAGCATCCAGCTGAGATAAAGGATAAATAGGGAATGGAAAACAAAGGAAATAAAGAATAAAGAGACAAGTTTAGGAAAAAAATAGCAAAAGAATAGCAAAGGATAAGCAGTGGAGTAGAAACTGAGAGAATCAGATTCTAGGACCAGCTCTGCTATTAGTAAATTGTGTTGTCTTGGGCAAATCACTTTCCTTCCCTTCTTCCAGCTTTACTGGCCCATATAATTAGATACTTGTCTTCCTTTGGGTCAAATGACCAAGTATGAGTTCTAAGCATAAAACAATGAGATTTGTTTTCCTTTGCAGTTTATAAAACCAGTTTCCTTACTCTATAATTGGGCTATTTTATGAAAACACGCTGAAAAAAAATAACACTTAAAAAAAAGTAAATTTGCCGGTCACTGACAAGCTCTATTCTTTTGATGGCTTCCTGAGCCCAGTCACTGAAATTTATCTTTCACTTTCAGGTTCCTGCATGACCTCATGCCGATTCAGCAACACATAGTAATGGTAAGAATTCCCTCCTACCAGTCTTCTAAACGAGAAGAGTTTTGATAACCAGTAACCTTAGAGACATAACTGTGCTGTATAATCCAGGTCATTTCCCCTGGGCTCTTTCAGTGCCCTTCTGCAGCACTTCATCTTAAAAAAAAAAAAAGGCCCTTTAGGAACTTTTTTTTTTAATTAACTTATTTATTTATTTTTATTTTTGGCTGCGTTGAGTGTTTTTTGCTGTGCGCGGGCTTTTCTCTAGTTGTGGCGAGCAGGGGCTACTCTTCCTTGCGGTGCGCGGGCTTCTCATTGGGTGGCTTCTCTTGTTGCAGAGCACAGGCTGTAGGCACACGGGCTTCAGTAGCCTGTGGTGCTCGGGCTCAGTAGTTGTGGCTCACAGGCTCAGTAGCTGTGGCGCACAGGCTTAGTTGCTCCACGGCATGTGGAATCTTCCCAGACCAGGGCTCGAACCTGTGTCCCCTGCATTGGCAGGTGGATTCTTAACCACTGCACCACCAGGGAAGCCCCCCCCTCTAGGAACTTTAAAGATTTCTTTATAATGTGGTTATGGCATTTGAAATCATCTCAAATGTAAATTGAACAGCAATACAGTACTACTTTGGGAAAATCTGAATCTTAGACTATTTTAACAGAAATGCAGTTAATTATTACTTTCATATATGCACAGCGACTTCAACGAGTTGTTGATGTCTGACTTTCTTTAATAAATGGATCATTTGTAATGAATCTGATTTTAAAGCAAATGAATACTCAAGTGCTTTAAAAAGTTGTTCTAGATTATAGTTGAGGTAAATAACAAGTTAAGAGCACATAGTGGGACTTCCCTATGAAAAGAAGACTGTCTTTTGGGGTCAAAAGAAAACCATGAGAGTGTTTCACAGTGTAGTTTCCCAGTAGCGCTGGCAGGGTGGGGTGCATTCGGAGCGCTCAGTACGTCCCAGCGTATACGCCTGCATCTCCTTGTACATGTGTACTCACCAGAAGGCAGTCTCCCCTGCCGGGCCTTTCCCTAATGGATTTCCATTTCTATCCATCGGGGACTTAGATGCCGGCTAGCAATTAGTCCTAATCAGGCAGCAGGAGTTTCCTAAGGGGACTGCCAGCTAGCCTAATTGCTGGCAGCTGTGGGGCTGCTCAGCGCGCAGCTGCAGGGCACGGGCTGTTAACCCCCAGTGTCCCGGGCTCCACAAAGATGCTTGACCTAGCAAAATTCCTGCTGTGTGTGGCATGTGTTGGGATCAATGGCTTATCTTTATTTTGGAAAACTGTGCTGAGAAGCTTGGATTACTTTATCTCCAAAGATAGTTTAGGATAAGGAGTGAACTATATAACCCTGCTCTATAGCAGAAATTCACAGAGGAACTGAAACAGGATTAAAAAAAAAAAAAGCTCTATCATGGAAATTCTCAAAAATTCACAGAAGTGGAATAGTATAATAAGCCCATACATCCATCAAACAATGCTCTACATACTGCCATTCATTTTAATCTATTCCCCACCTCTGTTTGTTTGGTTTTTTTTCTTTTTTACCGGAGTATTTTAAAGCAGCTCTCAGACTTCATTTCACTTATAAGTGCTTTAGTGTATGATTCTAATATAAATATATATTTTTAAGTGTAACCACAAAACTATTACTACCCTCAACAAAATAGCTAATAATTCCTTAATATCACCCAGTATCTAGGCAGGCTCCTATTTCCACAGCGTGTCAAAAATGCGTTTGGGTTTGTGTGAATCAAGGATCTAGTCAAGGTAGTTGTGACTGAGGCGACCATTTGCTGGAGAGAGTTTCATGCTCTACATTTGGCAGATTGTACCCTCAAGGTGTTCTTTTATGTGTTCCCCATATTTTCTGTAAATCCACAGGAAAATCTAGAAGCTTCATGAGAATTAGGTTTGGGTTTTTTCCAAGAATATTTTATAAGTGGTGCTATGAACTTTCTTTTGCTTCTTACTCAGGAGGCACAAATGTCTAACTGTCCAGTCTCAGTGATGTTAAAATTGATCAGTGAGTTCAAATGTTGTCAATCTGATGCATCCGTTACAAAGTTCCCCCATTAACTTTACCTGATAGTTTTAGCAGACATTTATAATCATTGCCTAGAATGATTGTTTCATAAGGGGTTACTAAGTGGTAGCATTCTAATGTTTTCATTCCTTTGGCATGTATTAGCCATGATCCTTGTAGAAAAGAATTTCCCCCTCGTGTTTGTAAAGGCAAGATAAATACTTGATTCCCTTCCTTTTTTTTTCTCTTTTTTAAAAATATTTATTTATTCGGCTGTGCCAGGTCTTAGTCGCAGAATACGGGATCTCCACTGTCGTGAGTGGGATCTTTAGTTGTGGCATGCGGGCTCTTAGTTGCAGCACTCGGGATCTAGTTCCCTGATCAGGAATCGAACCGAGGCCCCCTGCATTGGGAGCGTGGAGTCTTAACTGCTGCACCACGAGGGAAGTCCCTGACTCCTTTCCTTTATATCACATTGATTCCCTAAGCCACCTCATAATGTAACTATGAAAAAAATTTTTTGAGTATTATTATGAACTCATGGATTTTTAGATGTATGATGTGTTTCAATCCAACGTAGTCCTAGCTTTTTTTTTTTTTTGTGTGGTATGCGGGCCTCTCACTGTTGTGGCCTCTCCCGTTGCGGAGCACAGGCTCCAGATGCGCAGGCTCAGCGACCATGGCTCACGGGCCCAGCCGCTCTGCGGCATGTGGGATCTTCCCCGACCGGGGCACGAACCCGTGTCCCCTGCATCGGCAGGCGTACTCTCAACCACTGCGCCACCAGGGAAGCCCAGTCCTAGCTTTTTTAATGCTAAAATTATCCCAGATTTAATCAGTGGTGCTTTTCAAATTTATTCTGTAACTTTTTGACTTGTCTTCATTAGTCTTTGAAATTTTTCTGCCCTATGCCTGGAATAACAGTTTTCCAAGGAGCCCTGGTTCCTCTTAGTAAACTGGGCATGATGGGTGTTCCTTGCTAATGGATTCTCGTTGCTTCTAGTCCAACGCGCTATATTTAAAGCAACAGAATGAACCTGTATTAAATTCAGGTTTGCATTAGTCTCCTGCAGATGTTTATACATCTGTACTCACCTTAAACTTCCTCCTTCCTGTCCCCAAGGAACAAGTGTCTAAAATAAGCCTTTGGTATCTCTAGTTCCAGGACAAACTGTCAATCCCCTCCTCACTCGGTTCCTTCTTCATCTAACCCCCCTCTCAGTGAATCAGAGATGTGGCCACCATTGCTTCCCTGTCCCCTATCTTCTCTCCCAAACTAGACTGAAAGCTTTCTGAAAGCAAGAATGTTTTCTGCTCATTTTGGAATCTTCCATAATGCTGAGCACAGAGTAGGTTTTCAGTAAACTTTTGCACTGAACTGTGAATTGTCACAGGTCCCAATCTGTGCCGCTAATTCTGTGGTCACATTCCTTTCTCTGCTCTACATCAATCTCTCATCCAGGGACCTTTTTTTTTTTTTTTTCCCTCCAACACGACAGAAGCACCATTCCACAGCCATTTTATAAAGATGGAATAAAATAAAACTCTGTAATTGATTCTGTTCCAAAGAAGCCATGCATTAAGGAAGAAAAACCGTGCCTTGAGGAGCTGTGGGCTTCATTACCTGCTCCGCAGCAAGCCACTTGGGAGGGCAGTCAGACTTTGCGGGAAGGTGCCAGTTAATGACCTCCACCCGCCCTGAAGCACACTCCAGCCCCACACCTCCACGGTGCTGACAGAAGCCACTGGGGGAAATCTTTGCTCAGTTCCTTGATATTTCAGAAACAGCATACCATTAACGATTTCTCATGTTTTCTAACTCCATATTTAAGGAAGATTATTTCATAGAGCCGAATAAGATGACCTGAAGATAAACCATCTGTATACCCAGATAGTCACTGGACACTAACTATGGATGTCCTGTGTGGGTCTTAGCAGTGGGGTGACCTCAGGAGGAGCAGGTAAAAATAGTACCCACTCCTCCACCCCAGAGAGGCTTGGACCCCCCAGATAGGAGCTCCAGAATTAACCCCCATTGCTATTTCTTCATTGAGTTTCTAATCACATGCTTCATCCGTTGTACTGTGGATTTTTTTTCCAGCTTAATTAGTAGGTGGAGTCTTTATGTAATGTGGATATTGTATGCTAAGGACAGACAACCCAATTAGCGTAAGAAAAGAGGGAATTCATGGAGTCTCACAGTTGGGAGTCCAGGAGTAGCTCTAAACTCTGGCACGAGTGCATCCAGGGACCCAAGCAATACGTCAAAACTTGTCTGCATTTACCTTTCACTTCTGCTTATTTCTGTTGGTCTTGGTTTGCTCCTTCTGGAGTTAGGTTTTCCTTATGTAGCCAAAAACATTGATGGCAACAGGAAACTTCAAAACCCACAGCTGAGGTATGTTTTTCTGTAGCTCCAAAGCTTAAAAGACTCTAATTAGCCAACTTGATTCAAATGTCTGAGGAATGATGGGACCAAAGAATGGGGGTCCTGAACAACTCAACCTATTACATATATCAACCCTTTCAGTATATATGTGACCTTTCTAAGCCTCAGTTTTCCCACCTGTAAAATGGAATCATCATAATCATAATCATACCCATCAATTGTAATTAGATAATTCATGTAAAATGCTTAGCATACTTCCTGACATATAACAACCCCTGTATTAATGTTGGCTCTTATTATCTTTTTAATCATTATATGCTTTTCCTAGATGGTCATCTTTTATTTATTTATTTATTTTTAAATACTTATTTATTTATATGGCTGCGTTGGTTCTTCGTCGCAGCGCACGGGCTTCTCTGTAGTTGTGATGTGCGGACTCCAGAGCGCACGGGCTCAGTAGCTGTGGCGCACGGGCTGTAGAGCACGCAGGCTTAGTTGCCCCGCGGCATGTGGGATCTTAGTTCCCCGACCAGGGATCGAACCCGCGTGCACTGCATTGGAAGGCAGATTCTTAACCACTGGACCACCGGGGAAGCCCCTAGATAGTCATCTTTTAATGTTATTTATGGTATCTCCCACTGAACAGAAGCTTAAATTCTTTTCTGTCCAAATCTAAAAATCTTTTCTTTATGGTTTCTGGGTGGTGTCATGCAGGAGCTAGTCTTCCCTGTACCCCCAAATTACAAAAATATCCTCCTGAACTTTCTTCTGGTATTTTTGTAATTTTCTTTTTAATGTTTCAATCTTTACTTCATCAACCTAATATAATGTTATATGTCACTTATACCTCAATTTTTTAAAAAGAGGAGGGAGGGACTTCCCTAGTGGTCCAGTGGCTAAGACTCTGAGCTCCCAGTGCAGGGGGTCTGGGTTCAATCCCTGGTCAGGGAACTAGATGCCCCATGCCACAGCTAAGAGTTTGCATGCCGCTACTAAAAACATTCTGCATGCCGCAACTAAAGGTCCCCCGTGCCACGGCTAAGACCCGGCACAGCCAAATAAGTAAATAAATATAAATTTTAAAAAAATAAAAATAAAAAGAGGAGGGGAAAAAATTCTTCTTTTCACCACTAATTTGAAATTTAATCTTTATCTGGTGCTAAGTTCCTACTATGAACTGACTTGTTTCTGATTTATTCTGTTTGATTCTTTATTTCTTTCTATGCCAGTTTTGTCATAGTTTTATGGTAAATTATTATATTTAGGAGGGCAAGTCTCCCCTGCCATCATTCTTCTTTTTGAAAATGTATTTGGCTGTTCTCCCACTCTCTGCTGTTCCAAATAAACTTTAGAATCAACTTATAAAGACACAATTAAAAATTCATTAGGATTTTATTTAAAATTGCATTGAATATATGGAACTATTTGGAAAGAATTAGTATCTTCATAATAACGAGTCTTCCTGTCTAGACACCAAAATAAATCTCCATTTTTTCAGGTATTCTTCATGTTCTTGAGTAAGTTTAAGAGCGTTCCTTTACAGGAACATAAGTAACCTATTTACTGTTATGCTTATTCCTAAATACTTTGTGTTTTGTGTTTTTTGTGGGTTTTGTTTTTGCTACCGAATAGAATTCTTTTCCATTAAATTTTCTAATTTATGTTATTATTGTCATGGCTATTAATGTTTGTGTTTCACTTATAATTGGTTATCCTACTGTGCTCTTTTTATCTGAAAGTCTTAGTTTTTCAGTGGATTTTTGTAGGTTTTATAAGTGGCCAATCATGTTGTCTGTCAATAATGATAAGGAGGCCACTCCCTTCTGTAAATTTCCTCCCCTCTCCTTGTTTTACCACACTGGTTGTGTCCTGCAGTGAAACAGTGGCAGTAGTTATGATACAGCATTTCTGTCTTGTTCCTGGCCCCATCTTTTCACCTTTAAGTGCGGCATTTGTGTTTACTTCTTTATCAAAGTGAAGAAACTTTTTCTATTTCTAGGTTACTAAGTGTTTTCCAGGACTGGTTGTTGCAGCTATTGAAATACTTCTGTTTTTCTGCTTTTCTTTAATAATACAGTGAATTACATTGGTAGTAGATTTCACAGTTTTATGTCTCCCTGCATACTAATCTTTTTTATTTTTATTTTTCATTGAAGTATAATTGGCATACAATGTTATATTAATTTCAGGTTTACAATATAGTGATTCAACATTTATATAAATTACAAAGTGATCACCACGATAAGCTAGTTACTCTCTGTCACCATTTAAAGTTACTGCAGTATTACTGACGATGTCCTTTCCTGTTCTGTATGTTGCAGCCTCTATGTTGCCCATCCCTCCACTCCACTCCTCTCTGGCTTCCACTAGTTTGTTCTCTGTATCTGTGATTCTGTTTCTGTTCTGTTTTGTTCATTTGTTTTATTTTATTTTTTTAGATTCCACATGTAAGTGAAATCATATGATACTAATCTTTTAATTGATTGCTGGATTTGATTTCCCAATATTTTATTTAGCACTTTTGCATCTATGTTTATAGTTTTCCTTTTTGTATCTTTGGCCAAATTTTTTTTAATTTATTAATTTATTTATTTTTTACTTTATTGGGTCTTTGTTGCTGCGTGCGGGCTTTCTCTAGTTGCGGCGAGTGGGGGCTACTCTTCGTTGTGGTGTGTGAGCTTCTTGTTGCGGTAGCTTCTCTTGTTGCTGAGCATGGGCTCTAGGCATGCGGGCTTCAGTAGATGTGGCTCATAGACTCTAGAGCACAGGCTCAGTAGTTGTGGCACATGGGCTTAGTTGCTCTGCGGCATGTGGGATCTTCCCGGACCAGGGCTCGAACCCATGTCCCCTGCATTGGCAGGCGGATTCTTAACCACTGCGCCACCAGGGAAGTCCATGGCGAAATTTTTGATCAAGGTTATGCTAGCCTTGTAGAATGAATTGAAATTCTTTCTGTTTGTTTTTTGTTTTTTTTGCTACTATCTGGAACAGTTGAATAACAAAAAAAATTATACTATCTATAAAAAACTCTTTGGAAGATTTGATACAGTTTACCCATTATAACATGAAACTGACTTGGAGTATTTTGGGGAGATAAATCTGTGACTACATTTTCCATTTTTTTTAATACTTATTAGTTTATTCATGTTTTCCTAAAAATTTTGAAACAAGCATATCTATATTTTCAAATTTATTGATACAAAGTTGCAATAGATTTCTTTTCCTTATTTACTTGACCTTTTAATTTTTAAAAAATATTTAATGTCTCTACTTGTCATTGCCTTGTCAAATTTTAATATTTCTAGCAGTTTTTGCTTTATGATTTTAAAGCTATGTTGCTCAGTTCATAAAGAATCATTATAGTTATATCTTCTTAATGAATATCTTTTATTAATATATCTATTTTTAGCCCCATTAATGCTTTTGCCCATTAATGCTTTTGCAAGTCCTACTTTCTTTGTTTTTCCTTGTCTATCCATCTCTGTATTTTCAGCCCTCTTGTGGAATTTTATTTTGGATGTGCTTCTTATAAAAAGCATGTAACTTTTAAAAATGCAATCTAGGATTTTTTGTATCTTAATAGAATTTAGTCTATTTAATTTTTTAATTAGCCTATTTAAATTTTTAATGATCCTTGATATGACTGGTCTGATTTTTAATATCTTCATGTTTTCTATTTCGGTATATGTCTTGTAAAATTTAAAAATTTTTAATGATCCTTGACGTGGCTGACCTAATTTTTAATATCTTCATGTTTTCTATTTATCTTGCTTTTTATAGTTTTGCATTCCCCCCCCCTGCCTTTTGCTGCATTGATCTAATTTTCTTTATTCCCTTGCCCCCTCAGTTTAGTAATTCTACTTCATTTTGTTATTCTACTGGCTGTATTCGTTTAGCTTGTATTTGTAGTGAAAGAGAAAAACACTGTATACCAATAAGTACTTAACAAATTCTCTTAAGCAAAATGATGACTACAATGGCAGTAGCATTAACAAAACTATCTAAATCTTCTAAATCCACGTCACTTGTCTGACATCATCTAAAACAAAGTTCCTAATTTTAAGGTTCTCCAAACTGACTTCTTCCTTTTGATTCTCTTGCTGCCCACTTATTTGAACTCTGCTGCCTTTCTTAATGCCTCTTCCCGCACATTGCCCGTGACGTTCTATATTTGGCTGCTGTTCTTAGAAATGGAATTCTCTTGTCATCTGTCTTATCACTTAGCTCCCTCCATTGCTGACACAGTCTCTATTCACTTAAACTTAAAAGTGGAAAGCATAAGTCGTTTCAAAAATTCATTCATTTGGGACTACCCTGGTGGTGCAGTGGTTAAGAATCCACCTGCCAATGCAGGGGACACAGGTTCTACCCCTAGCCTGGGAAGATCCCACAAGCTGTGGGCAACTAAGCCTGTGTGCCACAACTACTGAGCCTGTGCTCTAGAGCCCTCAAGCCACAACTGCTGAGCCCACGTGCCGCAACAACTGAGCCCATGCACCACAACTACTGAGCCCGCGTGCTGCAGCTACTGAGGCCCGCGTGCCTAGAGCCCATGCTCCACAACAAGAGAAGCCACCACAGTGAGAAGGCTGCGCACCTCAGTGAAGAGTAACTCCTGCTCGCCACAACTAGAGAAAGCCAGCCCGCGGCAACGAAGACCCAACACAGCCAAAAAAAAATAGAGTAAATAGAAATTAAAAAAAAAAAATGTGGGGGCTTCCCTGGTGGCGCAGTGGTTGAGAGTCCACCTGCCAATGCAGGGGACACGGGTTTGTGCCCCGGTCCAGGAGGATCCTGCATGCCGCGGAGCGGCTGGGCCCGTGAGCCATGGCCGCTGGGCCTGCACGTCCGGAGCCTGTGCTCCGCAACGTGAGAGGCCACAACGGTGAGAGGCCCACGTACAGCAAAAAAAAAAAAAACAAC
>NW_006797698.1:699843-703824 GCF_000442215.2 Lipotes vexillifer
TCCTCGGCGGCGCAGTGGTTAAGGATCCGCCTGCCAATGCAGGGGACATAGGTTCAATTTCTAGTCCAGGAAGATCCCACATGCCATGGAGCAACTAAGCTTGTGCTCCACAAGTACTGAGCCTGAGCTCTAGAGCCCACAAGCCACAACTACTGAGCCCACATGCCAAAACTACAGAAGTCCACGCGCCTAGAGCACGTGCTCCGCAACAAGAGAAGCCACCACAATGAGAAGCCCGCACACCGCCACGAAGAGCAGCCCCCGCTCGCTGCAACTAGAGAAAGGCTGCACACAGGAACGGAGACCCAACGCAGCCAAAAATAAAATTCATTCATTCAACTAATACTGAATTTAGGTACAACAGTGAACAGATGAAGGTGGGGTGGGCAGTAAACAGATAATAGCAAATACATAAACAAATAGGTATATAATACAAGGTCAGATGGTAACAAGTGCTATGAGGAACAGTAAAGAAGAGAGAGATGATAGGTGATGATGAAATTGCTGTTTTAGGTAAGGTGGTTAGGGAAGGCATCTCTGAGGAGATGACATTTCAGCAGAACAGACATTCTGGAAGAGGCAGAACTCTGGTGACCATAAAAAGATCAGTAGTTGCCAGGGATTTGGGAAGAGAGAGGGAAGGATGAATACACAGAACAAAGGGGATTTTTAGGGCAGTGAAACTATTCTGTATGATACTGCAATGGTGGATACGTGTCATTATACGTTTGTCCAAACTCGTAGAATTCACATCACAAAGAGTGAACCTAATGTGAACTACGGACTGAACCTAACGTGAACTATGGACTTTAGCTAAAACTAAACTATAGACTTTGGTTATATATTAATAATTATAAATCTTGGCTCATCAATTATAGCAAAAATAGAAAAAAGAAAAGGAAGTGGGAAGTATTATGCATCTTCTGTTAGGTTCACAACCAGCAAAAGCAAGCTCACTCAGGGACTTCCCTGGTTTTCCAGTGGGTAAGACTCCACATTCCCAGTGCAGGGTGCCCGGGTTTAATCCCTGGTCAGGGAACTAGATCCCACATGCATGCCACAACTAAGAAGTCCTCATGCCGCCATGAAGATCCTATGTGCCACAAGTAAGACCCAGCGCAGCCTAAATAAATAAATATTTTTTTAAAAAAGCAAGCTGACTCAGGTAAACGTGGAAAAGACTGGAGAACTGCCCCAACCAATGCTTAGAACTTCCCGAGAGCTGAGCAGAAAAAGGAGGTGCCATTACTCCAGTCTGACTTAGTGGTTTATCCTCTGGCCTCTTTAAAAGATCAGCTTCAGATCCTTCAAATCATTGCCTAAACAAGGCCACTTTTTTTTGTGGTTTTTTGTTTCTAAAAGCAACCTCTTAGAAATCAAGATCTTCCACGGAGGCCAGCACCTTCATCTGTAATTCACTTGTGCTGTCCCAGGCCTTGGAGTGACTCCTGAGACTCAGATATCCTACTCTTTATGGAGAAAGTGATCACTCATGATAGGCAGGCCAGGCTCTTAACTTGCCTTACGTTTTGGTAGTTTATCACAAATAAACATCCCCCAAATATCCTGCTGATGTCAAGTCTGAAAAAATTATAGATATAGTGTCTTTGGAGCTGTATTAGTTTTTCAAAGCCTATAAATTACTTACAATTCCAGGGTCTAAATAAAATGGATTTGTTATATCACTGCATAAAAAATAAAGTTACGATATTTATTCCTTTAGGTTTAACATATCAAGCCATACACGCAGAGCACATTTTAAATGAATTGTAATTTATTTTTCCCACTGTTTGAAAAACACATCCTTGCTACACACAGTCTTTGCTTGAGGTCTCTGTGCAGGCGCACACCATCAGGTCTTTACTTTGGGATTACCGTAATACTTCGGGGGATAAGGCTGTAGTCTTTTGCTGTGACTGAACCAGATGGTTTCCAAAGGCCAGTGGGCAGGTTAGGCCGTGTGCAGTAGCACAAATTACCTTGATTAAGAGTCTTTATAAATTAATAGGGAAAACACTAAAACTCAATAGAAAAATGAGTCTAGTGTGTAAACAGACAATTCTCAGAAAGTACACAAATCACTTAAAAAATCATTAAAAATGATCAGCCTAACTGGTTATCCAGAAATGCAAGTTAAAATAATATGGAACATCATTTTTAGTCAATTAAAGATAATAATCAGTATTGGGGAGAGTGAAATTAAATTTTTAAGCACTATAGTAGAAGGGAAAGTCAGTACAAATGTGAACAGCAGTTTGGAAATCCATTTTTAGATTCTTAAAATCCATATCCTTTGATCTGGAAATTCCCCTTCTCAGACTATCTCCAAAAAATTTCTTTAATTATAGAAAATCATATATAAAAATGATCAAGTTATTATTTATAATAGCAAATATAATTTAAAAAACATTTAAAAATAAAAATTGGATAAATAAGTTAAAATATATTCATATAATCAGGTATTATGCAACCATTTAAAGTGATGTTTTTTAGCTATTTTGCTTTTTTTTTTTTTTGTGGTACACGGGCCTCTCACTGTTGTGGCCTCTCCCGTTGCGGAGCACAGGCTCCGGACGTGCAGGCTCAGCAGCCATGGCTCACGGGCCCAGCCGCTCCGTGGCATGTGGGGTCTTCCCGGAGCGGGGCACGAACCCGTGTCCCCTGCATTGGCAGCGGACTCTCAACCACTGCGCCACCAGGGAAGCCCTAGCTATTTTGCTTTTGATGGTTCCCCAGGTTTCTGCCATCTGCCTAACACCTAGGGTAGTCTTCTCTAAATGTACCATAATAAATTTAGCCTATTTCCTATTGGAGACATTTAGGTTATTTCCAAGTGCTTTTCCTTTTTAAAAAAAATTTTTTTTATGTGGACCATTTGTTTTTAAGCCTTTATTGAATTTGTTAAAATATTGCTTCTGTTTGTTGTTGTTTTTTTTTTTTTTTCTGCCAGGAAGCATGTGTGATCTTAGCTTCCCAACCAGGGATCAAACCCACACCCCCTGCGTTGGAAGGCAAAGTCTTAACCCCTGGACCACCAGGGAAGTCCCTTTTTTCCATTTTAGACAGCACTTAAGCAGTAATTTATGTGAACGTTCAGATGCACACCACAGACCAAGAAACATCTTTAAAGATGTCTTCCAAAGCAGATCTACTCTTGGGCTCCCATGCAGAGCTGCTGGGTCTCTGAGCCAGTCCCACAAGCTTGGCAAGAGCCCCAGCCTCCATCGCTCCTTCCAGACCCAGAAGAAATGTTCACAGTCACTCTTAGGATCACAACTCCCAGGACCTCATGTTTGTATCAGAACGTCATGTTTATCTTCCCTGAAGTCTCCACACGCAAATCTGGAAACTGCTCAGGTACACGTGTGCTTGCTCCTGGGGGGAGAAGTAAACCCCTCTGAGGTGTTTGTGGGCGACTGTGCCACAAGCGACAGGGAGGAAGCCCTGAGTTTTTGTCTAGGAAGGAACCGATGGATTCCCGAGCGTAGTTGAAGATGCGAAGGGAAGTAGACAGGCAAATGAGGTTGCCTGAGGGGGTCCCTGGGCAAGACACCATATTAATACCCTTGTACCCATTTATGCATTTTTCGGTTGGTTTGTTTCTTGTGCTATAGCCAAATGTTCTGCCCCACCCTCGACCAGTGACGCTAACCTGAACTGGAGGGCCAGGGAAAGATGCAGCTTAAAGCTGTGAGGCGTTGTTTTGTTGTGCTTTGATTTGACAGAAGAACCAACGTTACAGCAGGAGCCTCAAGTGACAGCTCCTTGGTTTAGGACTCGGGTTGCAAGTAAGAAAAACCAACTCAACTAGGGACAGGCTGGGGTCTGAGTGTACTTACTAATTTAGAGGCAATAAGGGGAGGGAAGGGTTAGCCTGAAGAGAACTAGCTTCCTTTTGCATCTCTTTTGAGTCCATTACAGGCTCTCCCAGGCAGAGGAGAGGGGAGCCTCTTCTGGGAAAGGTGCTCAGTGAGCTAGGGG
>NW_006797698.1:703995-721254 GCF_000442215.2 Lipotes vexillifer
GGCCCTGTTCGATGCTAGTCTCTCCTGATCGGAGTCCTGACGCTCACGTGGTAACAGTACTTGGCCCGTTGTAGGTCGTTAATGATAGGACAGGAGCAGAGGCTGCAGAGACCTGGCAGCTCCAGTTGCAGTTATTGGAGCTCACACTCAGAACTGTGAGACATTCCCTGGTTCTTTGAAAATGCCTTAAGCCAAAATTTAAGACTTTGAGTTTATAGTCTGTTTCTTTTTTGTCCCCAGTGTATTTAAAAGCACCCGTACAACGCTGCAGGGTTTGGCCATCTCGTTACTGTAGATTGTTCCAAGGCTGTGGCCATTCATTCCCCCAAAGCCTTGCCTTCAATGGACATGTCCTTCCAGTCAACCACAAAGTGCTCATGGAAGTAACAGTTTTGCCACTGATGCTGTGAGTGCTGGAGCTCCACCCTGAACACTAAATGCCTTCTCCCTGTCCTCAGACCCACTCAGATCAGACAACAAACGTTGGGCCCCGTTTTCCCAAAAGCCTGGTGCCTCCCACCACTCCTGGTACCGGTACTGTAAGTAAGGGTCAGGGTTTCAATGACCAAAACCAAACGCAAAATGGAATCCGCCCCAGCTGATTCAAGCAGAAAAAAAACAGAAGCAGAAAAGGATTTACTACAAGCATCAGGAGACTCACAGAATCATTGTGAGGCCGGAGGAACAGATCTGAGGCTGAGCTTCCAAAGCAGCTCTCAGAGCCACACCCACCCACCAGCCGAGGCCTCTACTGAGAGTCAAACGTGGGAAACTCGACTCCCCTCCTAAAAGGCAGGCGGAACCACTTCCAGCACAGATGCCACGTCCGCATCTGGGACTCACTGTCAGCACTGCGACTGTACCATCACCAGCATCAGCGAAGCAAATCCCCACACAGAGCCTGTTTTATCTACTGGTCACAGTTAAGTCAAAGCCTAGCATAGGTGCCCCTGGAGGGTACAGCCTAGGAACTCTGTCCCTATCCCCAACACGGAGAATAGGAACTTGAGTTCCGACTCTGGTGAGGAGAGGCACGTTTCATAGGGTGGAAATTTATCCAACTGTAGGAAGACATTTCGAAGACTGATGGGCAGGCCCACAAATACCACTACCAGGACAGACCTGGCTCACGTCAGCAGCTCACGTCAGCAGCTCGCTCACATCAGCACTGCTGGGCTCCAGTTACACCCAGGCTGTATTGTCCTTTGGAAGACGGTGCGCTGGGGGGAGTCCCTCGGGGGTCCTGCTTCTCCCCAGCAGTGCACTGCGAGGCAGGTGCTTGCCCGCTCTGTCTGAGAGAGGTCACCTGTACAAGAGAAATCTGAATTAGATCTGAATTAGATCATCTCCACAGGGCCGGAGTTCTACTATCGGATACTTCTCTTAATGTAAATCCATGATACCGTACTGTCATTGTGAATGGAAGGGACAGCAAGCCACTATTTTAGCACCTGCCACTGTCCCTGGAACTGTGCGATTTGTCCAAAGCAGGCATGGGTCTTTCCCTCTAGAAGTTTTGCTCAAGGATCAACAGTAATCACTAGGTAGGAACACTCAGGGAATGCACTGTACGAAGATGTAAGGAGATGGACCAGCTCATTGTGAATATCACCTTAACAGAGGATTTAGTGATGGGACTTGCATGTTGAGAGGAAATACTGTTTTCCCCCCAGGTAATGGGGCGTCCCAGGTCTTATGAATGACGGAGGAGCAACCTGGAGCGCTGAGGCAGCCGCTTTCCTGAAGATGTCGTCACGGTTAGGATTCCGGCTGGAGGCATGTGCAAATGCACCAGGGTAACGTTACTTCTGGGAAGCGTGAAAGGGGTGAGGGAGATGAATGCAAGAACGCGCAGAGGCGAGGGAAGTTAAAGGGCAAAGGCCATTTTGGGGAGTAACCGGAGCCACTGAACCTTTACCTGAAAGGCATTAGAGAATTCCACCTCCAGACAGCAGTCAAAGCCGTGGACCCTAAAATTGACCCAGGCTACCTCAGTACACTTACAGATTACCAGTGACATGAATGTTAATACGTGATGGCTCCAACTTGCACTTCTAAAAGTTCTAATTAATCTCACCAGAGAGAAACTGGCAAGCACTCTGGAACAAATGAGAATCACAGCCTCCCTGCAATGGCTGTGTGCCAGCTCATCTGGGAGCCTGCAATGATTTGCCCTCACTGTCTCAGCTCCATAAAGGGGCTAATAATTAGCATTTGGAAGCTAAGTCACACTTCCCCATTGGATGCCATTTGCTGATTGTTAATTAATTAATTAATTGATTAGCAGTTCTGCTAGCACTGGCTAGTAAAGACTGTTAAGGCGCTCTCCCACTGCCCCTACACACACCCTGGGAAGAGAATTTCCATAACCTCCTTGAAAGCCAGGCTACATCTTAGACGTGTGTGTGTGTGTGTGTGTGTGTGTGTGTGTGTGTGTGTGTGTGGTTTGCACAGTGCTCTGCACACAGAAAATACCTGTAGGGTAAATGGATGGTTATGTGGATGAATAGATAGACAGATAACATGAAAATTTATACTTCCTAGTTTTCTCCCATGTCATAAAATTATTTTTGAACTTTAGCTTGAAAGAGAACTTAATATCACCTAACCTGATTACATTTTAAGACTAAGGAAACAAGAGAATATATATGTGATCTCAGCTATTAAGAACACAGACTAACCTATATGGGAAAAGAATCTGAAAAAGAATAGATACATGTATATGTATAACTGAATCACCTTGCTGTACACCTGAAATTAATGCAACATTGTACATCAACTATACTCCAATATAAAATAAAAATTTAAAAAAAAAAAGAACACAGTCTAGACCATAAATTCAGTCTTTTTCCAGTAGAGAAAGGTGTATGGTCTCCCTACCTTGAGCCCCTGCACAATGCTATGTAGACCCTTTGCCTCACCCAAGCTGGATATACTGACACTCCTACAGGAAGTGATTGGAAAATGAACCAGAATAAGGGAGTGGCTGGGGGTGTGGGAAGATCATTCACAGAGGAGTCCCCTGGCTTGTGGTCAGCACTGACCACGAAGAAAGGGGAGACTTGCAACGTTTTGAAGAATTCTACAAACTTTCTATGTAACTGCAATGTAGAAATGAGAATGGCCCCATCACAAGACTTGCCATGCAACTGCCCCTGCCCTTGAGAGCTATTTCAGACTATTTTCAGACCGTTTCAGAGTCTAGTTTTAGAATATTCAGTATCATCGCAGATTATTTAAAACCTATGATGGAATTAATTTTCAGATGACTCTTCTTCAATGAAAAACAAAAAAGTTAAAATCAAATTAGCTGATTCAGGTTTCCTGGAAGATTACAAAGATTTAAAATTTTAAACTGTTGACCAAAATGAGGGAATGAGGCCTGGGAACATTTATCTTCGCTTTCCATGAGGCACAGATAATAACCCCCTAGATTTATATTGCACTTTCAATACTTCAAGTCTGTTATCTTATTTGATTATCTGAGATGGGTACAGAAAATGTCACTATCCCATTTTAACAGATAATGCAACTGAACTCTGGAAATTGAAATAAGTTCATCATGAAATCACCAAGTTGGATTTGTATTGTTAAAATGGGAAAGGACCTTAGAAATTATCTTTCCCAACACCTCTTTTTAGAGATGAGGAAACAATTCCCATAATCTTTTTCATCTTAAAACAACTTTTCTCTGGATGATCATCTTTGCCATTTACAGTATACAGTATGTATACGGTTACTTGTATATCGTTAGCAAATAACCAACCTTATATAACACGTTGATAAAACAAAGCCTATAACATGAATTCTCATCACTTCTGTGTTAAAAGATCATTTTAAAAGTATTATTATTTTAAAGGTATAAATTATTATTCTTGGGCAAGTCTAAAATGAGCACATGTCAAAGTTTTTACTTAACTAACAGGGAACGGGTAAGATGTTACAACTGATTCAAAGGACAATTCAAAGAACAGGAAATTATATAAAAATGATTTTATAGAATGAGCAAAATAGGTCTCTCTGCAGGGGAATAATAAATTACATTCCACCAGACCAGTTCAATTAACTTGCATTTCTGTGGAAAAGAATCATTTGCGTTATCATCAGTTCTCTGCAACTTACAGAGTTATAAACAGCTCAATGACAAAGAAAGGCTAAGATAGCCTAGAAGCATGAGCTACACAGGATACACCCAGGAATCTTTTGGGTCCATTTTAGTCTTTCAAAAACTTTGCCTATACTTCTAAGAATTCAACTTGAATGCTACCACATATTGAAAGAATAAATATTAGTAATTCTATACAAACTTTTCCAGAGAATCAAAAAGGAAGGAACACTTCCCAACTCACTCTATGAGGCCAGCATTACTCTATTACCAAAACCAGACAAAGATATTACGGAAGAAAAACTATTAACCAACATTCCTCACAAACATAGATGCAAATATTCTTAACTAATTAAATATACCAATATATAACAAGGATAATGCATCATGACTAGGTGGGCTTTCTCCCATAAATGCAAGGTTGGTTTAACATTCAAGAATTGATTAATGTAATTCATCAAATTAACAAATTCAAGAAAAGAAATATCATCTCAATATTGAGGTGCAGGGCTTCCCTGGTGGCGCAGTGGTTGAGAGTCCGCCTGCCGATGCAGGGGACACGGGTTCGTGCCCCGGTCCGGGAAGATCCCACATGCTGCGGAGCGGCTGGGCCCGTGAGCCATGGCCGCTGGGCCTGCTTGTCCGGAGCCTGTGCTCTGCAAGGGGAGAGGCCACAACAGTGAGAGGCCCGCGTACTGCAAAAAAAATAAAAAATAAAATAAAATATTGAGGTGCAGGGACTTCTCTGGTGGCGCAGTGGTTAAGAATCTGCCTGCCAATGCAGGGGACATGGGTTCGGGCCCTGGTCCAAGAAGATCCCACATCCCACGGAGCAACTAACCCTGTGTGCCACAACTACTGAGCCTGTGCTCTAGAGCTTGCGAGCCACAGCTACTGAGCCTGAGTGCCACAACTACTGAAGCCCATGCTCCTAGAGCCTGTGCTCCACAACAAGAGAAACCACTGCAATGAGAAGCCTGCACACTACAATGAAGAGTAGCCCATGGGCTTCCCTGGTGGCGCAGTGGTTGAGAGTCCACCTGCCGATGCAGGGGACACGGGTTCGTGCCCCGGTCCGGGAAGATCCCACATGCCGCGGAGCGGCTGGGCCCGTGAGCCATGGCCGCTGAGCCTGCGCGTCCGGAGCCTGTGCTCCGCAACGGGAGAGGCCACAACAGTGAGAGGCCCGCGTACCGAAAAAAAAAAAAGAGTAGCCCTTGCTCGCCGCAACTAGAGAAAGCCCGTGCGCAGCGACGAAGACCCAATGCAGCCAAAAATAAATAAATTTATTAAAAATGTATATATATATCGAGGTGCAGAAAAAGCATTTGCCGGAATTCATCATCCATTCCTAAGAAGGATACCTCTTCAACCCGAAAAAGGGCATCTATGAAAAACATACAATTAACATCATACTTAATGGTGAGAGACTGAATGCTTTCCTCTAAGATTAAGAAAAAAGCAAGGATGTCTATTCTTTTTTTTTTTTTTAAGATGTGAGATTTATTTAAAAAAAATTTTTTTTTGATGTGGACCATTTTTGAAGTCTTTATTGAATTTGTTACAATATTGCTTCTGTTTTTATGGGGGGGGGTTGTTTGTTTGTTTTTTGATTTTTTGGCCCCAAGGCATGTGGGATCTTAGCTCCTAGTCCCGGGATCGAGCTCACACCCCCTGCACTGGAAGGCAAAGTCTTAACCACCAGACCACCAGTAGACACCCAACGATGTCTACTCTTTTTTTTTTGGCTGCATTGGGTCTTCATTGCTGCACGCAGGCGTTCCTCTAGTTGCAGCGGGCAGGGGCCACTCTTTGTTGCGGTGCGCAGGCTTCTCATTGCTGTGGCTTCTCTCGTTGCGGAGCACGGGCTCTAGGTGCGAGGGCTTCAGTAGTTGTGGCACGTGGGCTCAGTAGTTGTGGCGCACGGGCTCTAGAGCACAGGCTCAGTAGTTGTGGTGCACGGGCTTAGTTGCTCCATGGCATGTGGGATCTTCCAGGACCAGGGCTTGAACCCATGTCCCCTGCATTGGCAGGGAGATTCTTAACCACTGTGCCACCAGGGAAGCCCAGGATGTCTATTCTTATCACTTCTTTTTAACATTGTACTGGACGTTGCAGCCAGGGCAGTAAGGCCCAAAAAGTAAATAAATAAAAGAAAGGAAGCAGTAAAGGAAAGGAAAAATAAAGCTCTCTCTATTCATAGATGACATGATCATCTATGTATTTGATGGAATCTATAAAAAAGCTAATAGAACTAGTAAGAATTTAGCAATATTTTAGGATACAGAGTATCATTTACAAAAATCAGTTGTATTTCTATATGCAAACAATGAACAATTGGAATTTGAAAAATAATAACATTTATGATAGCATCAAAACATGACAAAAGATGTATAATATCTGTACACTGAAAACTAATAAAACATTGCTGAAAGAAATTAAGGAAGACCTAAATAAATGGAGAAATATATTTATTTGGAAGATTCAATATTGTTAGAGTCAACACAGTCCCAATCAGAATCCCAGCAGGCTTTTTTGTCGATATTGACAAGCTGATTTTAAAATCCATATGGAAATGCAAAGGACCTACGACAGCTGAAACAACTTCAAAGAGGAAGTTTGAGGAATTGCATTACCTGACTTTAAGACTTATTATAAAGCTACAGTAATGAAGACAATGTGATATTGGTGTAAAAGTAGACAAACAGACCAATAGAACAGGAGTCTGGAAATAAACCCATACATTTATACAGATATCAGTTGATTTTCAACAAACATACAAAGGCAATTTAGAGAAAAGATAGTCTTTTCAACAAGTGGTGCTGGAACAATTTGATATCCGTATGCAAAAACAATAACTTAGACCTTATACCATACACAAATATTAACTCTGATTGTAAAACCTAAAACTTCTAGAAGGAAACACATGAGGGACTTCCCCAACGGTCCAGTGGTTAAGAACTAAGATCCCACGTGCCACGCAGTGTGGCCAAAATATAAAAAAAAAAGAAAAGAAAAAGAAAACACGGGAGAAAATCTATTGACCTTGATTTATCAAAGATTTCTTAGATAGGGACTTCCCTTGTGGCACAGTGGTTAAGAATCTACCTGCCAATGCAGGGGACACAGTTTTGAGCCCTGGTCCGGGAAGATCCCACATGCCATGGAGCAACTAAGCCCACGAGCCACAACTACTGAGCTGACGCACTGCAACTACTGAAGCCTGAGTACTCTAGGGCCTGCATGCCACAACTACTGAGCCCACGTGCTGCAACTACTGAAGCCCCCGTGCCTAGAGCCTGTGCTCCACAGCAAGAGAATCCACCGCAATGAGAAGCCCACATACCACAATGAAGAGTAGCCCCTGCTCACTGCAACTAGAGAAAGCCCGCACGCAGCAACGAAGACCCAACTCAGCCAAAAATAAATAAATTAACTAATTAATTAAAAAAGAAAGAAAGAAGCCAGGTATAAGAGAATCCATGTAGCCTGATGACATTTATATAGATTTCTAGAGAATACAAGCCAATCTACAGGAATAGATCAGCGGTTGCCTTGGTGGGACACAACTGGTATCCAGTGAGGAGTGGGGAGAGGCAGGAGGGATGGATTATAAGAGGGCATGCAGAAACTTTGCGGGGGTGCCTATGCTCATTATCTCGTGTTGGCAGTTCACAGTATATGTCAAAACTTATCAGATTGTACCTTTAATTATGCGTGGTTTATTGTATGTCAATTATACCTCGATAAGGCTATTTTCAAATAAAACCTACCATAGGAAGGCTCTGTTGCTTTCTTGTGCAATTTAGGTTGCCATTCCAACCCACCGTACAGTTTGGGAAGCTTGCTTTGGAATTTTAAGATGATTTAAGATGATGTAAGATGATAGCCCCGTCCCCAAATCCCAATGCCATGCCCATTTCCTTACCTTTGAGACTGGATCCATGCTGCCATCCCCCAGTACTACCCGCCCCGGCAAAGCATGGAGTATTCTTGGAGTCATCACCTGGGACAGTGCCTACTTCAGCCTCTAGGAAGGGGTGGCCCACCACAAACTCACCTTCCATCTTGGTTTCCTTGGTTTCCTTGGTTTCTTGGTTTCTAGCTGCTGGGGCAGTTACTCTCATAAACCCTCATCTGAAGAGAACAATCTTCCCTGATAGAGGAAGACTGTTTTTCAGCCAAGAATACAACTCAACTCAATTTTAGGGAAGTCTCTAGGCAACCACCACCATTGTCCAAATGGAGATTGTCGAAAAGACGTGCCTGGGTGGGGAATCAGGATGAGGCCCAGGTCCCAAGGTTGGGAGACTTTCTGTACTTCCCGTGCCTTTGGAAGGTGGGAAGTGGCCCAGGGTACCAGTTGGAAAAGCAAAAGAATGAGCTCAACTGGATTTTTTTTTTTTTTTTTACTTGAGTCTCTTTGATATAAAATCAGCCCAGAATATCTGTCACCAAGATAAAAAGTTCAGTCTGGGCTTCCCTGGTGGCGCAGTGGTTGAGAGTCCGCCTGCCGATGCAGGGGACACGGGTTCGTGCCCTGGTCCGGGAAGATCCCACATGCCGCGGAGCGGCTGGGCCCGTGAGCCATGGCCGCTGGGCCTGCGCGTCCGGAGCCTGTGCTCCGCAACGGGAGAGGCCACAACAGTGAGAGGCCCGCGTACCTAAAAAAAAAAAAAAGTTCAGACTAACCCTACTTCCTTTCCACATACACCTGTCAGACTGAATTGCTCTGTTTAAATTTTGTTCCCTTCCATGTACATTTTAACCATGTTTTCTCCTGATGAAAAGGTTGGGAAACGTGATAGCCACACAATCTAACCCCTGTGATTTTAAGATGTTGTAAGATGACAGCCCTATCCCCAAATCCCAATTCCACGTCATTTTCCTTATCTTTGAGACTGGATCTTTTGTCTGCAACATTCATGAATAGAAAAAATATGCAAAACATATATCCAAGTGGCTAAGTCTGAGGTTTTAAAAAGTCAGCAAGGATATCTTTCAATATCCAAAAGGAGTGAAAATGAAGGGAAAAGGTATTGTTACTTAAGAGAGTGAAAATGAGATCACTGAAAAGAGCGGGTTTAGACTGTCAGAGAAACACTTCCCTCTTAATTGGCAGCCAGCCTAGTCCCTTAAACTCAGGATGCTTCTTCCTAGCATCATGAGGTCATTCAGACCATGATTCCACTAGTATCTCCACCCAGGAACAGAGAACTTTGGAAATCAGGCAAACAGGCTTCATGTCCCGGAGATGAGCAGGGTCCCTCCCTCTACAACTGCACATCCCCTCGTCCAGGAGAGCACTGCTCTACAGAAAAGTCACAGCAGAACTGTCAGCACAGTGGATAAACCACAACCACAGCAGCAGCAATAAGAGCTACTTACTGATCACTTATGGCAGCCCAACACCATGCTAACTGCTCCAAACACATTCTTTTATCGAAGCTTAGCAATCTACGGAGTGGGCATTGATGGAAAGGACACCTCCAGCTTTATTTCCAAATGAAGAACAAGAAACAAGAAGGATTGGGATGGTTTTTCTGACTCTGATTCCAGAGGAGTTATGGAGAGTGACCTGGCGTGGGCATACAATAATATGACATAGTACAGATTTTTAGAGTGTTGCAAGCACTTAGGTGGCTCACAGGCGTCATAATAAAAGCTGGTGCAATGCAAGGAAGGTGCTGGACTGGTTTGGCTTTTGGACCCAAGCCAAACTGCTCTAAAGTCTCCGTTTCTCTGCTTATCTTCTTGATACAGAGATGTAGGCTCTGTCCTCTCCTCTCCAAACCAAAATCCATGATAACCACAGACATGTAATTACACATCCCAAGTTAATTCAGTCCACCAATGTGTATGGAGGGCTCACTTTAATTCCAGCCCTAAGCCAGGCACAGAGTTACAAATATACATAAGGACAGCTCTCCAGGCTTGCCATGACTGGATAAGACACAAAAATAAGCAAAAAATCATGATACAGTGGGATGGGTAAGTGGGCAGAGCCTGGCTTGACATCAGGGATGCTTTCTTGAGGTCCAGGTACCTTAGAGGGGAGGATGCCGTAAGCGGGCCTTCTTGCTCAGTGGGGTGGTTTGCTCGGTCTGTGCTGGGGCGGGGGGGGGTGGCTGGAAGAAGGGACTGAGCCAGGTGTTGAAGAGCAGGGGTAGCAGTCAGGGACTAGAGAACGGCGACAGCTTGTCACCAGGGGAAGCTCGAGGCAAGGGGCGGCAGGAACGAGGCTGGTTAAGACCTTCTGTACTCTGTGGAGAAGCTCTCTTCCTTTTTTCTTTTTGTAAAATTATACTTGTATGTGTGTGTGTTCTTTAATTGAAGTCTAGTTGATTTACAATGTGTAGTTTCAGGTGTACAGCAAAGTGATTCAGTTATACATGTATATCATATTACATATAATTATAATTCAGTTATTATATATATATATATATTCTTTTTCAGATTATTTTCCCTTATAGGTTATTACAAGATATTGAGTAGAGTTCCCTGTGCTAGGTCCTTGTTGGTTATCTATTTTATATACAGGAGTGTGTATTTGTTAATCCCAAACTCCTAATGTATCCCTCCCCGCCTTTCCCCCTTGGTAACCATAAGTTTGTTTTCTTTGTCAGTGAGTCTATTTCTGTTTTGTAAATGGGTTCATTTGTATCATTTTTTTAGATTTCACATATAAGTGATATATAATATTTGTCTTTCTCTGTCTGGCTCACTTAGTAGGATCATCTCTAGGTCCATCCATGTTGCTGCAAATGGCAGTATTTCATTATTACGGCTGAGTACAATTCCATCGTATTTGTATACCCCGTCTTCTTTATCCATTCATCTGGCCACAGACATTTAGGTTGATGAAGCCCTTTTTCTTCAGGGCAGGGGAAACCGTAAGAATTTTAGGCAAAGAAGAGCTTTAGGCAGATGATTTTTGCTTTAAAACGATCACTCTGTTGACTGGGTAGAGAACTCACGTGAGAGAGACTGGCTGCTGTGGGATTGATGATAGTGGGAAAGCAGATGGGTCTGAAGGTGGGACTCATTGTCGAGGAGTGGGGACAGAAGTTGAGAGGCAGCCACCCCCCACCCCCCCAGCTCCCCAGGCCAAGGCGGGCCCTGGGCCATGTGTCACTGCGTCTCTGTCCACCCTCCCCGCAAGGGTCATTGCAGGCCTTCCGGCTCCTCCAACGATACGAGGTAAACACTCAGAAATGCTTTGGAATAGCTTGGTGATGGAATAATTAATTGATTGATCACTCTGCTGAGTAAATTGCAGCTGAACATAAGTACTTTTGTTTTTCCTTTTTGCCAGAGTGGGTGTGGTGCAGGGAGAAGCTGAGAGTGTGTTTCACATTATTCTGACTGAAATTAAACATTTATGGGGTTCTCTGTGGTTGCAGAAAGAGGTTTCTCCTGGGTGGGTAAGTAGGCGGGGCAGGGATTTACCCTTCCTATTGTTCAGAATGAGATAAGCTTGCCCAAGGCAGCCTGGGTTTGAACCCTGCAGGGCAGACATGGGTGGGAGGGTCCAGGGAGGGTCCAAGGATGTTCTTGGGGTAAAGGTGGTGCTTACGTGTCTCCACTGTTTTTCTATTTGGCCTCAGGTGGATCATGGAACCATTGAATTTTAGATCCTCCGATAGGCTGACCCTTTGTTTTGGGGTTTGTTTGTTTACAGTTGTGAAATGAGGCCCAGGGGTTTATTAGCCTCAGGTCAAAAAGCTAGTTAGTGAGGGAAAAAAAGCCTCAACTCCAGAATCAGCAAAGACTTCATAGGCCAAGGACAAGCTTTCTAGTATCCTGACAGCTGCTCTGAGTCATAAAAAAAAAAAAAAAAAAAAGAGACCCCCAGTGCAGCGATTCTGTGAACTAGGCAAATCCCTCAACACTTCCCGTTTGCAGGGAGGAGACCGCGCCCAGATGGAGCAGCTCTGAGCACAGCTGTGTCTGGGGTAGAGGGCCTCAGTTGTCCATAACATTCCTATTTGAACAGAGATTACTGTCCTTCTGTGTTTTCACTGTATAAATCATAGGCAATCTGGAAGAAATGTAAAGGAAGGGTGCCTGATGGAAAAAGTAAGATTACCCACCTCTAGAGGCAACTGTTGTCAGCATTTTGGTGTAACTCCTATGCAGTGATTTCGTAGGGCCATATGCTTTTAGATCTGTAAAAGACCTCTGAGATAACCTGGCCTAACTCTCACATTATGGATGCAAAAACCAAGGCTTAAGTGACATGGCTGTGATCCCTTTTGAGTGTAGTGGCTGGCAAGGACCAGCATCACAGAACTGTCACCCGAAAATTGGGTTCCCTACTTGGGGAGTGCCAGCCAACAGACACAACCAAGCCAGAGCACAGGAGAAGGCAGGATTTATTACTTGCAGCAAGTAAGGAGAACACTGCGGATCTTTCCCAAAGCAGTGTCCCCCGAACAGCAAAATTGGGGAAGTTTTAAGCTTAGGGTACATGCATATTTATGAGCAGGCTTGAGCAGAGGAGAATTCAACATAGAATTGGGGCAAAGGTGCACAGGGTCCAGGCTTTAGTTTAGTTTTGTTTTTTTTAATAAATTTATTTATTTATTTATATTTTTTATTTTGGGCTGCATTGGGTCTTTGTTGCTGCACGCGGGCTTTCTCTAGTTGCGGTGAGCAGGGGCTACTCTTTGTTGTGGTGTGCAGGCTTCTCATTGCGGTGGCTTCTCTTGTTGAGGAGCACGGGCTCTAGGCATGCAGGCTTCAGTAGTTGTGGTGCTCGGGCTCAGTAGTTGTGGCTGGCGGGCTCTAGAGCGCAGGCTCAGTAGTTGTGGCGCACGGGCTTAGTTGCTCCGCAGCATGTGGGATCTTCCCGGGCTAGGGCTCGAACCCGTGTCCCCTGCATTGGCAGGCGGATTCTTAACCACTGCGCCACCAGGGAAGTCCTGTCCAGGCTTTATGTGATTGAAGTCTGGAGAGTCAACATATCATTCCATCCTCCACCTGGGTGGGGGCCTTAGCTCCTGCAGAAGAACTCAAAGATATTGTTCTGTGTATCCCTGGAGGAGGAAGCAGGACCTGCCCCAAGGCTGCACTATTGTTTCTTGACTGCTTCTCCCTAGTTTCTGCATCTCCTCCCTGAAGATCATTAATTACTGTTCAAGGGCCAGCATTGCGGCCAGGCTTAGATGCCAAAATGGCTTAGGCCAAAATGGGTTCTCTTATGTCAAGAAAGCCATTCCTGGTTCTCTTTCTCCTGGGACCCCTTAACCTATCTGCTTACAGAACCTTGGGGTGAGAAGGAAACCTACAACTTGGCCTCCCCCTAATGCGGAAATGTCCCTCTCTGGCTACTTTCCTTGTTAGTGCTGGCCAGGTGGGCGCCTCTCTCAGCCGGGGTGCCTGGTGGAGATGAAAGAGTGGTGGTCTGGGTCCTGTCCCCTGTCAGGGAAAACAAGTCATGTTCTCTTTCCCACACTTTACACTCAGGCAAAACTTAGAAGTGTAAAAGGTAATTCCCTTTCCCAAGAAAAAACCCTGAGATAGGCCCCAGCATATCTCATATATGAAAATTATAATTTCAACATAATTTTTCTGTAGCTTTGTGAAAATTATTTTTAGTAAACACAGAGGATAATCAAAAGATTATTGGGGAGAGAGTTAGTAACAGAGAAAATGGTTGAGCCATAGCACTGCAAATACCGGGGCGTCCTCATACTTCCTCAGACCTTTTCTTCCACAGGAAGGAGACTCAAAGCAAATGTGCTCACATTGTGAGACTCTCCTGATGCATCTTACATTCAAAGCAACACTGAACAGAATCAGACAGGAAAAAGTTGAGTATACATATTTAGAAAAACAAAGTTTTCATTTTTTTTACAAACCCTTCATTAAAATTTCCTTGGAAGGAGATACTAAAGTTTTTAGCAAGCAACAGATGGTAAAGAGAATTTAATTGTACATTTTTTTTGACTCCCTAATTGTACGTTCACCACCATTAGTAATTTAAGATGTAGAAAATGTCATTGATATTCTCTTGTTTGAAATGCTTCCTTTAATGCTTCATTTTATGGAAGGTAGGAAATATTTACAAGGAGGTTCATTCAAAGTTTACCGCCCTCCCCCCTCATTTTCACTCCAGAGGTCTCATGTCCTCAAGTGCAGGTTGTAGAAGCTATAGAGAGATATTCTGTCTAAAATAAGGACAGTTGACAGAAATTCTCAAGTATCAGAGGGAGTTCGAAAATTATCCGGCTGCCGGAGGCAGCTGCCAGTGTTTTGAGTAGGCAGTGAAGGGATTAAAGCAATATTTTAGGAAAATTTAATCTGCCTCAATCTGTACAGTGGATTAAGTGGGGAGGGGGAGACGCTAGAAGCAGGAGGGGGTTCTGGAGGCACAGCTACAAGTAAGGAGTATTTTTCTACTATTAAGAGACAACATGGGGTGGGGGACTTCCCTGGTGGCGCAGCGGTTAAGATTCCACCTGCCAATACAGGGGACACGGGTTCGATCCCTGGTCTGGGAAGATCCCACATGCCGCGGAGCGTCTAAGCCCGTGCGCCACAACTACTGAGCCTGCGTGCTGCAGCTACTGATACCCATGCACCTAGAGCCCCTGCTCCGAAACAAGAGAAGCCACCGCAATGAGAAGCCTGCGCACCAGAACGAAGAGTAGCCCCCACTCACTGCAACTAAAGAAAGCCTTGCGAACGACAAGGAAGACCCAATGGAGCCAAAAAAAGAGAGAGAGAGAGAGAGAGAGAGAGAGAGAGAGAGAGAGAGAGACAACATGGGGGAATTCCCTGGTGGTCCGGGTGGTTAGGACTTGGCACTTTCACTGCTGAGGACATGGGTTCAATCCCTGGCAGGGGAACTAAGATCCCACATGCCGTGTGGTGTGGCCAGAACAACAACAACAACAAGAAAAAGAGACAGCATATCATAACGACGATGAGAACAGGCTTTGAAACGAAATACAGCCTCCTTCAAATCCAAGCTGTTCCCCTTGCTAATCATGTGACCTTGAATAAATTACTTAACCTAGTGCTTAGGTTTCCATTTATAAAAATGGATAATAAAACCTAAAACCTCTCTCACAGGCTTATTATGAGAAGAAGAGGGTACATTCTAAAAATCTGAGCGTAGTACTTGGAACACGGTATACCCTTAAATTAAACTGGAACTTTTTTATTATAGCTATTGTGTCATTTATGAAAATTCTCTTCATATTGCCAACAATAGTAACAAAAATGTTCCCCAAATGCACCCACCTACAATCTATTTTTTCATATCAGTTCCCTATCAGAAGGAAGCACATATTTGTATGGATCTGCCTGGTTTGCTAACCACAGGTTCCTCAAATTAAACATGGACCCTTCTACTATCAACAGCTCAGTCCTCCCCAACTCTGTAAGTTTGTCCTGGAAAGACTGAAACAGGCAGAGCGGCCCTGTGCTGGCTAAAGAGCAGGGGTCAGGCCTGGGACACCAGTTCCCCAGGAGCTCCCAGCAGAAACCCTGTGCAGTGGTGCTGGCTAGGAAAACTCAAACAGGGGTTCAGGTTTTCAAGTCTGGGTGAGAAGGATGAAACGTTTGGGGGTCGCACCTCCATTCTCTTCCAGAATCTCAGAGCAATGGAAGGGTGTATCAGAGTTAGCTACATCAATTACATGTCAGATATCCAATCCGCAGTGACTGTTCCCAAAGCTGAAAAAAGATAACCATTTCTATTTCCACAGGCTGGTTTACCTAGCACCAGGCATTCAGGTGCAAATGGGGAAAATCAACTAAGAATCCAAATATTACTATTTTTTTTTACATCTTTATTGGAGTATATTTGCTTTACAATGGTGTGTTAGTTTCTGCTTTATAACAAAGTGAATCAGTTATACATATACATATGTTCCCATATCTCTTCCCTCTTGCGTCTCCCTCCCTCCCACCCTCCCTATCCCACCCTTCCAGGCGGTCACAAGGCACCGAGCTGATCTCCCTGTGCCATGCGGCTGCTTCCCACTAGCTATCTACCTTACGTTTGGTAGTGTATATATGTCCATGCCTCTCTCTCACTTTGTCACAGCTTACCCTTCCCCCTCCCCATATCCTCAAGTCCGTTCTCTAGTAGGTCTGTGTCTTTATTCCTGTCTTACCCCTAGGTTCTTCATGACATTTTTTTTTCTTAAATTCCATATATATGTGTTAGCATACGGTATTTGTCTTTCTCTTTCTGACTTACTTCACTCTGTATGACAGACTCTAGGTCTATCCACCTCATTACAAATAGCTCAATTTCGTTTCTTTTTATGGCTGAGTAATATTCTATTGTATATATGTGCCACATCTTCTTTATCCATTCATCCGATGATGGACACTTAGGTTGTTTCCATCTCCGGGCTATTGTAAATAGAGCTGCAATGAACATTTTAAGAATCCAGGGCTTCCCTGGTGGCGCAGTGGTTGAGAGTCCGCCTGCCAATGCAGGGGACGCAGGTTCGTGCCCCGGTCCGGGAAGATCCCACATGCCGCGGAGCGGCTGGGCCCGTGAGCCATGGCCGCTGAGCCTGCGCGTCCGGAGCCTGTGCTCCGCAACGGGAGAGGCCGCAACAGTGAGAGGCCCGCGTACCACAGAAAAAAAAAAAAAAAAAAAGAACCCAAATATTATTAACTCACTGAAACCTAAAAATCCAGACCTTTAGCAACCTGAACAGTACAGTAATGTTTATTGGGTAAATATTCAGTCAAACTGATTAGAGTTTGCATTTACTAGTTTAGTTTTGTTTTTTTAAACTTGTTAGAAAATCAGTAACATCTCAACAGAAGTGCCTGCAGAGCAACTTGAGGAGCTGTCAGGCCCCGACGCATAGAAGGTTCTCCCTTCAAGCAAGTGGAGTGCTTGGACCTGATAACCTCAGAGCTTGGTTGACACAGTTTGACTTAGAGCAAACCCTGGGTAGTCACCGCACCCTGGCTCACCTCTGAGAATCCCCGGGATGGGGACGGGGCCTCTTTTGTGGAGTAATGTGCCGGCTTTCTCAAATAATCGTTGGTGGATGCCAGGCGTTATCTGGGCTGTGACTACAAAAAGAATCTGTGGGATGGAATCAGCATTCATTCAGTCAACAATCATTTATTTAGTAGAAACTGTCTGCTGGGAAGTCCCAGAGAATGCAGGAATG
>NW_006797698.1:721264-747564 GCF_000442215.2 Lipotes vexillifer
CACAATGTTTGCTCCTTCCCAAGTTATTTATCTCAGGCAAAGACAAATAACTACGCGTGGGGCACCAGGGCCCATCGATCTAGATACAGACCAGAAGCCACTGTCCTCCCACTGCCTTTTTTTTTAAGCCCCAGTAAACGTTTTGAGTTTCAGTTTCCTCATCTGTGAAATGGTAATGGAATACCTAATTGGCTGAGTTACAGTAAGTCCTGAAACATGTCTAAGATGTGGTGGGTAGTGACCATCTGTCATTTCCGATGATTATTTTAACAACAGAGGGATGGATGAGGCCTTATCGAGGGAGGAGGGCTCCCAGGGCCAGAAAGGCTCAAGTAGAGAAGGTAGCATTTGAAATGACTCTCAAATAAGACTTTAATCTCGGGTTCATGGGCCTCTATGGAGTTCAGGTTATGGACCTCAGAGAGTGTACAGGGCCTCTGAAATCGTATTGAGGGCAAGGAGGCGAGCCACCCAGACTGCTTCTCCCACGCCTGAAAGTCTAGAGTCGAATGCAGACAACTTGTGGGGCAAGAAGTGGAGAGAGATCACGTGGGGTGGATGTACCCGTTTTCTCTGTAGAAGCTGCAAGGTCCCCGGCAGGGAAGGGGGTCGAAGCAGGACAGGAGGCTTCGAGGAAGGGTGTGCTGAGAGCATCTAAGCTCAGCAGGGGCAGGAGAAAAGGTACTGGTATCAACTGAGAATTTGGTGGAGACAGAAAATACCCCTGCGATTTCCTTTAGAAGCGCCCAGCAGCCTTTTTGTGTGTGTGCCCCTTCACGTGCTCCTCACCTGCTCCACACTCACCTGAGCCCAAGCAGCCGTGACCTGTAGGGTCCTGCCGCAGTCTCCCCTCTGCAGTGCACCCCTGCACACCAGGCAATGAGTTTTCCAAACTATACGTCAAGTCATATCACTTCCCTCCTTAAAACTAGCCAGTGGCTTCCACTGTACCTGGAATAGAACTCGAAGCCCTTACTTAGTATAGAGCTCCAAGGCCTGTGTGACCTGGGTGCTTGCCTGCCTCTGCAGGCCCCTCTCCACCTGTCCCCTCCTTAAGCTCCAGCCACAGTGGCCTTCCCATCCCTGACACACCAAGCTCTTCTCATCTCAGGACTCTGGTGATTGCTGTTCCTCCTGCTTGGAATGCTCTCCTTCCTTCTCACCAGTCAAATCCCCCCCCAGTAGTAATTAATACCTAAAATTAGTCTATGTCTGTATTTGTTTGGTTACACACTTACTGTCTGTCTTCCCCCCCGCAGAGAATGTAAGTTCCTGGCAGGCAGGGACTCTGTTGCTTTGTTCATGGGCTAACACTGGCACAGGACAGGCTGAATATTTGCTGACTGGTGGCTGTGAGGAAGGGGGAGGGCAGGTGGTCCTGTGAAGCAGGAGTCTGGTTTGAAAGGAGGCGTGGAGCTGTGCGCAGTTCTTGCCAGAGTATATTCAGGTGTCACTTGTATTTAAAAATGAGTAAACGAACAGGTGCAGCAGTGAGAAACTAGGGAAATACTGCAGACAAAATACGGCGAATCATACAATTTTAAAATTGGAAAGAACCTTAAAGATGGAGTCACAGTGGTCTCAACAGATAGATTAGCAAACGGACTCTTCTCTGGAAAGGTAAGTGACGTGGCCTCTTTACACTGGCAGTTAGGGTCCAAGCCAGGTCATATCTCCTGTTTGTCTTGCCTTGATTTTGAACTTTTTTGGAAACCCAGTAATTGTGTTAGAAATTAGTCGGGAGGTTCAGGATTTCTCCCCACTCTTTCTAAAAGGTCTCTTCCCGGGAAACAGTGGGTGGAGTTTTCCCTCCCCTTGGCCCTCTTCCACCTCAAGTGAGGAGAATGTGAGTGAATGGCTGCTTAGTTTGGACCTTGCATCGAGAAGCTTCTCTCTACCTGAAACCCATGGTGCTGAGGTGCAGCCTGTCTAGGCCCCAGGTGATTATTTCTTGTGAAGCTTCAATTTCGAGTGGCAAAACCAGATGAGGTGAGTAGATACTGCAGCAGACTTTTGGTTCATTACATCGCTTTGTCATGAAGCAAGAAGTGAGGCTTGCACAGGGAGAGGCCTACTTGTTTTGTAGAGTCGAGACCTGATCCGGAGCACGGAGAAGGAACGCCCCGAGTGGCACGCAGCGAACAGGAAGCATGTGCTCTCCAGTCACGTGACTGTCCTCTCCTGCTCTCACTCAGCAGCAGAGGGTTTGCTCAGAGGTTCTTGCCCTTGGGCCTAAGGTCAGCGCTGCCAGACAGAGGCATTTTTCCCAGGAGCCTTGGAAGGAGCACATCCAGATTTGTCTCTAGAACAGTCAGGCAGCGAGACCCTCCCTGGCTGCGCGGGTCCCAGCCCACAGCTGTCGTGATCTCAGTGGCTTCATGGAGGTGGTAGATCTCACTCTACGAAAGACCAGTATTCTGGAAAGGCCACATACTGGAACCATTCAGCAACCCATGGATTCGCTCTTGCAGCCAGCAATTATTAAGCACCTGTTTTGTGTCCAGCCAAGTGCTAGACACTGGGGAACAAAGTGGTTAGAAGCTTTGACTAAGCAATTCTTCCTCTCTAAACCTATTTCCTTCTAGTTACAGACTGTAATTCTGAAACCTCACAACAATTCACAATCAATACTTATTGCACAAAATCCCTCTTGCTAAGTTCTTGGCACACGTTGGTTTCTTGCAACCCGTTCTCTTCCAAGATTCCTTTTTCTTCTTCTTGGAGAATGTTCTCCAATTCATTCTCTCAGAGAAGGTTTGTAGCTGATACAGCATCTTAGCCTCTGGAGGTCCAAAGATGTCTTTATTTTACTTCTAATATTGAACAGGAGATTGAGAATAAGAGCCTAAGATCAAAGATGACTTCCTCAGCACTTTGACAGCTCTCTCCATTATTTCCTTAGGGGCCAGGTGGCTGATAAGGTGTCTAATTCTCATTCCTTTGTAGGTAATCTGCCCCTTTTCCCCGATAGCCTAAGGGTTTTCTCTTTGTTCCTAATAACCACGTGTCTAGGTGTGGAGATATTTGTTTGTTTTTTGTTTTTATCTCCAGACCCAGCAGGCTCTTTAAAATGAAAGCTTGTGTTCTGGGACATTCTGTGGTCTTTATTTCTTTAATTCCCACCTTTCCATTCTCTCCTGGAATTCCTATTTAAGAAATGTTGGAACTTGTGTATCTTTCCTCCGTGATTCTTACCTTCCATGTAGTAGTGTCTGTTCTTACTTTTGCTGTGGTCTGAGAGAATACTAGAGTAATATCTTCCAGGTTTACTCTTCAGCCCATGTCCAAACTTTTATTTATCCTATCTACTGACTTTTAAATTTTAAGTTTGTATTTTTTTATTTCAAAGATTTTTAATTGCTCCTTCTTATTTTTCTTTTTTTTTTTTTGGCCGCTCCATGTGGCATGCGGGATCTCAGCTCCCCAAACAGGGATCGAACCCTCCGTGTGCCCTGCAGTGGAAGTGCAGAGTCTTAACCACTGGACCACCAGGGAAGTCCGGTCCTCTTTTTTTTTTTTTTTGCGGTACGCGGGCCTCTCACTGTTGTGGCCTCTCCCCTTGCGGAGCACAGGCTCCGGACGCGCAGGCTCAGCGGCCATGGCTCACGGGCCCAGCCGCTCCGCGGCATGTGGGATCTTCCCGGACCGGGGCACGAACCCGTGTCCCCTGCATCGGCAGGCGGACTCTCAACCACTGCGCCACCAGGGAAACCCGGTCCTCTTTTTAATAATTTTTTTTTTTATAGCTTAATTGTTTTTCTTTATGGGATGTGATTCCAACTTTTCACATACTGATGATATTAAATGTACTAAAGTCCTCTTCCTTTTGTGTTAACTCTGTTTCCTGAGGTCAAAGGTCTTCTATCTGTTGTGTTATTTTTTTCTCTTTATTGATGTTGCTGTTCCTCAAAAGTTCAGTGATTGGTGGTAGAGACTGGGGGGGGAGGGGGGGTCTTATCTCGAGCAGCCTAAGCTCCCCGAACCCGCAGCTTGTCCTGGATGGGCAGGCACTGCTTGCTGTAACCTCAGCAGCTTCCCTCTGTAGTCTTAGGGGTTTCCTGCCATCACCTCAGCTGAGTACTATGGCCTCCTATCTCCTTTCCTTCAGTTAGGGATCATCATAGTTTTTTGTCACAAAATATTTACTTACTTTCTCTTCAACAGTGACCATATACTTACTGATTTTTACATCTTTCCCATCTTTTTTTTTTTTTGGCCGTGCCTCGTGACTTGTGGGATCTTAGTTCCCTGACCAGGGATCAAACCTGGGCCCTCAGCAGTGAAAGCGCCGAGTCCTAACCATTGGACCACCAGGGAATTCCCTCCCATCATTTCTTCTTTTTTAAATTAATTTATTTATTTTTGGCTGCGTTGGGTCTTCGTTGCTGTGCGCAGGCTTCCTCTAGTTGCGGCAAGCAGGGGCTACTCTTCGTTGCAGTGTGCGGGCTTCTCATTGCGGTGGCTTCTCTTGTTGCGGAGCACGGGCTCTAGGCACGCAGGCTTCAGTAGTTGTGGCACGTGGGCTCAGTAGCTGTGGCTTACGAGCTCTAGAGCTCAGGCTCAGTAGTCGTGGCACACGGGCTTAGCTGCTCCGCAGTATGTGGGATCTTCCCGGGCCAGGGCTCGAACCCATGTCCCTTGCATTGGCAGACAGATTCTTAACGACTGCGCCACCAGGGAAGCCCCCTCCCATCACTTCTATGTATGTGAAGCAGAAAGAGATTTCAGTGTGTAACACTCCATGTTCTTGAAACAGAAAGTCTGTCGTAGAGTTTGGGTTTTTTCCATCATAGAATTTTCAGCTTGAAGAGGAAATGATCAAATATGTGTTTTAGAAAATTATTCTGTTGGTGGTGATGATGGACTCATAGGCATAAAGTCCTAAAATAGGAAGTTGTGGCAATAGCCTGGATAAAAAATGACGAGGTCTGAATGAGGGTCATGCCGGTGGGTCTGGAGAGGAGGGAACAGACTCAAAATCCATAGACATGACAGAACCAGGAGCCTGGTTGGGAGGGCAAAGGTGAGGGAGATTGTATGATAACTGTCAGGTTTCGGATTGGCCCAAAAGGTATATAGTGGTGCCACCCTCTGAGAAAGATTATAGAAAAGAAAAAGCGAGACATGAGTTCAGTGTTTGCATATTCAGTTTGAGTTTGAGGTGCCTATAGCATATCCGTCTGTAAATGTCTTATTGGCAGTTGGAAGTAAGGGTCTGAGCCAGAGATTGGAATTTGGGGGTCATCAGTACACAGATAATAATCGAAGTCCTCAACATGGAGTCAATCAAGCAGGGAGAATGTGTAGACTGATAAGAGAAGAGGACACAGAGGAGAGCCTTGGGTCACACCAACATTCAGTACATGAGTCAAGGAAGAGAAGGCAGAAAGGCTTGGCTTGAGGACCGGGAAAGTGAAACTGAAGGATTCAAGGAAGAAGGGATTTCACGGAGGGAGTGACCAACAGTGTCAGGGATACAGAGAAAACTAGGCAGATAAGGACTGAAAATATGCATGACATTTGCAATTGTAGCACATTTGTTGGGGGTGGGAGGGTGTAAAACCAAATTTCAGTGGCTTGACTAGGAAATGCAGGGTGAAAATGGAGAAAACAAGGAAGGGACACTCTTGCCAGAATCTTGTCAATGAAGAGAAAAAGAGCCAGGGTTAGAAGGCTAGAGGGAGAAGCCAGAGTCAAAGGAGGGCTTGTTAAGTAAGGAGAGATTGGAACATAGTTAGAGGCTTATGGGAAGGCAGATTTTGAAGACCTGAGAAACTAGAGGAATACTGGTGGACCAAGGTCGCTGAGGAGGCTGTGTCCGGAATAAGGCTGAGGTCTGGGAATTAGCCTTGGGAAGAGGGAGGAAAACGTCTGAGATGAAGTGAACAAGATGAATGTAGATGAGCTGACAGTGGAGTGAGAAATGAGCGGTCGCCCCCGTGTCTCTCTCTCCTCTGTGAGGAGGGATGCGTCCCCTCCTTACATGCCGCTGTCTCTTCCAACCATCTCTCCTTCCTCCTCCTTCAAAAACCCCCGCTCCTGAGAAATTCATTCTTTCCTCCCTGCTCCCACAAAAGGTCAACTCCCCCACTTCTCTTCTGCCTTGCCATGCAGTCATTTCCTGTGGGATTGCCACCCACTGCCATGGCACTCCAGACACCCACATGCTGATGACTGTCACACGCACCTGCAGCCCGGATCCCTCCCCACTGCTCCAGACTCACACCCCTAAGCGCTCCCCAGTATCGCCATGGGAAGGTCTAACAAATAGTTCACACAGAGCATAGGCCAGGCCTCCTCTTCCCTTAGTTGTCCGCGACTCCTCACTTTCTCGGTTCCCCATAGTCAGTTCCTCTCCAAGTCTTCTCTGCAGCTTTGAAGACAGATGCTAAAGCGTTCTACTCTGCTGCTCCTCTAGCATCTCCCTGGTCCAAGCCCCCATCTCCCGCCGACGATGGCAGCAGCACCCGACTCTGCTCTCCCTGCGTCCTCTCTTTCCTTCTACAACCCGCTGGCCACACAGCAGCAAGTTACCTTCCAAAGTATAAATCAAGGTTTGTCACTACCCCACTTAAAATATTCCACTGGCGGGCTTCCCTGGTGGCGCAGTGGTTGAGGGTCCGCCTGCCGATGCAGGGGACACGGGTTCGTGCCCCGGTCCGGGAAGATCCCACGTGCTGCGGAGCGGCTGGGCCCGTGAGCCGTGGCCGCTGAGCCTGCGCGTCCGGAGCCTGTGCTCCGCAACGGGAGAGGCCATAACAGTGAGAGGCCCGCGTACCGCAAAAAAAAAAAAAAGTAGGTAACCTTTAAGGTCCCTCCAGCTTTAAAAATCTGTGATAATTCAAATATATTCAGGAAGCTAGGTATTAAAAAACTTTTTTGTTAAATGAATTATCATTGATTCCCTATCTAGTCTCCTGAAGTTCTGAGTTTTACACATTTGGTTTCCTTAATAGACTGTCCCTTTATACTTGTGGGTATATTTTCTCCCAGCTTTATTGAGGTATAATTGACAATTTTCAATTGTATAAATTTAAGAGGTATGTTGTGATGATTTGATATATACATTGTGAAATATTCACCACAATCAAGCTAATTAACATGTCTGTCACCTCACAGAGTTACCATTTTCTCCCTTTGTTCCTTCCTTTTCTTTCTTTCCTCCCTCCCTCCCTCCCTCCTTTCTTTTTCTTTCTTTCTCTTTCTTTCTTTCCTTCCTTCCTTCCTTCCTTCTTTCTTTCCTCCTTTCTTTCTTTCTTTCTAAATTTTGTGGTAAATATGCTTCAGATCTGCACTCTTAGCAAATTTCAAATAACATAATACAAGATTGTGAATTATAGTCACATGCTTGTACATGAGTATACTTTTTAAATGTTTTCACATGCATTCTAAGAGTAGATGAGCTTTCTTATAGCAACATATTTTCATTTTGATATGGCATGGATACACTTTATTTCTCCCTGTATCGTGTAAATTCCTGAAGGGCATATTCATCCAGCTTCAAGTTTTCATCGAACTTCCCCCACGATCACAAGAACAGTGCCACCCTGACAAGTGGTGCTCAGTAACAAGAGGCTCCTTATGTCAGACTCCATTGGTAGAAGTGGTCCAAGGGGCAGGGCCCAAGGGGATGCTGTGCTGAAAGTATTCTCAGGCCAGAAGCCTGGGCACAGGAGAAGCTTAAGCTTGCAGATGAAGAGATGATATTTAATGGGGCTGCTGAGAGCAGCCTTAACTAGGCTTCTGATTTAGTGGGGACAGCTACTCGAAACACCAGGCAAATATGTGTTATACAATTATGCAGAACTTTTCTATTTCTCAGTGTTATTGTATATATATATATGTGTGTGTGTGTACATGTATATATATGCATAATACAAAATGTACATAATTCATTCTCATATCTTTCACTCATTCATTCACCGAATATCTATTAAACATCTATAATATGTAAGACACTGTGGGAAGGGCTAAGGAGAATACAAATGAACTAAATACATATCCTTGTTTTAAAAAGCAAAAATGAATAGGGGGAAGAAACATGTACACCAGTGACCAGAATACACAGCAGGATGCGATATGCTTTGCATGTTCAAATGGGGGAGAATTCACCTTTGCTTAGGAAAGGACAGCAAGAACTGCTTTGTGGAGGAGGGGTTGTTTGTGTTGGGCCTTGAAGGAGAGAGAAGCTTTTTAAAGGCAGGGATAGAGAGGTGGGAAAGATATTATGGGATATCAGGGAATGGAAAACTATTGCACAGAAGAGGGCTTAGACTTTTCGTGAGTGTCATTGTAGAGGGTAAAACTAGGACCAATGACTAAAATTTTTAAATTTCAGTTTAATGTCAAATATTTTTGGCAAATGGATATTGAGCCCCTGTGTACCACAAGAATTTCTGCAGTGGATGAAATGTTGGACTAGGTCAGTGTTTTTCACACTGAGTAACATACAGGTTAGGCTGAGTGTGGCAGTGCTAAGTGACAGAATGGTGGGGCTGCGTGACTAGGAGAGTGTGTTGAGGAACAGAGAGAGATATATATTGTGTGACACATCAACAGTGGAAGGACGTGAGACGTTTATGTCAGCGTTAATATATTTAATATCGAAATGTACATGAGACGAATCAGGTGTCGGTCATTCAAAAGTTTCCTCCTTCCAAACCAGCCACGCCGCTTGGTAATCAAGGATGAGTGGAAGGGGTGGACACAGGCAGGGCTTCATGTAGTCATTCAGCAGTATTTACTGAGCACCTCCTGTGTGCCAGGCAGTTCCAGACTCCGCTGCCCAAGATGAGCTTACATCCTTGTTGGGGGAGACAGAGAAAAAAATAAGAAAGAAGCAAGAAAACAACACGGAGTGTTAAGTGCTTGGGAGAGAAATCAAGCAGGGGATGGATGGAGTGATTGGGCTATTTCAGACCAAGCAGTCACGGAGGACTTCATGGAGGAGGTGGCAGCCATGCCTAATTCAGGGGGAGGAGCATTTCAGAAGAAGGGAACAGCCAGGGCAAGGCTGCCTTTGATCACTGCCGCCTGTGGTCTATCTCAATGCCCTTCTTCTTTCCACTCTCCCCCACGTGCTTTCTCTCATCTCTGCACCTTAACGTCTTCAGTTAAATCTGGCCTTGTAGTTCCAGACTGATTTTATTGGTTTTTTTCCACCACCCTTGGCACTTCTGTTCTTCTGCTACCTTGAACTCTGTCAGGCATCTCACCTCCTTCCCCACCTGCCTCCCCACCAGCCAGCCTCGTTCTTGTCTTGGGCTCTGTTTGCTAAACTTGTAACCTAGCACAGGGTCCTGCCTTACCATGGTGGGTATGTGTACGTTGTAAAACATTGATTCGGTCCATTTTAAATGATACTGTCAGGCTTAGATTTCTCTCTTACTACTGTTCACCAGTTACTACTCTATCTTACCCAGTTACTCAGATGTTTGAAAGACTGCTCTCCCCATCTCCTGCTTTGTAACCTGGAGGGTTCCTGCCGTAGGCTGGGTTACTCTTATTCCAAAGGGGAACTAGAGCAGCTTCTTTGTTTACTAAGTTGGTTTTTAAATGTATATCTTCTAGGTGGATAAAACACAAAAAGCAAGCCTGACCCAGGGCAATGTCAGTGTGAATACAGAGAAGGTGCTGTGTCAATGACATTTTGAGGTAGGGTTACAGGCTTGGTCACAGGGGGTGCAGCTTGAGGTTGGGTCAAGTTTGTAGTGTGGGCAACAGTGCAGATGATGAGACCCACAGTGGAGATGGGGAATAAGTAAGGGAAACAGGACAGGGCCACATGGGTGGGGAGAGTGGGAGGAAGATGGTGGATCAGTGAAGAGATTTATAACCTGGTGGAAAAATCCAAACCCCAGTTTCTTTCTGCTCATGCTAATGGCAAGTCCCAGAAAAAGGACCATCCAGATCATCTGGCAAGAAGACCGTGTCACCTATAGATCTGACTTTTCTGCGCAAAGATAATCAAATGGTATTGATAGTCATCAGAGGCTTCTAAAAAGATCATATCCATTTGAAGAATGCCATTAAATTCCCATATTTGGGCCACGCACACACACACACACACACACACACACACACACACACACACACACACACACACACACACACACACACACTTTAATACCATATCCCATCCTCCAAAGACCCAGAGAGGAAAGGGGAGGATGCCCAGGCAAAGAGAAGAGTTCTGCGTTAGTTTCTCGCGCTCCAGGGTGTAGAGCCCTGGGGTGGACAGGAGTCGTGTGGATACCCCGTAGGCCCTCCCGGAAACTGGTCTTCCTTCCTGTCCAGAGGGCCACGGGGAAAGCACACTTCTCCCGGAGGGTCTCAGCACAGACCCAGGTGCGTCCTGTTGCCTCAAACTGTCCAGAAAACGGCCTTCAGCCCCCCGTGTTTCCAGGCACTGGCAACTCACAAAACACACGCTGACCCTTGTGTGTCACTAGGAGCCACTGACATCCTTACAGTTCAAACAGAATCCTGGAGTGAGATTCACCTTAGCCGACTTTATTAACTGAAAGACTTGGCAGTTTAGGGGAGGAAAATGTCTCGTTACAAAGCGGAATTTGTCCGGAGACCCTCTGTCCCATGAAGGGAATTGTCCTAGAAGCGGTTGAGATGTAAACATCAACGTCAGTGTCTTCACCTCTTTGGAAATGTTGGTTGAGACAGAAGTGGAACACACCTTGTTCCTCAAGGGATCCCATACTCACGTGTGAAACCCTCATGGACACGTTTCAGGAAAATGAGAAATGTTTTCTACCTGCGATTCCCTCAGCAGCAACTGTCTCCTTTACAAGAAAACTACTGTGTTCTGATGGGATTTTTGTTTTAATGGTGAGACAATACTACAATCATCATTGCTCAGAGACAGCCCTACCGTGGACGGTGACAACAAGGCACCACGGGGGACTGGAGAGTCCCAGGAGAGTCTTCATTGTGGAATTTTCTGCTTATCTTTGCCTTCCTATTTTTCATTAAAAATAACTTTTATTTTTCCTATCACTACATTTTTTAAAATTTTTATTTATTTATTTATAATTTAACATTAATTATTGTTAGATTTAATTAAATATTAATTAAATATTAAGTATTTAATTATTGTACTCTTTATTGGAGTATAATTGCTTTACAATGGTGTTAGTTTCTGCTTCATAACAAAGTGAATCAGCTATACATATACATATATCCCCATATGCCCTCCTTCTTGCGTCTCCCTCCCACCCTCCCTATATAAATTTTATTTATTTATTTATTTTTATACAGCAGGTTCTTATTAGTTATCCATTTTATACATATTAGTGTATATGTGTCAATCCCAATCTCCCAGTTCATCTCCCCATCCCCCCACCCCCACTTTCCCCCCTTGGTGTCAGTACTATCACTACACATTTATGTGTTGAATTTAGAAAAAAATATAAATACAATAGACTCAGAGAAGAGCATTCAGATCGCTGTTACTCCATTACTTAAGAGATAATCATTATTCACAACTTGGCATATCCTAAGAGATAATCATTATTCACAACTTGGCATATCTCTTTATGCTCATTTCTCACTGCATATATAAACAATTGTTTTATTTACCAAAAAGCAGACAATAGTGGTTTATTCTTTTTTTTTTCAATGTGGACCTTTTTTTTTTTTTTTAAGTCTTTATGGAATTTGTTACAATATTGCTTCTGTTTTATGTTTTGTTTTTTTGGCCGCAAGCCATGTGGGATCTTAGCTCTCTGACCAGGGATGGAACCCGCACCCCCTGCATTGGAAGGTGAAGTCTTAACCACTGGGCCTCCAGGGAAGTCCCAATAGTGGTTTATTCTTATAGTGAAACCTGTTTTTTTTTTCCACTTACATCATATATATTTCCATGTTTAAAATTTCTTTTGCACATTTCTCTATTGATTGCCTGGTATCCCACTGCATGAATATGTTCTGCTCCATTTAATCAGTCTCTCAGTGATGAACGTTTGTATTTTTTTTCTCACTTTTCCTGGGTTCCAATTCTGTCTCACTCATCGGGTGTTCAATCTCAAACAGGTAACTGCACCTCAGTTTCCATTTTTGCAAATGGGGATGACATGTAACTCACATGTCATACGTCACATGTAACTCACAGAGCTATTGTAAGAATTCCATGAGTTCATACATGCAGAACACCCCAGTTCATGGCAAGCACTTCATAAGTGTTAGCTGTTAAAAACAGATGTACAAGAGCACGTTATTGAGAATAATATACCTTTAACGTACACTTTGCAATTATTTTTGCCCTGTCTTCCTTTTTTTTAGAATTTTTCATAATAAAATCTTTACTTGAGAGGTTTAACAAGAATAGGGAGGAAGGTTTTTTTATTTTGTATTTTTAAATATTTATTTATTTGGCTGCTCGGGGTCTTAGCTGCAGCCCTCAGGATCTTCATTGCCTCGTGCAGGATCTACTTCCCTGACCAGGGATCAAACTTGCGCCCCCCCTCCCCCACCCCCTGCATTGGGAGCGCGGAGTCTTAACCACTGCGCCACCAGGGAAGCCCAGAAGATTTTTTAAATGACACTACTTTCTCCAAATGTTAGCACTATTAGTTTAATATTTGTGTCTCCTAAAGGATTTGGTCAGGAAAGTGAACTCAGGACTTATGGGCTGGGACTTCCCCGGCAGTGCAGAGGTAAAGAATCCGCCTTCCAATGCAGGGGACGTGGGTTCGATACCTGGTTGGGGAACTAAGATCCCACATGCCGCGGGACAACTAAGCCGGTGTGCTGCAACTACTGAGCCCACGCGCCTCAATGAGAGAGAGCCCGTCTCCGCAACTACAGGGCCCACGCGCCCTGGAGCCCCCATGCCACAACTAGAGAGAAGCCCGGGGAGCCACAAGGAAGAGCGCGCGCCGCAATGAAAGATCCCACGCGCTGCAACTGACACGACACAGCCAAAAAAATAAAGAAAATAAAGAAATTAAATATTTAAAAAAAGGCTTCCCTGGTGGCGCAGTGGTTGAGAGTCCGCCTGCCGATGCAGGGGACACGGGTACGTGCCCCGGTCCGGGAAGATCCCACATGCCGCGGAGCGGCTGGGCCCGTGAGCCATGGCCGCTGAGCCTGCGCGTCCGGAGCCTGTGCTCCGCAACGGGAGAGGCCACAACACTGAGAGACCCGCGTACCGTTAAAAACAAAGAAAAGAAAAGAAAAGAAAGACATGGGGTGATTGGATTGGAACCCACAAATGAGGCAGCTGGGTCCAGCCCGGGAGAGGAGCCTGAAGGGGGGGAAATGGTGAAAAACACCCACCCACCACCGCGCCAAGAGGTCTTCCCCCTTTCCATTATGGAGGCCCTCGCTAAGCTCCTTTTTCCTTCATTTTAATCTGCTCGTGGAACACTAAAACCTAGTTAGGAAAGAAGGAAGCAAACAACACTTCTCCAGAGCTCTGAGCCCTGAGGGAGTTTCAGACAAATGTAAATTGTCCTCCTCTTAACTGAAATCATCACTGTGGCCGGGAGCCCTGAGGCCCCCCAGGGCAGCCCTTCATCTGGTAAACAAGAGGATACAAACCCCCAAACACTTCTGACTAATCAGAAACACTCCCAGAAAACAATCTCTTGGAAAAGTCCACCGCAGCCTGGGGCATCCAGGCCTGGCCTTGGCCCTCCAGCTGCTCCTCCGCAGGCCTTTCTGTCACTCACACCCCCAGGTGGCCATCTTGCCAGTGGAGAATAATTAACTGTTGATTAGCAATGGTTGCATTTTCATCAGCTCCATTCCCAAATTCCTATAATTTCCATTTCATCTGATTAGTATATTTTGGCCCATTCTCTTCCAGCAGCCTGGGAACAGAGACATCACCCACACAGAAATAACAGCCTTAATTCTTTTTTTTTTTTTTCTTTTTTTTTTGGCCATGTTGGGTCTTCGTTGCTGCACGAGGGCCTTCTCTAGTTGCGGCAAGCAGGGACTTCTCTTGTTGCGGAGCACGGGCTCCAGGCACGCGGGCTTCAGGAGCTGTGGCACTTGGGCTCCAGTGCACAGGCTCAGCAGTTGTGGTGCACCGGCCCAGCCGCTCTGCGGCATGTGGGATCCTCTTGGACCAGGGATCGAACCTGTGTTCCCCTCATTGGCAAGCAGACTCCCATCCACTGTGCTACCAGGGAAGCCCAACAGCCTTCTTTCTTTAGTTAATTAATTTATTTTATTTTGTTTATTTATTTTTGCCTGCGTTGGGTCTTCGTTGCTGCGTGTGGGCTTTCTCTAGTTGCGGCGAGTGGGGGCTAATCTTCGTTGTGGTGTACAGGCTTCTCATTGTGGTGGCCTCTCTTGTATGGGCTTCAGTAATTGTGGCTCACGGGCTTAGTTGCTCCGCGGCACGTGGGATCTTCCTGGGCCAGGGCTCGAGCCCGTGTTCCCTGCATTGGCAGGCGGATTCTTAACCACTGTGCCACCAGGAAAGCCCCCAGCCTTATTTCTAATAAATGACACTGCTGTTTCGGGTGAGCTCCAGTGCCATTTTTCCAAGGCCTTAAAATTAACTTTAGTTAATCTAATTCTAATTCTGTTCTGAAGTGGATGCCATCTCAAGAAAGAGACTACCTTAAATCAGGTTTCTGTGAAGAATATTTTTATGGAACTATAACGTTCTAGTTCTAGTTAAGATATTGAACAACACATGCAGGAACAGCTTTTCATTTCACACCCCCTGCCGCCCCCGTCCACCCCATGCTTACATTTTAAGAGGGGCCTTCAGGGAGGGAGGGAGACAAAGAGGGAAGAGATATGGGAACGTATGTATATGTATAACTGATTCACTCTGTTATAAAACAGAAGCTAACACACCATTGTAAAGCAATTATACCCCAATAAAGATGTTAAAAAATAAAAAAATTTAAAAAATAAAAAATAAAATAAAACAAACCATGGAGCACCCCCCCCAAAAAAAAAAGAGGGGCCTTCAGTACTCCAACCCAAAGTGTGAGCTGCGTGACTCTGGACCTGTGAGCTGTCCCCCCCACTGCAGGGCATGAGGTGCATTCCATTTCAGTAAGCGTCAGAAGCCTCAGCTTTGTTTAATCCAGGGTTTCTCAGACTTACTCGATGGTGGACCCTTTTGTGAAGGCAATACCCAGCCAGCTTCCAAGCACTCAATAAACATCTGTCAAACGAATAAATGAACCTTCCAAAGTAATACACACTGGGAGATGCTGCTTTAAACCGAAGCACTAAGTAGTATGAGAATATTTCTTTAAAAAGGCAGGAGATATCTTTTTGGATAATGTTGCAGCAATAGGTGGCCTGTTACTGCCCCTTCAAATCACACTCGAAGGTGGATGTGCCCCAAAGTCAGCCCTGCTTTGGTACGGGCTCCCTTCCACTGGCATGTAAACTGCTTGAGGGAAGAGACTGCGTGTTTTCATCCTTATTCATCTGTTTGTAGCATGGAGCAGAGGGCCTGGTGGCCAGTAGGTGCTCTTAAGCAATTAATTAAGTAATAATTCAATTAATTGATGCTTAGGGGATAAATAAATTAACAAATAAATATCACCCTTAGTATCAGAGGCTCTCCCAGCTAAGAGCGAATATCTTCTAAGAAATCCTTAGAAGTCATCTATTCCGGCCTTTTTTCTATAACTGAAGGAACTGAGACCCCTAGAGAATTGAGTGGTTTGCCCAAGGTCTTGCACAGAATTAGTCACGAAGGTGCTTTATCACTACTCTTCCCAAAACAGTACCTAATGCTGGAGCACTTATCCAGCCAGCCTGGGTTGTTTTCAACTATATACTGAAAATATACTACCTATCGTAAAGCAGCTTTCTTCAATTAAGCAAACACTGTATGCAGGCACCCATACAGTTAACCCATAATTAAACCCATAATTAAAATACCAACAACCATATTATACATACATGTATAATATTATTAGCTCCAAGCACAGAAGTGTTCAGATGTCTGAAGGATTTTAATCTTGGTAGAATTGCTTTAACAGTCAGATTATGCAGGGATTTTTCCCTTCAGTATTCCTTACATCTTGTGAAAGCCCCCTCCACCCCCCACTTTTTTCTTAGCTCCCCATTAAGTTCTTTGAAAGCTCAGAAGAACTCACACCTATTCCCTTCTGAAACTGACTTATTCTCCAGGGAATAGTGGGAGGTTTGTTTTGCTAGAGGAAGGATGAATGATCCTTGACGGACTTCTGGCCTTTTCCTGGTAAAAACTGAACAGGGATAACTGGCTTGGTCACTGAAGTATTGAATTGGTCTACAGAAGGCCTGAGGGATGCTCTCTAACCTATCCATTCCAATTTTCTTACTTTCACAACTGCCAAATCCAAATAAATAAGAGATCAGGTGATTAGGAGCAACAAATTGGCCCTTATGTCCTAAAAGATTTCCTCACTTATTTTCCTCAGTAACTAAATTCCACAATAAGATTTTAATCATTTGGATTCAAGTTTTGGCCATGCGTTCCAGTCCACAAAATATCATGGTATGTGAAAGACAGTTGGCAGTTTAGAGTAGTGGGTAAGAGAACAGCTTTAAGCCAGACAGTTAAGAGTTTATATTCTAGCTTTGCCATTTATTAGACGTGGAACTATGGGCATATCATGTCAGCCTCTATTTCCTAACCTGTGAGAAATGGGAACGCTATGATATCTATGTCATAGAAACGTTGCAACAACTACAAATACAACAATGCATGTAAAATGATTAACACAGTTTCTGGCTTAATAAATAGTGGCTATTGTAATCCTGTCTCCCTCTGTCCCCTTTTTTTGCCAAATTGAGAAAAGAAGCATTCAAAACACCCAGCTCGGGCTTCCCTGGTGGCGCAGTGGTTGAGAGTCCGCCTGCCGATGCAGGGGACACGGGTTCGTGCCCCGGTCCGGGGGGATCCCACATGCCGCGGAGCGGCTGGGCCCGTGAGCCATGGCCACTGAGCCTGCACGTCCGGAGCCTGTGCTCCGCAACGGGAGAGGCCACAACAGTGAGAGGCCCGCGGACCGCAAAAAAAAAAAAAAAAAAAAAAAAAAACACCCAGCTCCATCTAGGATACATTATAGACCAGAGGCTTCGATGCCCTTTCAGTCTTAAAGTTGAACTCATTTGTCCTATGTTTCCCAACCTTGAGGACAAGCTGAGAACAAGACCTTTTGAGAAACAACTAAAATGTAAAAGGGTATGCACGGTGCCTGGATTAGTGAGAAGTCCACAGGAAGCCGGGGGTACGGTGGGGGTAAGCTGTCAAGACACACTTCAAAGACGAAAATAGATGTCACCAACCTTGCAGTTTTGCTGAGAGTCTGCTCAGGCTATCTATGACTATTTTCTAATTGTTCAAGCCAATCAAGGGTTGGTGAAACCAATCCATCACCCATTATTAAAGCAAAAAATCAGTAGATATGTGGCATTGAGTTTATGCCAAGAGAGGCTGCTCGTCTTTCAGATTCTTTCAATTACTATTGATTAAGTAGCACTAGAGCACAGATATTAAGTCCACTGCGTGCCAGGCACCGTGCTGCCTTCTGGGAATACCAAGGTGAGTGTGACCTGAATACTGCCCTCACAGAGGTCACAGCAAGTGATGAGACAGACCTGTAAATAAATCACTGCAGTGTAGCAGGGTAAGCACCGCAAGGCAGGCGGGGCGGGGGGTGTGGGGAGAACAAAGGAAGTGCTGTGAGAAAGAAAAAGAGAAGTGCTCTCATTTCCTGAGCTCCTCCAGGAGAGCAGTGGCTCTGGAGTGGGTCTAGGTGAGTGAGGAGCTCTTCCCAATGAAGGAGGAAAGTCACTATTGGAAGAGAGAGGAGAAAAGCTATCAGAACAGGCTGTGCAGGCACGGTGAAGACCCAGGCTCTGGTGCGAGATTGCGTCCGTGTGACACTAACTGACCTGAGGCAAATCACTTAACGCCACCATGCCTCAGTTTCTTTATCCTCAAAATGGGAATAAAGTATCTACTTCACAGAGTTATTATGGGATAGAAAGTGCTCAGAGCAGTGCCTGGCCAAGGAGAACACTTATAAATGTAAACCCTTACTATTAGCAAATAAGCATGCAATATAGTCTAAATCCAGTGCAGTTTAGTTTGAACAAACAAGTAAAAGTAACAAGTTAAGTAAGTTTTTTAAAAGTCTCATTTACTTATCTAAGTAGTTTGTATGTCTTGCCTAACTGGCCAGCACTCAATAACATTTAAATCCTATGTATTTGTATTAAAAAAAAAAATTTCGTATCTTGTGTTGTCGTGTTGCCCATAAACTCAATCATTCTTCTAGAAGGAGTGATGTAAATGGTCATAAAAAGTCTACTCGAGGCCTTTCTCACCTTCTGAGATGGCCCACACTCTGTCTATGGAGTGTGTTTCACTCCACAGAAATAAATCCACTTCTTATCTAAAAAAAAAAAAAGTGTATTTGAGCTTTAGGTCTATTCTTCATCTATAAAATGAGAAAGTTGTACTGCTTTATCTTGAATGCTTTTTCAACTCTAACTGTCTATTATTCTCTTAATACTGGCTATATTCATGACTGTAGAGATAAGGCAAACCCCAAATTTATGGAGTAGAGAAATTAAATATAAATTCCAAGAGAAAAGACAGGAAAAAAAAGGAAAGAAAAGAAAAACAAATCTAGAATGGTAGATTACCTTTTGATTTCTAGGGTTTTACACAAATTACTCTGTAACTAACTGTTCAGAAATTAAATATGGTATTTATTGCGTTGACTTCTAACAAGTTGGAAATGGTGCTGTTGAATGGATTGATTGGAGTCCTCAGTCAGCAAGCACTGTTTTGTATCACAAACTTGGGCAAGAGACCAAGGTGAGCAGCAGGAAGGCTAGGCATGCCTCTAGGAAGATTATGGGAGTGGGTCAAACCCAGGTAACACCCAGGAGGCTGTAGCGAAAGGAGAGCCTGGGCTGCAGTTTGGGTTGATGCAGTGATGACTCAAAATCCACGAAGTTATAGGAACAAGGTGGCATTGCCGGGACTTCCCTGGTGGTGCAGTGGTTAAGAATCCACCTTCTTTGTACAAGACAATTAATCCAACGGCAAACCAGACGTATATTGTTCATGTTATTGTAAGACACTGAGGGTTGGAGGATTCCTTTTAACATTGGAGGATTCAGACCAAAAGAAAATAGAGAATTATAATGCAGTGTGGTAAGTGTCTTTTTTTTCTTTTTTTTTTTAATTTAATTTTATTTCTTTATTTTTTATACAGCAGGTTCTTATTAGTTATCTATTTTATACATATTAGTGCATATATGTCAGTCCCAGTCTCCCAGTGTGGTAAGTGTCTTAATTCGAGTTCACAAACAGGGCCATGGTAATACAGAGAAGGATCACCTAACCCAAACCTGGGGACTTAGGGAAGAAGCAGCACTAAGCTGAGTTCTAAATTATGAACAGGAGTTGGTCAGACAAGAAGCCTTGTGGGAGGAGTTGGAGACGATGGACAGAGGGCTGGGAGAGAAGTATTCTAATGTTGCAGATGGCTGCAAATCTCAAAGGGGAGAGGCACACATTCTAAGAATCATAAATAGAAAACTAATAAAATAGACTATTCTATAGTTAAATAAACAATTCAACAGTAATATAAGGAGAAATAGTAATCTACTAATATCCTGGGAGAATCTAACACACCTCTCTTCCATAATTAACAGAATTTTAAAAATCAGTAAGAATATATATGATTTGAACAACAAGATTAAGAAACTGACCTAAAGGACATAGATAGAACACCCCACTCAAAAACTGAAGAATAGGGCTCTTCCCTGGTGGTGCAGTGGTTAAGAATCCACCTGCCAGTGCAGGGAACATGGGTTCGATCCATGGTCCAGGAAGATCCCACAAGCTGTGGAACAACTAAGCCTGTGCGCCACAACTACCGAGCCTGAGCTCTAGAGCCCAAGAGCCACAACTACTGAGCCCACATGCCACAACTACTGATGCCTGCTCGCCTAGAGCCCGTGCTCTGCAACAAGAAAAGCCACCGCAATGAGAAGACTGCACACTACAACAAAGAGCAGCCCCCGCTCGACGAAATTAGAGGAAGCCTGCATGCACCAACAAAAACCCAACACAGCCAAAAATAAATAAATAAAATACATAAATTTATTTTTTTTTAATTGAAGGATATAGGGACTTCCCTGGTGGTGCAGTGGTTAAGAATCCGCCTGCCAATGCAGGGGTCATGGGTTTGATCCCTGGTCTGGGAAGATCCCACATGCCATGGAGCAACTAAGCCCGTGTGCTTCAACTACTGAGCCTGTGCTCTAGAGCCTGTGTGCCACAACTACTGAACCCGCGTGCCTCAACTATTGAAGCCCACACGCCTAGAGCCCGTGCTCTGCAACAAGAGAAGCCACCACAATGAGAAGCCCATTCACTGCAACGAAGAGTAGCCCTGCTCACCGCAACTAGAGAAAGCCCGTGCGCAGCAACAAAGACCCAATGCAGCCCAAAATAAATTTTTTAATTAATTAATTAAATCAATCAATAAGTAATTTTTTAAAAATTGAAGAATATATACTAGTTTCAAGCACACAGAGAACATCTACAACAATTGGTCATATCCTGCCTCATGAAGGAAGTCTCGACAATTGTCAAATGATTGAAATAAACAGAATCTTTTCCCTGGCCACAATGCAATTATGCTAGAAATCATTAATAAAAGTTTTAAATCTCTATATTGTGTGGAAAGTAAATAAATAATAACAATTCTAAATAATTCATGGCTTAACAGAAAGAAAACAGTGGAAATTACAAAATATTTCAAACTGAATGACAATGAAAATATTACATATAAATCTAGTTGGATACAGCCAAAGCAATACTTGGGAAAAACTATAGCCTTAAATACTGTATTAACAAAGAAGAAAGGCTGAAAGATAATGAGTTAAGCATCTATCAATATTTCAATAGTTAAAACAGGAATAGCAAAAAACACCAAGTGAAAGTAGAAGGAAGGAAATAAAATAACTAAGAATATACATTTAATGAAATAGAAAAATAGAAAATAGAAAAAAAAAATCAGTAAAGCCCAAAATCGATTCTTTAAAAAGATTTGTTAAATTGATAAATCTCTGATGAGGCTGCCCAAGGAAAAAAAGGGAGGAGGAACCAAAAGGTATATTTGGAATGAAAATGAGGCATCACTTGCAGACATCAGATCTTGCAGACATCAGAAAGATAATAAGAGTATACTATAACTTTATGTAAAAGATTTGAAAATTTTGATGAAAAAACTGACACAAAAAGAAATAGAAAACCTAAATAGTCCTATAACTATAAATGAAGTTGAATGTGTAATTTAAAACCTTCCCCCAAAGAAAACTCCAAGCTGAACTGGCTTTCCCTGTGAACTCTATCAATATGTAAGAAAGAAGTAAAATCAGTCTCCACAAACTCTCCCAGATAACTGAAAAAGAGAGGACATACCTCAACTCATCATATGAGGCTATCATAACTTTGTACCAAAACCTGTCAAGGATATTACATTAAAAAATATAATTAAACAATTGCAGGCCAACAGCTGAAACTAACACAACATTGTAAATCAACTATATTCCAATAAAAATTTTTTTTTAATTGCAGGCCAATATAATTCATAAACATAGATGCAAAATGCCAAATAAAATATTGCCAAAGTGATTCTGAAAATGTATAAAAAGTTAATGCATTATAACCAACTTGAGTGTATACCATGAATGTAAAATTGGTTTACTAAAATACAATGTAATTTATTTATTTATTTACTTATTTATTTATTGGCTGCGTTGGGTCTTCGTTGCTGTGCGTGGCCTTTCTCTAGTCGCAGCGAGTGGGGACTACTCTTCGTTGTGGTGCACGGGCTTCTCATTGCGGTGGCTCCTCTTGTTGTGGAGCACGGGCTTTAGGCACATGGGCTTCAGTAGTTGCACCACTCGGGCTCAGTAGTTGCAACACACAGGCTCAGTAGTTGTGGCGCACAGGCTTAGTTGCTCCGCGGCATGTGGGATCTTCCCGGACCAGGGCTCGAACCCGTGTTCCCTGCATTGTCAGGTGGATTCTTAACCACTGCACCACCAGGGAAGTCCAGCATGAGGAGCTTAATACCAGGGTGAACATATAATGATTTGGAAAAGCTGGTGGGTAACAAGAACCAACAGAACACTGCTGTCAAGTCCTTGTTACATGGGGTTTGCATAAACAAACCACCTCCACCCACCACAGTTCTAGCGGGAGCCTTTCATTAAACAAGGAGGTAACAGGTTTTGCATCAGATGATGTGTACAAAGCGCATTCTGCAATGTCTGGCTCATAGGAGATGTTCAGTGAATGTTAGCTAAAGGGCTCTATAGAAAGGGAGGGGTGGTCGTGACAGTGTCAAGGGGGAGGAGGCTCTCACCAGTAGGAGAATGAGAATACAGTTGGATGCTTATGAGCGTGACAGGGATGTGAAGTAGCATGGAATTATCTGGCCTAATATCTGGTTCTTGCAGGTTCCGACTCTTTTGGGATAGTGTCTGGAAGAGTGACATTGAGGTCAGGTTCTCTCCGAGGAGCTTGTGAGGGCCTCTGTGTTTAGTAGTTACTGGGTTCTGTAGGGTCTAGTTCCAGTATATCTCTTACATCTCTCTTTCATGTGTATTTCCATTAACAACATCCTGATTCAGGCCCCCATGATTTCCTCCTGGACTACAGAGTCTCCCGGCTGGTTTTCTGCCTCCATGTCATTTCTTATTTACTACTGCAAAGTTAATCTTCTGTCATTTCCCTTCTCAAAACTCTTCAGTGCCTCCCAACTAAAGTTAAATCTCCTCACTTTAAAGTTCAAGACCAAGCTTCCCTGGTCACACAGTGCTTAAGAATCTTCCTGCCAATGCAGGGGTCATGGGTTCGATCCCTGGTCCAGGAAGATCCCACATGCCATGGAGCAACTAAGCCCGTGTGCCACAACTACTGAGCCTGCGTGTTGCAACTACTGAGCCCGAGTGCTGCAACTACTGAAGCCCATGTGCCTAGAGCCCGTGCTCTGCAACTAGAGAAGCCGCAGCAATGAGAAGACCGTGCACCGCAACAAAGACCCAACGCAGCCAAAAATAAACAAATAAATAAATTTAAAGTTCAAGACACTTCTACAAGGCGCCAATAATATTTTTATCCCTGTTTCCTACCATATCACCAGTTCCCACTCACTGTTCCGCAAATCATTGTCTTATGTTGTTACTTCCCTGCTTTCATTCATACTGTTCCTCCTCTCTGAAATGCCCTCTCTCTGATTTCTGTTTGTCAAAATCGCACTCTTCTTGTCAGGTTCACTTTGTACACCAGCAAGCTTACGAAGCCCCTTATCTGTCATACACACCCAGGAGTGGAGCTGAAAATATTTAACCACTGCCACACATAGGCACCATCCAATCAGGATAGACTTTGGCCCTGGATAGAGGAGGGCCTCTGGGTCCCTGCCATGATGGGTGCTCCCCCTCGGCTGCTGGACTGGGTTGGGGGGGGGGGTCTGTGGGTACCCAGGGAGGGAGGCTAGATGGGTGGGGAGGAAAGGATAGTGAGGGCTCAGAGGAGCAGATTTTCCACATTCTGACTGTGGGCACAGCAGCTCATACCATGGGGCATCAACTCCTCAGACACCCTCATGCGATCCTCCTCTTTGGGCAAGTTGGACTTCTGCAGCATCTAACCCATTCTGCTTTGCATATAAACAGTGTCCAACTGTCCATCCCCTTCACCCCACCTGCAGGATAAATCCCTCAAGACTACCTCACTCATCACTGTGGTCCTTCACTACGTCTGGCACTCAGACACTCAACAAATGTTTGCCCCTTTGAAACCAACAAGGGGAAATTGTTAACTTTCAAATGTCAGCAGAGAAGGGTTCCTAAGGAAAAAGGAAATGATAAATAATTTTTAATGAATGCCTGCTCTGTACATGTTATTTCATTTCTTTCTGGCAATAAATCTAAGAGGTTGGTTTTCTTATTCCCATTTTACAAATGAGTAAATCAAGGCTTAGACTTAGTCAGCTGGTCCAGGACCACCCAGCTGGAAGTGGCAGAGAGGAGATCACCATCCTGTTTGTCTCTAAGCCCATTGTCTCTTCTGAAGGGCAATCTTTTTGTTTATTCTATGGTTCAAATCAGAGATTATATGGAATTTACATTATTAATCTAGTGGCTCTTTTCAAAATGTGCTTTTGAAATTCAAAAAAATTTCTCACGTTGGACTGGTAACCTGAATGAATCTTAATAATAGACTCAATGGAAAGGTCCCTTGCATTCAGTCTTTTCAATTATTTTACCACCATTTTCTCTTTCAGCACCTCAGTTACATTTGATAGGGTTCTTTGGAGAGAAATCTCTTTCTGAATCTTTGCAAAAGGAAGAATTTCAGCACAGTCAAAAAGTATAAAGGGAAACCATTTTAATTTTTTAATTCAGGCCATTATTAGCTCCCCTTGCATCAGCTTCTTCTAATTATGCAGAAGTGCACACATCTGACAGAGTGCCTGGCCCTGACTCATGACTTACTAATGAGATCATATTTTTCATTACAATTCCAAAATCCCATCAATCTTTTCTTAATTATTTTTAAGTGAATTTGCTGCTTTAGAAAGGAAAGGGCGCATGTGGCACGAGCAGGAACTAGGAAAGTTTCATGCGATTTCAATTTCAGAAACTTTGTTGGCAAGATGGCCTGTAACTGTTGCCAGTGTTAATAAATCAAATTTCGATGTCGATGTCGCCTCCCCCCAGCCCCACCCCCCCGCCATATACCAGAACTCACTCTCAGATTCAATGAATCAGACCTGCAAGCATTGCCACAGCAAAGTTCCTTCCAAATATCTCTGCCAACACATATTATAGTCATGGGTATAGCCAGGGGTAATACTCACAGTGTTTGAAAGCAGATACTAGCTGTAAGACTGAAACAGGGTACTGGACACCAGCTATGCCGGGTTTAACCCTTTAGCAGCTGGACTTGAAAAAGCTCCTGAAGGTACCTAGAGGGGCCCAGAGCAGACAGATTTTGAGGAGGTTTTGGGGAAGTTGCAGCAGCAGCTATTTTAATGACTGCTAGAGGTGTTTTTGAAGATTTTAATATGCGGTGTGGTACGGGCATTTACCAGTATCAACCCTGACCACGGCAGCGCAGGCGTCTATAGCCGTGGCATCTCCGAAACCTGGATCAGGGTCCCCTTTCCAAACATGTTTAGCTCCGTCCAAGAGGCCTTCATTAAGTGTCGTCACACCTGGAAATTGCCCCCAGCTACCCTCCACCCTTTTACATTTTGTCAGCTGCCATGTGAGTTGGTCACCTACTCCTAGCCCTCATGCAGTGTATTCGGCAAATATCCGCTTGTCTGAGGTTTATGTAAATGAGGGGGGAAACCGAAGTGGCCAGGGAATTTCATCTTCCTTGCTCAGGCTGAACTTTGTTCTCCATATTAACTTTCCTATGTTCCCCATGAACTCTAGGTCCTCAAAAATGAAACTCCAATTGTCTGATTACAAATTTAAAAGGTTTAATTAAAAAAAATTTTCTAATGCAAAGCAGATGTTTGATGTCGAAGCCACGTGATGTAGCTCTTGGAGGTTCCAGGAAGTCCTTGAAAATGTGACTGAAGGAGGAAGTGAAGTCTCTTGGTAGGAAGGGGGCCGCCCCTGCCTTGAGTGCCAGGCGAGGCTGGTGGGGCTTGTTTGGGCAGAGAATAACACCTCACTGCACTGATTCCATCCACAGAGAGAAAACCCCCAGTACCTGACTGGCAGCTCTGCTTTCATCTGCTCCAACAGCAATCCTTTGCCTTTCACTGGAGCAGTTTTCTTTTTTAAAGGTGTCCGTTTTATTCATTGAATTTGTGCCTAGGCTGAGGCTGAGAGGTTTGCCTCACTCACAACCACTCCATACTCAGTACTCTTTTTAGAAACGTCCTAGGCTGGTGGGTCCAGAGCCCTGACAAAGAAGCCGGCTACCAGGGGACAGGCCCTGCCTGTCTACCCTCCACGATGGAAGGGAGCCCAGGAAGGTGGGCCCAGGGTCCGGTCAGCGGGAGTGCGACCAAAGACCTCCCTGTGATGTCAGGGCAGCCCCGTCAGACTCTGGTGCCAGGCCCAGCCTCCAGTCTTTCCTGCCCCCGTCCAAGCACTGTAATAACTAAGTCAACTGGAAAAGAAATACTGAAGAAAGACTAAAGGAAAACAGCGCACGGGGGCAGCTGGGGCCAGGAAGGAGAGCACGCAGCACAGCATAAAGGACCATTGTGCTAAGCTCCTCGGCCGCGGGGGTGGGCGGTGGGCGGGGGGGGGGG
>NW_006797698.1:747709-749985 GCF_000442215.2 Lipotes vexillifer
GGGGACTTGGCACCCTGATCAGCCGAGCCTGCGATGATGCGCTTTCTCTGGAGGGAGATCCTTGGATCCCGGCTGAAAAAAGGACAGCGTGGGAGAGGGTTGGAGAGAGTCAGGGGACAGACAGAGCAAAGAGAGGGCTGAAGCAGGACAGAGCCCCTGTCTTTTTATTGCTCCGTCACCACCCTGGATTCGCCAGGGTCCTGTCACCTTGACAGCCGTCTACAGGAAGAGTAATTTTCCAAATGACTAGTCAACAAGTGTTAAAAGCATGTTCTTGCAGGAAGGGGGAGACAAGGAAAGAAACTTGGCCTCCATTGCTGCCATGTCCATTGTGAGGCCATGACCTCGAGGCTTTAACATTCTTCAAATGAATGTCTAAAGAATGGAGGAGGAGGACAGAAGAAAGCACGTGGGGTGGGGGGTTGTCAGATGCAGGACTGTTTTCTCCATCGTGAGTAACAGCAGCCCCTCCCCGGCTTCCTGGTTTGGTACCTGCTCCTGTCTGTCTCCTGCTCATTTCTGGGGAAGGTAGGATAGAGCCAGGAGCTGCCCTCTGAAAGTGACCGCAGCTGCTCAGAGCAAAATTCCCTGGGGGATCAAGAGACTCTCAAGAGTCAGGTGTCCAGGTAGGCTTTGAACTTGAGCTTCCCTCGCCTGTAGTGGCTCCTCAGCCCCTGACCCCAGGAGCGGCGCGTGGGATGACATTCAGCCTCTCCTGCCCTCCAGGGAAAAACCCAGCACATCCTGGACCTATGATTTGCCCCAAGTTGGGGGTGGGAGAGACTGGGACAAGCCAAAAAACGTGTTGGGAGAAGGAAAGAGCTGGCGCTGCTAAATGGAGGAAGGTCCCAGCAGCTTAATGCATCTTGAACAGAATCATTAATCAGGTGCAAAACTCCTAAAAGGAGCAAAATTAGGACCAGCGCCTTCCAAGGGCAGCCTGCCAATTTCCCCCACTTGCATTTTCATTTCCAAATCCTTAGTGTCTTTGTATCAGGGCTGGTCCAAGCCAGCCTAGTCAGGAGCCACCTGTTCATGTCCCCTCCCACCTCCCTGACCTCGGAAGTGAGAGGAGAAATGATGGGAAACCCAGACAGCTGCTATGACCCCCCTCCCCCATAAAACGAGCCACCCGATTCTAGGAATTGGGCCAGACCCTGGCAGATGACTTACCCTCTGTGAAAAATGCTTCTGTAAGCACATTAACTCTTTCCTTCACTGAGTAACTCTCTTGTTTAATAGAAGGCGAAGTCAGGGCTGGAAGGGACCTCATAGAACAAACCTAGCCCTTTCCTTTTTGTTCCAGCCAGAGTTCCAGTGACCCGCCCAAGGTCATGACCTGGATTAGTGCAGAGTCACGGCAGCCAGCATCCAAGGTGGTCCCCGGCCACTCCCAACTCCCAGGGCCCACAGTCCCGGAGTCCCCTTTCACAGTGAATAGGGCTGGCCTGTGAAATCAAAGAAACAATACTACAGAAGTGACCATGTGTGACTTCCAGGGCCAGGTCATGAAAGACATGCAGCTCCCACCTCCTCCCCCTGCGCTGTGTGGAGAGCCAGCTGCCGTGTCACGAGGATACTCAAGCAGCCCTGTGGCGAGGGCCACGCGGTAAGAACTGAGACCTCCCACCAACAGCCAGCACCAACTTAGCAGGTGAGGGAGCCACGTGAGAAGACCCTCCAGCCCCAGTCTATATATCCTGAGAAACCTTGACCCAGAACCACCCAGCTGAGGCTCTCCTGAATTCCTGGCCCATCAAAACCGTTTGCGTTAATAAGCGTTTATTGTAGTGTCAAAGAGAAATAGAGCTGGGCATTTATTAAAGGTGGCAAGACAGATTTCATGCAGACTGCTGCAGTAGGGGAGAGAGATAAACAGCTCGGCTCCGACCTGTGCAGAGGGACTTTAAGGGAAGACGGAAGGAGCAGGGAGGAGGAACTGTTGAGAGCCTGGGCAGAGCCAGAGAAGTGGAAAGTTACAGAAAGCTGGTAGGGGGCTGTCTTCTGAGAAATGTTGGGCAGGCTAGGTGTTGAGTGAGGGTAAACCTCACACAGAAAATTCTTTTGGCAACCTGAGCTTTCCCAGGCGGGAACTTGGGAGGGCCGGGTCAGGCCAGGGGCGCAGCCTTGAGCTGTTAGAAACCAAGCTAGTGTTTGTTCCAGTCTCAGTGTCAGGAGCTGACAGATTGTTCCAAGGTTTCGCAGTTCTCATTGGTCACAACTGAGATCTGGCCGAGCAGCCTCAGAGACACCGAGCGAAGTTGGTCAGGGAAAGA
>NW_006797698.1:750026-757475 GCF_000442215.2 Lipotes vexillifer
GGAAAGAGTCTTTGTCATTAGCTCTCAGCCACTGTGGGTTCTGGGAGAGTTTGGTTTGCAGCAGTAGATAACTATATCCAGATGTAAACCCCGATTGCGATGTCCGGAGTCCGTGCCTTGTGCTTTTTCTCCCACACTACGTAACCCTCCTTCAGAAGACAAGCCAAGAATGGGCTGCTGTGGCCTTGACAGCAGACATTTCCTATGTTGCAGTAATGACAGAGCTTCAGCCCAAACATGCAAGACAGTTGGAGATCAGCACCTTCCCACATACTCATTCTCAAGATCACTCAGGGCCCAGTAGATAATCCAATTCTAGACCTGACAGGCACAGCAGGGTGCTTCCTCACAGTGAATTACCTCCCCAGATGAAATCCCTCCAAGTCGGTGCATATTCCTGTGAATGAAAGCAGTGACATGCAAATGTCATCAAAGCCATCACATAACCAACTTGCTGAGCACTTCCGTGAGTCAGGCAGACACTGATACTACAGAAATAAGCATGCTCATCCCTGCCTGCAGGGAGCAGAGTACTGGAACCCAGTGAAAACTTCTCATTTAGATTAGGTTTCAGAGTAGGAATCAGGGCTTGTCAAATGCAACATGAATTCCCTTACCTAGTTTTTAAAGTATTTTGTCCCAGCTGAGCTGAGGGGCCCCCAGGAGAACACTGACAGCCGGAAACAGTTATTTACTTACTTCATGTTTTAACTGTGGGGCAAAGCAGAGGCCAGCACCATCATAATCCTACACAATTGAGCCATGAGATGTTCACAACACAGACACCAAATGGTCTTTATCTTCTTTCTTAATTTAAGATGTTGCAGACAGATATGTGCCTGCCCTTAGGACCAACTGGACATCCATCCTTAAGCATCCACATTCAAGGTGGAGGGACAGTGGTGGTTACCAGTCAGCTTGAGAAAGCAGGTCCTCAACAAGACAATGCAAGTACCATTCCTTCTCGGGAGCCTTCTCCAGCCTCTTGGAGCAGAATTAAGTGTCTGCCCCTCCGACCTTCAGGTCCTTGTTGTAACTCCTCTTACCATGCGGCTATAACTCCTCGTCTCCATTAGATGGACCTTCTGGTTTAAAGGATGCTGTTGTCCACCCCAGTACCTAGAATAGCGGCTGGCAGGTAGTAAGCCCTTAACAATGAGTATAGGATGAATGAAGAGAATGAGTGAAAGAATAAATAACAAAACATGCACAGGTTGACAGCCAGTGATCCTTGAAGTAAATTCTAAATAGACAATAAAAAGTAGGCAGCTTCAAGGGCAGAGTCCACAAATTAGCAGAGTGATGGTCTAAAGCTTAGGTTTAAGACCATTCCTTAAATTTAGATTGCATTTTCCCAAAAGAAAAATGTAGTAAAACTATGGGAAACACAACAGTCAACCCACTAATTCTGTTAAGCCATTATGTACCTCGAAAGTGCCCTGTTTCAACAACACATAAACACTACTTTTAGTCCAGGTTCCAGACCACAGACTTACAAATGAACTTCATTCATTTATTAATTAACTTCGTAAAAAAAAAGAATGTATTCATAGGAAACGCCTACTGTTCACCAGGGACTAGTACTAGATGGTGGCAACTGAGAGAGGAAAAGCAGAGCTTTACCCTGAGGGAGCCCACCGTCCACTGGGGAGAACACAGGTGTCAAATGTAGCACGGAGGTGAGCACGAGGCGCCTCGAACAGAGAGGCACTTGAGGCTGAGAGTCAGGGAAGTTTTCTTGGAGAAGACACCTAAGAAAAGCAGGCAGAGGAAATGGCATTAAAAAATTTTTTTTTAAATTTTATTTATTTTTTTTGCTGCATTGGGTCTTTATTGCTTCACACGGACTTTCTCTAACTGCGGTGAGCGGGGTCTACTCTTCGTTGCGGTACGCGGGCTTCTCATTGCGGTGGCTTCTCTTGTTGTGGAGCACGGACTCTAGGCACGCGGGCTCAGTAGTTGTGGCTCGTGGGCTCTAGAGCGCAGGCTCAGTAGTTGTGGCGTATGGGCTTAGTTGCTCCCCGGCATGTGGGATCTTCCTGGACCAGGGATGGAACCCGTGTCCCCTGCATTGGCAGGCGGATTCTTAACCACTGCACCACCAGGGAATTCCAAGAAGCATTGTTGAGATCAAAGAAGAGATGGTAGTTTCTAATGATTTTCATTATTTTATTATATTTTTTAAATACATTTGATATGTTTTTTAATCTTAAAAACAGCTGTTAACCTTAGTGATGTTCAAATTGACCATTCTTGGCCGGTGAGAGCTTATTCTAGAAGGCTCCTCAGTTTTTTAAAAATTAATTATTTATTAATTATTTATTTTTGGCTGCATTGGGTCTTCGTTGCTGCGCACGGGCTTTCTCTAGTTGTGGCGAGAGGGGGCTGCTCTTGGTTGTGGTGCCCGGGCTTCTCATTGCGGTGGCTTCTCTTGTTGCAGAGCACAGGCTCTAGGCGTGCGGGCTACACTAGTTGTGGCTCGCGGGCTCTAGAGCAGACTCAGTAGTTGTGGCACACAGGCTTAGTTGCTCCACGGCCTGTGGGATCCTCCCTGGCCAGGACTTGAACCCGTGTCCCCTGCATCGGCAGGCGGATTCTTAACCACTGCACCACCAGGGACGTCCAGCATCAGGTTTAATCTCACCGCATGGATTCAATGGACGGAAATCCCCTGGAGAGAGCAGATAATAGGAAAATGTAAAATAGTTAGGAACTAGGAAGTTTGGGTGTTGAGCCCCTTCACTGAAAATATAATTTATTTAATTGTAAGTTGATACCATTTTTTTAAAAAATGTAAGGACTGTGTTTTACAAATGGAGTGCAAAATTCCTGAAAATGTAGCTGTTGGCTCTTGGAACCACTCTGAAAGGGCTCCAGTGGCGCCCGGGGTTGGCTTGTGCTGCATCCCTGGCCCCTGACCATCATCTCTTGCATGGTACACACTCCATTAGGGGTCAGACAGGCGTGGGTTCCAGTAATGCCTCTGCACTCTCCAGCTGCGCTGGCTGTAGGTCTTTGGGCAAGTCCCTTAGCTCTCCCAAATTCATTTTCCCATCTGTAAGGTGGGTGGCACCAACCTCAGGGGGCTTTGAGTGCATGAGGTGAGCTGATGCACGTAAATGCTGACTGCAGCACCTGACACAGTTTCAGGGGAGGAATGGCACATGGTCGTCCTCTGGGAAAAGGGCTGCCCCTCCGGGTAGGAATCAGGGCAGGTGGAGACCGGTTGGTGACACGTGTGATCAATGTCATGAGAACAAGGAGCACAGACAGAGCGGGCAGGCAGCAGGCAGCAAAGGAGACTTGGAGATAGAAGAACCTGGAACTTTACACGGTGAAAATAAGCTAGCCGCGAGCCCATCGTCTGAAAAAGGAAGCCAGGAAAACAGAGGAAGGCTCTGTGCATTTTGGTCCAAAACCCTAGCAGGAGAAACCAAGGAACTACTATTCTAGCTGCTTCTAATTTCAACTTCCCTGCACCTTTATTTTAGGTGCAAATTACCCAAGTGATTGGCAATTTTTCTCAGAGCCGTAGATAATATGCCAGAAGTGGAAGAATTAAACTTTGAAGGCGAAAGATTTAATGAATTTTTAAGCTTCCCAAATGGGCTCTTAAAAATGAAATGGCTCAAAAGTACATTTAAATCATAGTCAGATCTCAGAAGTAACGGAAGATTATAGAGGGTGCTTTTCTGTTTGAGGCTCATTGGAGCCGGGCTTAGCCTCGCCAGCCAAAAAGTATAAAATTCATTATTAGCTGTTTTGGTCACTTTCCTAAAAATAAAAATGTCCAATTTCATTGTGAAAAAAGGATATACAGACATGTATATGTAAATATAAAATTGGTACTGGTTACCATCACCAAGTTATCCTGGCTTCTCCTGTGTGAACAGGGGATACTAACAGTGCCCACTCCATAGAGCTGCTGTGAGGAATAACAGCACGCAGTAACTATGAGCAGTAATAATAATATAACTAAGGCTTGTCAATCTTGCCTCCAAAGCATCTCCTGAAACCAGTGTGTGTGGCCTGCGTTCCTGTGGGGAGCAGTGTTCCAGAGATCCTTGCAGAGCCAAAACAGGCCAAAACTATTTTCACACTCATACCAAGACATTATTTGCTTTTTCGTTCTCATTCTCTCAGAAGTGTGCAGCAGAGCCTTCCAGAGACTACATGACATGAGATATTGCAACAGATTAAATGCAGAAGCAGATATAGGGATTCTACTGTCTACTAATAACCAGACATTGAAGAGATTTATAAAAATATAAAATAAGGTCACCTGTCACTAAATTTTGTTTTGTTTGGGAAAACATGGTTATTATTTTTCATAAAAATTAACTTACTATACAATGGGTTTATTGTTGTTCATTTGAAAGCAATTTTTAAAGATTTAAATTTTTTCTCGGTTTTAATTTCTGATTTGATAAATCGTGACCGCTCTAACCCACATAAAGAAAAGTCATTAAGGGTCTCAGTAACCGTGAAGAGGTCAAGGGGGCCTGGGCCCTGTCCTTTAGCCCCGCCTACTCCCTCCATCTGTGCCAATCACCTGCCTCTGCCATCACTGCCTAGCTAGCGGGGCCCCACCCAAGGTCCACTCTGACCCCATCATCCCTCCTCCCTCTGGACATATCTAACTAGCCACTTTGTACCAGACATGTATCAGGCAAAGGAGATGCCAACAACCGTGGTCTTTCCCTCTTAGGTGAGGATGATTAGAAACAAATAAAAACAAGTCAGATATGTAAATAAAAGCATTGCAAAGTGTAATAAGCATGAGAAAGGAAAGACTCAAAGGGCTAAAGGAGAGAACAAAGAGAGCATGGGCGGCTTTTTGATTCAGACCTGGGCAACCTGCGCCCTGGAGCAGCGGGAAGAGCCCCTGCGGGAAAAGGCTTGAGGGGGAGGTGGAGCTGAGCAGCTGCCCCATGATGATGCAGCACCCCAGGCGACCTCCTCCCGTCTCTCCCACGTCCTGGCCAGAGGGCCCTTCCACCTGCTCCATCACCCTGGCTTCTTTCACTGGCTTCCTATTGTTCGTAGATGTAAGAGCAAAACACTTATTGTGGCCTTTGAGACTCTTAAATCTGATTTCTGCCCACCCCACGCCTCGTCTCTCTTCACACTCCCCGTCACTCAGGGGTGCTCACCCTGCTGCCTTCTTTCAGTTCCCAGAAGACAAACTCTCCCTCACCACAGAGCCTTTGCACGTGCTATTCCCTGTGCCTTGAAAGTTTTCTCATCTCTTCTCTCCAGCACTTAACATATTTTGTAATTATAGATTTGTATAATTACATAATTAGTATGTCTCCTCTACTAAACCATAAACATCTGGAGAACAGGTCCTATGTCTACTTTGCTTACCATCATATTCCTGGTACCTAGTACAGGGCCTGGTGCACAATGCTTAATACATAATTATTGAATGTATAAATGAACGAATGTCATTTTATGCTGTCCTTAGAGATCCTTTTACAATAAATTCACTCTTGAAAGCATTTAATTAATTGGATTGTCTGTCCCACCAAGACAATTACAATCTATCCATTTTTGTATCACCAGAGTCTAATACTGTGCCTGTATGTAATATTCAGTAAATACTGAGTGAATGAATGAATGAGTGAACAAATGAATGAAACATTAGCAAATGCTTGCGGATTTTATTTGAAGTATAGTTGATTTACAATGTTGTGTTCATTTCTGCTGTACACAAAAGTGATTCAGCTGTACACATATATACATTCTTTTTTTTAATTGTAGTATAGTTGATTTACAATGTTGTGCTAGTTTCAGGTGTACAGCAAAGTGAATCAGTTATACATATACATATATCCACTTTTTTTTTTTTGGATTCTTTTCCCATATAGGTCATTACAGAATGTTGAGTAGAGTTCCCTGTGCTATACAGTAGATCCTTATTAGTTATCTATTTTATATATAGTAGTGTGTATATGTCAATCCCAATCTCCCAATTTATCCCTCCCCTTTCCCTGTCCCCACAGTAACCATAAGTTTGTTTTCTACACCTGTGACTCTATTTCTGTTTTGTAAATAAGTTCATTTGTACCATTTTTTTAAGATTCCACATGTAAACGGTATCATATGATTTTTGTCTTTCTCTGTCTGACTTACTTCGCTTAGTACGACAACCTCTAGGTCCATCCATGTTGCTGCAAATGGCATTACATTCTTTTTTTTATGTTCTTTTCCATTATGGTTTATCCCAGGATATTGAATATAGTTCCCTGTGCTATACAGTAGGACCTTGTTGTTTAGCTTGCGGAATGTTGAATGGGGGATAGAAACAAAGAAGTTGAAGCCACATTCTGAGTCCTCAGGCGGGTTACAGTACAGATCAGGGAGACGGGACATGGAAAAAAAGGTTTCTACAACGTAAAGAAGAATATGATAAAGTGTGGAGTTCACAGTGTAGGTGGTTTTAGTCCTTCGGGAGGTGAACAAGAGGCATTGAGGTGGTTCCGTGGCGGGAGAGCTTCCCACCTGGCGGTCAGCGCTAGGCAAGTGGCTGCAGGGGCTGTGCAAGGTGAGGGGTGCAGTGGAAGGATGTGGAGCGTCCGGCACTGACTTTAGGGCACTATTCATAGAAGGAAGAGGATGTGCTGAGTGAAGACGCAGGGAGGGATGCCAGGAATGAAGGGGCCGGTCAGCACAGGGGTGCACAGACTTGGGCGTTCTTGAGCACAGCTGGGAGCCTGTTGAAAACGCAAGTTCTCACCACCCACCTGCTGATTCTGGTTGTGTGGAAGCAGGGTTGGGTCCAGACTCTGCATTTAAACAAGCATTCCAGGTGCTTCCGAAGCAGGTATTCCATGGGCCACACTTTGGGAAACACTGACAGATTTAGGTCGGGTCCTGGTGGCTGGATGAGTGAATCCCATCCTGGGGGCAGAGCCTGAGGCAAGGATTCAGTGCCACGATTTGTGGAGGGATGGGCTTCAGGGAGACCCTGTGAGGGAGCGGGAAGCAGGGCTGGAGGAGGCCGGTGGGCAGAGATGTGAGCTTTGGAGCCTAGTCTTGAGACAGAGGCAGCCTCTGTGCCCTGGGTCAGTCAGCAGTCCCTGCCTGTGGGTGACCCTTGATTTGGGGGTGGGGACAGCAAACACCCCAGACCAGGGCTCCCCTCAGAGAAAGAGGCAGTTGTGAGATCTCAGCAACCACCTCTCTCACAGTGGCCAGGGTGGGTGCACCAGCCTAGGAAGGGGAATCCAGGTGGGCATCACAGCTTCTGGCTCACTGACTGAGAGAACAAGCTCCTCGTGGAAAATCCTGAGGAGAGAGTGAGACTAAAAGATGCAAACAAAGGAGGTGGCTGTGTACATCCGAGAGGAGCTAAGCCCCTCTCTCAGTCCTGAGGGAGATGCAGATTCTGTGTCCCTCTGAGGGTAACCATCCCAGCTGCTAGCCACCCCCAGCTTTCACTTTCCC
>NW_006797698.1:757485-794375 GCF_000442215.2 Lipotes vexillifer
CCTTCCATCTCAGAGCTGAAACCCGACTTTATTTTGCACACAAGAACGTTGTCTCTGGGAGACAAGAGCCTGAGTGCCTGACATAGCAGCCCCCCACCCCACCCCCCATCTCGCACAGGCAGCCCTCCCCTGAGGTGGGTCTGCATCTCCCGCCCCAGGACCTCCTTTTCCACGGCCTGTTTCTGGTTATGGTAGGCACGATGCTACATCTCTAGCCCTGTGGCCGCTCCAGAATTCTCAGAGCAAATGCCAAGATGAAGGGAGAGGGAGCAGAGGTGGGCAGGGAAGGTCTTCAGACCACCTTGCAGGTCTGACACCTGTGGACGGAGGGCGGGCAGGAGAGGTCCGGTAGGAAGTGATCCCTGAGAATCTCCACCAAGCTGATGGGGGCCCAGAGCCGAACTCTCCCACCTGCATTACTTCCTCCAGTTCCTACTACAGCTCAGGGTGAAAGAATGGCTCCTCCACCATAAAGCTGAGGAAACAGGCTCTCAGAAGTTAAGTCATCTCCCCACCATCATACAGCTCAGCTGGGGCTGGTGTGTAACCCAAAGCCCAAATCCGTGGCTAAATATTTGTTTCTGTCTTTTTGTTGTTGTGATTCACCTGTGGATGTCCTTCTCACATTATCATAGTTTTATATATATTTTTTAAATTGAAGGGCTTCCCTGGTGGCGCAGTAGTTAAGGATCCGTCTGCAAAGGCAGGGGACACGGGTTCGAGCCCTGGTCCGGGAAGATCCCACATGCCGCGCAGCAGCTAAGCCCATGCACCCCAACTACTGAGCCTGCGCTCTAGAGCCCACGAGCCACAACTACTGAAGCCCGTGCCCTCTAGAGCCCACGTGCCACAACTACTGAGCCTCTGTGCTGCAGCTATTGAAGCCCGGGTGCCTAGAGCCCGTGCTCCGCAACAAGAGAAGCCACTGCAATGAGAAGCCACAACAAAGATTTGCCCCACTCGCCGCAGCTAGAGAAAGCCTGCGTGCAGCAACAAAGACCCAACGCAGCCAAAAATAAATAAATTTTTAAAAATTGAAGAGTATAATTGATTTACAGTGCTTCTGTTGTACAGCAAAGTGACTCAAATACACACATATATTCTTTTTCAGATTCTTTTCCATTACAGTTTATTACAATATATTGAATGTAGTTCCCTGTGCTATATACAGTAGGACCTTGTTGTTTATTGATTTTCTTTATAGCTCATATCACCATAGTTTATAAATTCCTTGAGTTTCCTTTTTAACTACAGAAGTGGTTCATACAGTCTCCCCCGGACAGCTAGCTCAACAGGCAGCTCAGGAGAAAGCCTGAGGGTACTCCTTCCTGGCTGCTCATAATGAATCAGTCGTACTTTTCCCATTTGGTGCCCCCCTCCGTCGGCACTGCCCCTTGCCATGGCCTCCCGGCTGCTATGCCTTGTCCTCAACGACCACACCCAGAGCACCTGGCTCTCTCTGGCGTCCGCCCCTTCCATAATTGCTTCCCAAGGCACACTAACCTCCTCACCCAAGCGCAGTAGCACAAAAATACCAGAAAATAAGCATCCAGAGAAAAACTTTGCTGCAGACGTGGGGAGACATTGCAGAGGGCAGCCTGGGCGTGTACGGGGAGCTCGTGGGAAAAGGTGGTGCTGGACCAGCTCCCTTAAAGCAGTGCTTGCTCTCCACCCTCTAGATGGTCTTGCCTACTGGATGCAGGGTTGTTGTTTTTCTTTTTTTTATTGGAGTATAGTTGATTTACAATGTTGTGTTAGTTTCAGGTGAACAGCAAAGTGATTCAGTTACACATACATACATATCTATTTTTTTTCAGATTCTTTGCCGTTATAGGTTATTACAAAATTTGAGTATAGTTACTTGTTGCTTATCTATTTTATGTATAGTAGTTTGTATCTGTTAATTCCAAACTCCTAATTTATCCCTCCTCCCCTTGCTCTTTGGTAACCATAAGTTTGTTCTCTATATTTACGTCTGTGGTTCTATCTCTGTTTTGTATAAGAGTTCATTTGTTTTTTGTTTTTTTTTTTTAGATTCCACGCATAAGCGATACCATATGATATTTGTCTTTCTCTGTCTGGCTTATTTCACTTAGTATGATAATCTCTAGTCCATCCATATTGCTGCAAATCGCATTATTTCATTCTTTTTTATTGCTGAGTAATAATAGTCCATTGTATATATGTACCACATCTTCTTTATCCATTCCTCTGTCGATGGACATTTAGGTTGCTTCCAGCAGGTATTTATTTGACTTTGCAATTTTAAGGGAGTGATTAGGCTGTATAGACTCTGGATCCCTCCTGCCTGGGTTTGAATCTCAACTTCATCCCTTACAAACTGTGTGAACCTTGACCAAGTTCCTTCACTCTCTGCTTCCTTTCTTCATCTGTAAAATGGGGATAACTGCAGAATCTTCCTGACTGGGTTGTTGTTAAGATTACATGAGTTAATAAAAGAAAAATTATTTAAGACATTACTTACCTTTCAGTAATGGCAATTTATCATCATCATCATCATGGAAATGGAATGATATCCTCCCCAGAAGTAAAACAAAATTTTACACACACAAATATATATATTCGCCTCTGTCCTGTAGTCCACCTAAAATTGTAATCTCTGTGCTTACTAGACACACCGTTATACACTGGTTATCTTCAGTTCTAATAACTTCCTCTAGTATATGTTTTGTTCTGTTTTGTTTGATTTTTTGGCCGTGCTGCACAGTATATGGGATCTTAGTACCCGAACCAGGGGTTGAACCCATGCCCCCTGCGTTGGAAGCGCAGAGTCTTAACCACTGGACCGCAGGGAAGTCCCCTCTCATATATGTTTTAAATTTCTTTCCTTTTTATTTTGCCTTGAGTATAGATAAGAAGTTATTCAAAGTAGGGATAGAAAGAAAATCTTTAAAATTCCTGATGACCCTTATTTTATTTTATTTTATTTTATTGTATACACTTGGTAACTCAAGAATTTTTGCTTTGCTTTGAATTTTTTAATTCAAGATAACATAAGTCCACACATTTTTATTGTAGACGATTCAAACATAACACAAGCCTACGGAAAAAAAAAAATGTGAGTGTCCCTCTGTACCCCTGTCCCCACCCCAGAGTTAGTGGCATCCTCACCTGGGGTGACTTGCAGTCCACTTTTTGTGTCCTACATGGATAGAGCTTAGCTTTTTTCCTATATATAACATTATCTGTATACTGATCTTTCAACTTGCTTTTTCCACTTAGTATGTCATATATAGCCTTCCATATCAGGATTGACTGATTGATAGATAGATATTACTGCTTTAACTACCCTTAGATTCATAGATATTTGTTTCCAGTTGTTGCTATTGTAAGCAAATGCTGCAATGAACATCCTCGTACATATAGATTTGCATCATTATGTTTTACATTTTATTTATTTATATGCTACTTACTACTAAAAAGGATTTTTAAAAGCTAAAAATTACTTTCTAAGTTGAATCCAAATCGAAAAGATGCCAGTTGTGATTTTAGATAACAAGAGTGGGGGAAATCAAGTGAATGTCAGGAAATTCATAAGTGAATTGAGCGAAAATGCTAATTTGGAGAGGGTAAAACAGATGGGGCTTTGTAATACGGGATCCAAAGGTTTCTGGAGACACATGTTTGAATTAGAAGATACAGCATGAGCTTTCTTGGCAGCAGAAATTGAAAGCAAAGTGATGTTAAATTGATTTTTCTTCCCAAACAAGTACTCCCACCAAATCATCTTTCATCATTCTATTTTTAAGTAGCAACAAGAATGTAGTACACATTTAAAATAAATGAATGTCATTTAATGAAGTTTTTATTTATGCACATTTTCCTTTTTTATAAATATTTTCATACTTGTTCTATCTCTTCATTTCTAATGTTAATACTCTCCTCAGTATTAGAAGTTTGATGAGAACTTTGCCCTGTCCTCCACACTAGCCACTTTAGAAAAAGGAATGAAGTCTGTCACAGGATATTACTCCCCACAGGGAGATATTCGCCCATGAAAAATCTATCCAAAGGCATATAGAACAGACTCAATCAAATGCATGCCTTCCACCCACTCCCAAACTCTATATAAGAAACGTTTGGTAGAGACGTCACCCTAATGGGAATTCCTTCCAAGAGTCAGTAAGGCCAGCGTATGAACTAAACACCATACTCTGAGGATACACAATAAGTTCCAGTAAGGATGACGCCAGTGGTGATGATGTTGGGGAAAGGGCGATGGGAAAGGAAATTCGAGAGAAATCAGTTAACAGTCAAACTGGATTTCTTTTTAATTGAAGCATAGTTGACTTACAGTGTCATGTTACTTTCAGCGCTACAGCATTCATATATATATATATATATATATATATATATAAATATATATGTTCTTTTCCACATTCTTTTCCCTTGTAGGTTATTACAAAATATTACAAAATATTGAGTATAGTTCTCTGTGGTATACAGCTATACAGTACAAACGGGATTTTAATACAAAGGAGGGACAAATACCTTCTTTCATTATTGAATTTTTTCTACAATTAAGTTGAATCATTTGTCACTCGAGTCTCCTTACCCTCCCCCCCCACAGTCACTCCCTCTGTGCTTGACCGGAGGTCCCCAGGCGCTATCCCTGCTCTGGGACCTGCTCCGCCCCTTTCAAATCACACCACTAGGCATCCAGTCACTACTGCCTCTTGTTCTCAAGGTCTTCCCTTCCTAGACTGTGGCCCTGGGGTGGCCAGACTCAGTCATCTTCAAGCCAAACTCATCTGAGCCATCGCAGCTGGACGCTCTCAGCATCACTCCTGTCTGATGTCTGGGTCTTTGCTGGGCACCTGCAGCAAACCGCTCTGTGCTGGAATCTTAGTTCAACTGTAAAATCGGTATTACTAAACTGTAGCTCCTTTTCCTTGTCCCCAGTCATTATGGTAATGACAACACTCACCTAAAGCACCTCGGGACACTTGAAAGAGAGGCTGTGCCTGCGGGCGCGCCGGCGCTGGGGGTGTGCTGCCGCCCCCCAGCCTGCAAGAGCAGACCAGTCTGATGTCAGGTATTCTGCAAGCAGGGGATATCACCCTGGTAGCCAGAAATCAACCGTGGTTTACACCACAGAAAGCATCAAACACGGCAAATCAGGGCCTTTAAAAAAAAAAAAGGTGCATTCCAGGGAGTTCCCTGGCCGTCCAGTGGTCAGGCCTCCGCATTTTCACTGCTGAGGGCCCAGGTTCAGTCCCTGGTGGGGGAACTAAGATCCCGCAAGCTTTGCAGGGTGGCCAAAAAAAAAAAAAGCATTCCAGAGAGCTATTTATTTAAAATTATCAGCACATCACTGGTTATGTCTACGTCATTGAGACAACTTTCTAAACTTGCTTCTCAGTGATAACTACAGTGACCATGGAAACACGGATGGGCCGGGGGAGCCGGCAATCCTTTTGAGACTATATTTTCAAAGAGCCTACCCTCTTCTGGTGAAATAAACTAGAAGCAAACAAGGAAGTGTGGGCCCTGAAGGGAACTGCTGTAAAGCTCTAGAAGGTTCCTCTAGAAGGTTGCTGGCTGGCTCTGACACCTGCTCATGAAGTCGTCCTTTAGCACAGTTGACCAGGATCTTCACTTCATGCGAGGCTATAAAACCAGCAGAAGGAACCCGGGTGCTTCTGAGCTAATTATGGAAGGCAGTGGCGGAGGGACCAGCTCCGTCCAGTTTCAGTTAACTCTGCAGGTGGGACACAGGCCCTCTGTCTCCTAAACTGATACGTCACATGGTTTCAATGTTCCTATTTCTGCTTTGGGAGAAACTTAGCAAAAAAAACAGTTTTAGGTAGGAAAAAAAAGAAAGAAAACTGCAGTGGGGACAGGGCTTCAATGCCAGCTAGACTAGAATGAGACATAAATGTTTGGCTGTCTGTTCTGAATTTCTCTCTCTTGTGCACATATTCTTTCAAGAGCAGTTGCACAGAGAATGGTAGGGATGTGGGCTCAGAGTCAGGCTGGTTAGAACCCCACTCCACCCACTGGGGCAGGCTTCTTACTCCCTCTCTGCCTCAATTTCCTTATCTGTAAGATGGGGACAATAATAACACCTGGCCTTCCAGGCTTGTTGTGAAGATTAAAGAAGGAATCCCACAAAAGGCTGGCTGCAGGGGCATGCAGCGAGGGTAGTGACACAGGGCCCCCTGCTCAAAAGGCCCCCTCACTGGGGATGAATGCTCTGGGTCATCTTCTTGCAATTCTTATGTTATTTCACCTTTGGAATGTCTGTTTTGTAAGAGAAGTCCCATGGGACAGGAGCAAGCGCCAGGGTGGGGCTGCCCTCCCACGTGGTCCGCCCCTCCCACCCCCTGGAGTAAGTTCCCGGCGCCCCTGCCCCAGTGCCCACCCAGCAGCGAGGGCATGTGCCCAACCGTGTCTGGGACCAGGGCTTGGCAGCGTCCACTCCTGATCTAGAAGCCCAGAGTATGCAGGGACAGAGGCTGCAAAGCCCGGGGTGGGGGGGTCACCTGTCTGCCAGGGACTGGGTGTAGGCTGCCCTGCCCCAGCCAGGGCAGTGCTTTGGTTTGGCCGCTGGTGGGAGGGGGATTCAGCAGCTGGTAGAAGTGAGTGTGGACATTGACTGTCAGGACAGGGGCCCAGGGCACCTGGGAGGGTCTACACTGCCTCAGGAGAGTGGCCTTAAATAAAGAATGAAAATCGTCAGGACAGGCCTGGAGACTGACCACAGAAGAAAGGAACATGCTTAATGTCTTAGTACCTTTAACAGCACGTTTCCCCTTCTCTTTTTTTTTTTTTTTTTTTTTTTTCCCACTAACATGGATGCCCGCAGTTACAGAAGACAGCATCCATCACGGAGATGACTTTTCTCATTGATTCTGACAGGTTAAACCACCACTTTCTGTCAAATAGCCAAGCACTAAAGCCTTCTTGAATCTCTACAGGGGAAATGGAGGGGGGGGGCAGTCTGTCTACCTGGTTCTAGAGAGATCCACCACTCAGGAGTCCTTTAAAAGGAAACTGGGCTCCAAGTGAAGCCCTGTGGATGCTAAGTGGTGTCAGAGCTGGTGCACAGGATGAAGCTCAGCTGCACTCTGCTCCTTGGCCCTGACCATCATTCAGCCTCAGTTCCTTATTAGAAACGGTGACAGCAAATGTGCTATTAGAGCAGGATTTCTGACTTCATTGGAAAACCAGAGGTGTAATCCCTAGAGGTCTTGTTTTTTCCCTAACCCCTGTCACGAACTGTGTGTGTATGTAAAATACCAGGTCACAAATGACAAAACATTTCTGAAATTAAAATGTTGGTCCCTTAGGGTGTGTTCTTCTATGTTTTCTGATTTTTTAAAAAATATTTATTTATTTATTCTGGCTGCACCGGGTCTTAGTTGTGGCATTTGGACTTCTTAGTTGCGGCATGCATGCAGGATCTAGGTCCCTGACCAGGGATCAAACCCGGCCCCCCTGCATTAGGAGCTCGGAGTCTTACCCACTGGACCACCAGGGAAGTCCCTGTCTTCTGCTTTTTTAAAAATTCGGTTTATGTCACTCTTCCAATGTAAACATTCCCTTTAAAAGCTATAAGTCTTTAGATGTTCTTCAATATTTATTTATATGAGAGTTTCAGTTAAATTTCTTAGTGGCTATTTTATTTCGATTTAGTCTCCTTTGCAAATCCTGTAATAGTACAGCTGCCATTTTTCTAAACATTCATGGTAAGAAGAGTATTTGCTGAAAATATCAAGGGTTTTAGAGACAGGCAGAGCTGATTGAAATCCAAGCTTTTCCACGGATTAGGAACTTGATTAATGTGTCAGGAAAGTAGAGATAATGACACCTGCTTGTAGCAGGGAGGGTGAGGGTCAGCTGCAAGGGAGCAAGCGCCCCCAACAGTGGCTTAAGTAGAGAGAGAACCTTTTCTCTCTCAGGTAAAATGCCAGGTAGGTGGCTAAGGCAGGTGTGGCACTCCATGGTGATTGGGACACAGACTCCTTCTACCAGCTTCTCTGCCGAGCGTCACCAAGTGGGCCCCATGGGTCCAAGCTGGCTGCTTCAGCTCCTGTGTTCTCCTCTGCAAGTTGGCTAGAAGCAAAGAGTAAAAAGGCCAGTTTCTAGAAGCTCCTCTAGATGTAAGAGGAGCTGAGCTGGGAATTCCCTGGTGGTCCAGTGGTTAAGACTCCGCACTTTCACTGCCAAGGGTGCGGGTTCAGTCCCTGGTTGGCGAACTAAGATCCCACATGCTGCGTGGTGCGGCAAAAAAAAAGAAGAAAGAAAAGAAAAAGAGGAGCTGAGCGATGTAGTTTCACAGCCTTGTGTCCAGCAAAAAATCAGGGATTCTGTTGCTAGAAAAGAAAAGGGGTGGGGCAGGGTGGGAGGGATAAATTAGGAGCTTGGGATTAACAGATACACACTACTCTATATAAAATAAACAACAGGGCCTACTGTATAGCACAGGGAACTATATTCAACATCTTGTGATAACCTATAATGGAAAAGAATCTGAAAATATATATATAAATATGTATAACTGAACACTTTGCTGTACAACTGAAACTAACACAATGCTAAGTCAACTATACTCTAATAAGATGTTTTTTTTGAAAAAAGAAAAAGAAAAGGAACACATAAGTTGGGAAGAACTCCTTTAGATTATATCTGTAAAATACTGCTGTGGAGCTATACAAAGATAGTCACACACAGAACAGTAATCTTTATTATTATCACTATATGTATTTCTGCTGCCCTTGAACATATAATGAAATTCTGACAAGAAGTCAGCTGTCATTCTTACTTCTGTTCCTTTGGACATACCATGTCACTGCTTTTAGATTTTCTCTTTTACACTAGTTTTATGTGTCTTTATTATGATGGGCCTCCATGTTTCAGCAGCGCCCTGATTCCCCCATATGTGAGATTTTTAGTTTCTTTTGCTTGGGGTTCGTTGTGCTTCTTGGGTCTCTGGGATCACTTTTCATCAAATTCAGAAAATTTTTGGCCATTATTTCTTTGTCCCTTCTTCTCTTCTCTCTGCTTAAGGGCTCCACTTCCATGTATATTAGATCATTTGAAGCTTTTCCCACTTACTGATGTTCTGTTCATTTTTTAAAGAATTTTTACTCTTTGTGTTTTATTTTGGATTGTTTCTACTGATGTCTTCAAGTTCACTAATCTTTTCTCCTGTAGTATCTGATCTTCCAGCACGTTTTTTATCTCAGATGTTGTAGTTTTCATCTCTCCACATTTGATTTCAGTCTTTTTTATTTCTCTTATGTCTCTCCCTAACATGCTGTTGTTTTCCTCAACCTTCTTGAACATATAGAATTCTGTTGTAGTAACCGTTTTAACGTGCTTGTTTTCTACATCCATGTTGTCATGGCTGGTGATTTTCCCTCACTATTGGCCATTTTATCCTGTTTTTCATATGCCTGGTAATTCTTTATTACATGCTAAACATTGTGGATTTTACCTTGTTGTTGCTGGATGGTCTTTTTTTTTTTTTAATTTTCTTTATCTTTGTTCTGAGACACAGGTAAGTCGCTTGGGAACAGTTTGATCCTCCTGAGGCTTTATCAGATAGGATCAGAGCAGCTGTTAGCCTCAGGCTGATTTTTCTCCACTTCTGAGGTAATCTCTGGGTTCTCCACCTGATTCCCCTTATGTTACGATGTTTTTCTCGCTGGCTGGCAGGAACACCACCTATTCCTGGGCTTCTGTGGTCTTGGATTCTTCTGTCTGCTCCTTTCAGGTAGTTCTTTCCCTGGCATCAGGCAGTTGTCTCACCTGCATGCGCTGGTCAGTGAGGTCAGCAAGGGGACTCTGCAGATCCCTGAAGGTCTGGCTCTGAGGAGCAATCTCCTACCCAGCGGTCTGTGTCGAAACTCTGTCTTGTCTTCTCTGGACTTTCAACTCTACATCCTCAACTTAGAGAGACTTTTGAATTCTCAAGTTCCCAGTTACAGCAGTACTCACAGCAGGCTCTCCGCATATCCGACGCCCTCTGGACACCTGCACACCAGCCTCAGCTTGCCTGCATCCTGGAGACTGCTTCCCAGAGCCCTCCTGACATGACAGCAGGCACTCTGGGCTTCCAGCTCGCAGCAGCCCCCTGGTTCCCCGTGCGTGCACCCCCTCTGTGTCCACCTGTCATTCACCCACCAGCGGTGGCTTGCCATGCCCTGCAGGGTTTCTTCTTCTTGTCTGGAGACTGTGACCACACCTGGCCCAAGCAATCCTGGAACTTCTCAGCCATCCAGTGGGCTACAACCATACCTTCTTCAACGAGGTCTGAAGCCCCCTTCCAAGTAGGTCCTTTAGGGCATCTTTTAGAGCTTTCTTCCCATCTTAACAGTTTCCTCTCCTATCATGGCCTAATAAGCCTTTACATTAAACCTTCCCTGCTGAAGTTATTGTGTGCTTTCTGTCTCCTGGTTGTCCCTAGATTGATAGAGACACTAATTCTTCTCATAAGTCGGTCTTGAACCTGGCATCATTGCTGAATCTCTCATTAGTTCCAGTATCTTGTTGATTTTGTTGGCTTTTTAATAGAGGTGATTATGTCATTTCAAATAGTGACAGTTTTGATACTCCTCTTCCTCTTCTTGTACCTTTTCCATCCAGCTCCGCTCCTGTGGTGTTGGCCAGCTGGGACACTTGTCATGTTCCCCTTCTTAAAAGAATGCATCTAGGGCTTCCCTGGTGGCGCAGTGGTTGAGAGTCCGCCTGCCAACGCAGGGGGCATGGGTTCGAGCCCTGGTCCGGGAAGATCCCACATGCCGCGGAGCAACTAAGCCCGTGCGCCACAACTACTGAAGCCCACTCACCTAGAGCCTGTGCTCCTCAACATGAGAAGCCACCACAGTGAGAAGCCCCGGCACCACAGCGAAGAGTAGCCCCTACTCACCGCAACTAGAGAAAGCCCGCACGCAGCCCTGAAGACCCATTGCAGCCAAATAAATAAATAAATATTAAATAAATAAAATTTATCTATCACCTAGAATATCTGCTACAGATTTTTGGTAGCAGGTTAAGGAAGTTTCTTTCTATTCCGAATTTTATCATAATGTTTTAAAATCACAAATGGGTATTAAATTTTTCACATGCTTTTTCTGAAGCTTTTGAGATAACCCTGAGGATTTTCTCCTTTAGACTAACGCAAACTGGTTGATAGATATTCCCCTATATCTGGGAGGAGGACAAGGACTTCAGTAAACTGTGGAGGAGATTACAGTTAATATGTTTTAAAATTGCCTTGTAATCCATAGCTGAGGAATCTGGGAAGTTAAACCTATTCAAGAAGAAAGAGGTTCTGCTTTATGTAGGATCTACACATGATTTAAGATCTGATTCTTGATTGTAATATATCAGCTGGGAATAGGTTTTATTTCAAAAAAAGTCTCTGCTATAACAGTACAGTATAATAGCTAACACTTGGAAGTTCAGATGATGTTTTCCAGAATAATACTCAACAACAGGGAAATTTTACTTTTTTAATCACAAAGTCTTGATTACAAAAGCAAGGCATGCTTCTTGCATAAAAATCGAGGCAACTGTCAAGGTCCAAAGTAAAAATGGAAAGTCTCAAACCTCCTCTTTCTTCCCCTATTCCTGTTACAAGGGTGGTTTGTTTGTTTATTTTTTTTAAATAAATTTATTTATTTATTTTTGGCTACGTTGGGTCTTTGTTGCTGCGTGCAGGCTTTTCTCTAGTTGTAGTGAGCAGGGGCTACTCTTCGTTGCAGTGCGTGGGCTTCTCATTGTGGTGGGTGGCTTCTCTTGTTGCAGAGCACGGGCTCTAGGCGTGCGGGCTCAGTAGTTATGGCTCACGGGCTCTAGAGCGTGGGCTCAGTAATTGTGGCGCACGGACTTAGTTGCTCCACAGCATGTGGGATCTTTCCAGACCAGGGCTCGAACCCATGTCCCCTGCATTGGCAGGCGGATTCTCAACCACTGTGCCACCAGGGAAGCCCCGAAGGGTGGTTTATAACCTAGAATTTTGGAAAACCTTTTTTACTATGCCAGTTTTACAATATTACACATCAATTTTCTGAAAATTGAATCGATATTATAGCAAAGAATATGTATGTTAAAAAAGTAAGGAAAGCTCTACATAGTAATCCTTTTTAAAATTTTAAGATATTATCATCTCTCTTGAACTCTTCTTTCTTTTTTTTAACATCTTTATTGGAGTATAATTGCTTTACAATGTTGTGTTAGTTTCTGCTCTATAACAAAGTGAATCAACTATATATATATATACATATATCCCCATATCCCCTCCCTCTTGCATCTCCCTCCCACCTTCCCTATCCCACCCCTCTAGGTGGTCACAAAGCACCGAGCTGGTCTCCCTGTGCTATGCAGCTGCTTCCCACTAGCTATCTATTTTACATTTGGTTGTGTATATATGTCCATGTCACTCTCTCGCTTCGTCCCATTTTACCCTTCCCCCTCCCCGTGTCCTCAAGTCCATTCTCTACGTCTGCGTCTTTATTCCTGTCCTGCCCCTGAACTCTTATTTTTCTATATGATAGTGTAGCCCAGAGGTAGGTAAAGAGGAGAAAAGTTAGAGATTTCCTCCTCTTGAAAAAATTCTTAATTACCTTTTCAATTTCCCAAGGAAGCCTGAAAGTAGTTTTTGTGTGAGAGAAATAGAGTGGTACCTTGCTTGCATTGGTATGAGAAGTGATAGCGTTCCCTAGAGGGGAAGCAGAGGGGGAAATATAGCAGAGGGGGAAATTCAACAGTACTCAGAGTCCTCCTGTACAAGCCCCTCACTGTATGAGTTCATTATTTTGTTTGAAGTATTGTGATGTCCCCAAACTTTAGACAGCCTCAGAGTCTTATGCAGTTATGAAGAATACAAGCCAACGATAAATAATTTAGGATTAGCTGACACTTTGGGTTTACCCATGCTGCTGTAAACACTGCAGTAAGATAGAAGCCAAGATTTGTCAGTGAATGTTCTGAATAGTGTCAGCCCCATTATAAACACTGAAATAAATGTTAAACCAGAGCAGTAGCAAAACCGACAGCCGATGAACCCTTGCTCCATAGCCTTTAATTAGTGATGAGACGATAGGAACTTTGAACCTGGGCTCGAGGCAAAAGGTTTGGGAAACATGCTAGAGTTTGCCATTAGTCTCCATTACCCAGCTGCCTTCTTGTCATGTTCAAAAAGAGGATAGGACAATAGTTAGAAGGAAAGCAGAAAGATAGGAATGTGTTTGAAAGACTCCCAGATTATGGTGGAGGATCCACAAGATCAGTTGTGGGTTTTTGTTTTTTTTAAATAAACTTTTGGAACTTCCCTGGTGGTCTAGAGGTTAGGACTCCATGCTTTTCACTGCCGAGGCCCTGGGTTTGATCCCTGGTCGGGGAACTAAGATCCTGCAAGCCGTGTGGCGTGGCCAAAAAATATATATATATATATATATATATATATATATATATATATATATATATATATATATATATATATTTATTTATTGAAGGATAGTTGATTTACAATGTTGTGTTGATTTCTGCTGAATAGCAAAGTGATTTTCAGTTGTACATATATACATGCATTCTCTTTCATATTCTTTTCCATTACGGTTTATCACAGGATATTGAATATAGTTCCCAGTAGGACCTTGTTGTTTATCCATTCTCTGTATAATAGTTTGCATCTGCTAATCCCAAACTCCCAATCCATCCCTCCCTCAGCCCCCCAAGATCAGTTTTTATTCCCAACTTATGTATTTATCAACCAGGTGATCTTAGACAATCAGACATAATGACTCTCAGCCTCAGTTTCTTCAACTTTAAAATTGGGGTAAGGGACTCCCCTGGTGGCGCAGTGGTTAAGAATCCGCCTGCCAACACAGGGGACACGGGTTCGAGCCCTGGTCGGGGAAGATCCCACATGCCGCGGAGCAACTAAGCCCGTGCGCCACAACTACTGAGCCTGCACTCTAGAGCCCGAGAGCCACAACTACTGAAGCCCGTGCTCCTAGAGCCTGTGCTGCGCAAGGAGAGGAGCCACCGCAATGAGAAGCACGCGCACCGCAACGAAGAGTAGCCCCCGCTCGCTGCAACTAAAGAAAGCCCGTGTGCAGCAACAGAGACCCAACGCAGCCAAAAAAAAAAAAAAAATAAAATAAATTTATTAAAAAAAATATTGGGGTAAGAATTCCTGACTAGATCACTGAGTTGGTGTCAAACTCAAAGGAGATAATGTTTGAATATGGAAATGTTTGTAATATATGAAATGCCACACGATCAAAGGGTAACACTACTAAATCCTATTGACGCCCTTCTACGTAGTACATTTCTTAAACTTGCCTCAAACTGCTCACTTTGAGTACACCATGTTTTTCCCACCAGGAACCTGACTGACACAGTCTATGTTAAAATTTTTATTTTTATCCTAACACAATGAGGAGCCATTGAACCATTTAAAGTAGAGGGGAAATGATCACATCTGCATTTAGAAAAGATCATTCTGGTACTTCCCTGGAGGTCCAGTGGTTAGGACTCGATGCTTCCACTGCAAGGGGTGTGGGTTCGATCCCTGGCTGGGGAACCAAGATCCCACATGGCGCGTAACACAGCCAAAAAACAAAAACAAAAACAAAAGCCAACAACAACAACAAAAATAGACATTTGTCGAGTCCATCTTTGTGCAACATAGTCCAGAAACGTCCATCTCCACCAGGAATTTGTAAAGATCCATAACGCTACATGCTCTCCTGGATACATGCCTCGTTGAAAAATGTGTGTCTTCAGCTGGGAATCCCATTCTGTAATACTTTACTAACACTAAAAATCAATCAACTGTATTTGGTAGATGTAGGGTTCTGAAGCTCTGAATCTTCTTGGAAAGTAGTGGGTAGCAGGCTGTTGGCTCCAGCTAATGGAGCACTTGCTTCATTTCAAGGATGACTGATAGTGATGTTGCTTCCCTGGAGGTGCTGAATTTCCTCTGGGTGCTCTGGTCATCGGTTCTTTCAAATAAACCACAATAACTTCAACTGCACAATCTTCACTCCAATATTCTCTGTGCAAATGGCGTAGAATTCGATGGTCGACTCATCACAGGTGGGAGCAGTGGGCTCGGCAGCAGGGGAGGATCCAGTTGCCTTTGCGTTCTTCCGCAGTGGCTCCGATGTGGCTGTAATTCTGATTAGCGCGGGAAGTCACCATGGGAGCGAAGGCCTCCTTCCACATCCGGCTCATGGAGAAAGGAGGGAGGTGCTTGCATCGTGTTCAAGTGAGTCCCTTCTGAACGGCTTTCCCAGAGGCTTTTCCTTCCTGTCCTGGGTAGAACATCTGCAGAGTGACGAGGCCAACCTAGCTGCACGGGAATCTAAGGACAGGAGCATTTCCCCTACCTCTACTGGAGGGGAAGGCAAGGCGGTGGGGGTTATGAATGACACAGGGAACCAATCCACAGAGTCTGCTACAATTAAAAAGCAAAGTAAATAGACGTGATTTCCTGTCCCTAAAGGAAAAATGCTAATAGCATCTTCTTGCTCTTCCATCTGAGGAAAAAAACCAAAAACACAAAACTTTAAGGCATATATTATTATATACGAATTTGTATGACGTTTTAAAAATTGTTATACAAACGGATCATGCTGTTTTGCATGTTGTGCTATTCATTTAATAATATATCTTTAAGCACTTCTAACTTTGCATATACAGATCTACTTTATTGTATAGATGGACCATGCATAAGTTATCTAACCAGTGCCTTGTTGCTGGATACCTTGCTGGTGTCCAGGGTTTTACTGTTAAAATGAACATCCTGGTGGAATTTTGATAACTGTTGCCCAGTTGATTTTCCGTAAGTTTGCACAAGGCCGCAGTCCCACCAACTGTGGATGAGAGTGCTTGTTTCACCACACCACTGCCACTGCTGGATATTATCAAGGGCTTATATTTTTTCCAATTTGGTAAGTAAGTGAGTGTAAATATGTGAGTTATTTGCGACTCCTCAATGATGGTTGAGGTTAAGCATTTTCTAGTGTGAGTGAAAAAAATGTTGCTGCCATATCAGTAAACAAAGGATGTTGCAGCCATCGAGCCATCGCATTACAGCCGCCCAGACAGTGAGCCCTGAGGGAACTCAGGATGGAAACAGGATGCCCGACATCTAGCCATCAGCCACTGCAGCCAGCCCCGAGGATGCACCCTGAGGAGATTCAGGATGAGAAAGCACAGGATGCTGGCCCCAGAGAGCTAGCTGGGTGCACAGCAAAGGGATGATTTCAGTGAGCCCAGACTTTTGCACCCTCCCATACACAGAAAAGCGCTAAATTCCTTAACTTGAGATGTCTGGTTTTCTTTAATTAATAGTAATCTTTTGAAGTTCCAACTACCTGGTCTTTTTTGCAAAAGCTCCTCTATATCCTGGTTCCTCCATCTCTTCAAAGCAGCCCCTCAGAGCTATCTGAGAGCTTGCGTCCCAGGCTTAAGTCCACAGGTTTGTCCACCAAATAAAACGTAATTCTCAACTTCTAGGTTGTGCACTTTTTTTCAGTCTACGCTAGTTATTGTGCTTTTGCATTTCCCCCACTAAATACCAATGCTGGAATGAAGCTCCATGACAGTGGGGATTTTTGCATTCTTTTGTTCATTGCTTTATTCCCAGAGCCTAGAAGAGTGCTTGGCACATACTAGGCACTCAGTCAACATTTATTAGGTAAATGAATGGAGGCTTTCCGTACATATCCTTTGGGTATTTTCTATTGGAGTTTGCCCTTTTTCCTGTTGATCTACCTACCAGCGCCCAAATCCATTCATATTTAAACGACCAGAAATTTTCTATTTCCATCTCAAACTTCTTCTGAGCTCCTGAACAGTTACTTATCTATTTGACAGACAAGTGTACACTGTAAATGACAGATGACTCAACTCAAAAAAGCTTAAATAATAATGGGATTTAGAGTCTCATAACGAGAAGTCGTGAGCTGGGGTGACTCCAGGGTGGTCAATGCAGTCACTCTACGATATCCCCAGGAACCTGGGAGCTGCCATCATTCTTTTCTGCCGTCCTCAGTGTACTGCCTGGCTCTCTCCAGGCATCACATCCTCACACAGGAAGATCAGAGGGAGGGGAAGGATCATTGTTCCCTTGTGTCTCTTTTAAGAGATAAGAAACTTTCTCAGCATGTGACATGATCTGGGAATAAGGTCTTTATATAACACTTTATTTTTATTTTTAAAAATTTATTTATTTTTAGCTGCGCTGGGTCTCAGTTGCAGCACGTGGTATCTTTCGTTGCAGCCCACGGACTTCTCTCTAGTTGTGGCGTGTGGGCTCCAGAGCATGCGGGTTCAGTAGTTTTGGCACGTGGGCTCTCTAGTTGTGGCGTGTGGGCTCTGTAGTTGCAGCGCACGGGCTTAGTTGCCCCACAGCATGTGGGATCTTAGTTCCCCGACCAGGGACCACCTGCTCAAGTCCCAGCCACAGTCCCTTTCTTTGACTCTTTGAGGCTCCCCCATTTACTCTTCCAATCTTCTCTGCAGTATAGTCAGAATGATCTTTTACTTTTCTTTCTTTCTTTTTTTTTTTTGGCCGCACGGCAAGTCTTGCGGGATCTTAGTTCCCTGACCAGGGATGGAACCCGGCCCCCTGTGGTCTTAACCACTGGACCTCCAGGGAAGTCCCTGTTGTTCCTGCTTTAATAGGTAATATAATCCGAGGAAAGGGAGAGGGAAGGACAGAGGAAGGAGGCGGGGAGGGAGGGGACCAAGGTCCATGTGTGTCACCACACTGACCACTAAGATGGATGGATTGTTCAATCTCACAGGACGTTCTCTGAAAAGCTACATAATCTACATTTCAGGATAATCTTTCCATGGCAGAAAGAGGGAAGAATTTATTCACTGAGTCCAGAGTCCCACCTCCGGGGCTGTATGTGCATTTGGTGCTGAGCAGGGCCAGCTCGCAGCATCGACAAGGAGCCCCTAGGGACAGAAGCTGGGAGGTGCTGTGAGGGCATGAAGGTGATCAGGGCCCTTGCAGGCCTGACTGTAGGAACAGGAGCAAGAAGCAGATGGGTCAGGAGGATGGGAGGCAACACACAAAAGTGTCTGATGCATGAGTCTTCTTTCATCGTCATCGCGGCATGGGAGCATGGGAGATCTTAGCTGGGATGAAACCCGGGCCCCCCGCAGTGAAAACGCCGAGTCTCAACCACTGGACCTCCAGGGAAGCCCCTCATTGTCTTGAAATCTGTATTCGTTTCTGAAGGCTGACTTAACAAATTATCACACACTGCGGGACTTACACTCAGTAGGAAGCCAGCAGGGTTGGTTCCTTCTCAGGTGCTGAGAGGGAAAGTCTGTTCCACGTCCTTCTGCTTGCTGTTTCTCAGCCTGCAGCTGCAGGATTCCAGCCTCTGTTCTGTCTTCACATGGCATTTTCCTCTTTGTGTGCGTCTGTCTCTGCATCTCTTCTCTTCTTGTAAGGTTGCCAGTCATATTGGATTAAGGGCTCACCCTATTCCAGAATGACCTCATCTTAATTTGACTAATTACATCTGCAATGACCCTGTTTGCAAATAAGGTCACATTCTGAGGTTATGAGAAGGACATGAATTGAGGGGGTTGGGAGACACTATTCAACACAGTACAATATGTTTATGTTTTTGTTTTTGTTTTTTTTGCGGTACGTGGGCCTCTCACTGCTGTGGCCTCTCCCATTGCAGAGCACAGGCTCTGGACGCGCAGGCTCAGCGGCCATGGCTCACGGGCCCAGCCGCTCCGCGGCATGTGGGATCTTCCCGGACCGGGGCACGAACCCGCGTCCCCTGCATCGGCAGGCGGACTCTCAACCACTGCACCACCAGGGACGCCCTGTTTATGTATTTTTTAAACTAAACAGTGTTATTTAGAAATTGAAATTTTGAAAATGTTACCAAAACACAAACCTCTGAAAAGGAAAGTCATGTTGGATGTGAGGGTGATACGGTTGCTTCACCTGTCACCCCACTGCTTGCCTGCACAGGTTTCATCCATCCGAATGGACACAAAGTCTCCTTTCTCTTATCATTCCTAGTATAAGCTCCATTGTCAAGGATCTATGAATGGCTTAGTCTCCTACTAATATCTGCCAGATTTTTGTTTCTAACTAATGTTTCAGACAAAAATTAGTTTACTTAATGGAGTCGGCAAAATAGTTTGGAAAAAAAATCCTAGAAGCAGTAACCTAGACCAGTGGTTCTCAAAGTGTGGACTCTAGACCAGCAGTAGCAGCACCACCTGGGAACTTGTGAGAAATGCAGATTCAGAAGCACTGAATTGGAAAATCGGGTAGAGCAAGCCCTCCAGGTGGCTGTGATGCACGTGCAGGTTTGAGAACCTCTGGCCTAGGTCAGCTACATACTACATGACGGTAGGATCCCGCTGAAAGCTGGAGGAGTACTTTTCATGTTACAATTTGGGCTTCGTTCCATCCAATAGAAAACCATTGGCGATGTAATATATGTTTCTGCTGAAGCAGAAACTTCTCAATAAAAAGGTTTCAAGTTTTTGGTTTCAGGACACTTTATACTGTTAAAAATTCCTGAGTCCCCAAGGAGATTTGTTTATGTAGCTTATATTTATCAATATTAGAAATTGAAATTGAGAAAAATTTAATACCGTTGTTTATTACTCATTTTATTTATTTATTAAAAATTTATTTATTTGTTTGTTTTTGGCTGCATTGGGTCTTCATTGCTGCGTGCGGGCTTTCTCTAGTTGCGGTGAGCGGGGGCTACTCTTTGTTGCGGTGCGTGGGCTTCTCATTGCAGTGGCTTCTCTTGTTGTGGAGCATGGGCTCTAGGCGCGTGGGCTTCAGTAGTTGTGGCACACGGACTCAATAGTTGTGGCTCGCAGGCTCTGGAGTGCAGGCTCAGTAGTTGTGGTGCGTGGGCTTAGTTGCTCCGCGGCACGTGGGATCTTCCTGGACCAGGGATCGAACCTGTGTCCCCTGCATTGGCAGGTGGATTCCTAACCACTGCGCTACCAGGGAAGCCCCTATTAACTCATTTTAAAGCAACAATAATAAAAAACCCCTGGCATGTTAATTTAAATAACACATTTTATGAAAAATAATATTTTCCAAAACAAGAAAACATTGAGAAGAGTGGCATTGTTTTAGAGTTTTGTAAATCTTTTCGCTATCTGGTTTAATAGAAGACAGCTGGATTCTCATATCTGCATTCAACCTACTGCAGTATGATGTTTTGGGCTGAATTATAAGAAAATCTGGCCTCACACAGATACATAGTTGCAAAGAGAGGACCTCACAGACCCCCTAAAAGGGTCTCTGGGACCCCATGGGTCCTCTGACCACACACTGGGAACTGCTGTGCTATAGAAGGGTACATCTTAATAAAACTGGAACAGTGGTGGGGAATGGAAAGATTTACCCTGAGAGCTTTGTGTTAATAACTGTTCACAACTCAGTCATTTTCATGATACTACAATTGGAGGTTGGAAAATTCTCTACTTGTCAATTCTTCCCCATTTCCAGCACAGCGTAAAAATATACTTAAATATCTTAAATAGTAAAATGAAATAAAGGGCTAAATTTATCATTTAAAATACAGTTGTTTGGGAATTCCCTGGTGGTCCAGTGATTAGGACGTGGCTCTTCCACAGCCGTTGCAAGGGGCACGGGTTCAATCCCTGATCGGGGAACTAAGATCTTGCAAACCTTGCGGCACGGCCAAAAAAATAAAATAAAAATAAAATACAGTCATTGGTATTTAATGGAGAAACTGTGTCTAATCAATTCTCTGACAATTAAAAGTATGAATAAATGTATATATATTTTTCAATCTGTAAGTTAAGTAAGACATATTCAGACATAAACTGTGATTCACAGTTTAAACATTTATTTTTAAAATATATGAATTGAGGGACTTCCCTGGTGGCACAGTGGTTGAGAATCCGCCTGCCAATGCAGGCGACCCGGGTTTGAACCCTGGTCCAGGAAGATCCCACATGCCGAGGAGCAACTAAGCCCGTGCCCCACAACTACTGAGCCTGTGCTCTAGAGCCCGCGAACCGCAACTACTGAGCCCACGTGCGTAGAGCCTGTGCTCCGCAACAAGAGAAGCCACTGCAACTAGAGAAAGCCTGCGCACAGCAACTAAGACCCAACGCAGCCAAAAAACAAAAAAAAATTATTTAAAAAAATAATAAATTATATGAATTGAAAAATAAAAAATAAAATTGTAGACCTAAACAGGATAAAGATAAAAAAGGCAACTTCTTTAGAAGCTAAGGAAACTACCTCAGCAAGGTTCAAATACTTGACCAATTTAATTTACAAATTAGTTGAAACTCAGCTTATTTATTTTTTATTTTAAGTTTTTTAACATCTTTATTGGAGTATAATTGCTTTACAATGGTGTGTTAGTTTCTGCTTTACAACGAAGTGAATCAGTTATACATATACATATGTTCCTATATGTCTTCCCCCTTGCGTCTCCCTCCCTCCCACCCTCCCTATCCCACCCCTCCAGGTGGTCACAAAGCACCGAGCTGATCACACTGTGCTGTGCAGCTGCTTCCCACTAGCTATCTACCTTACGTTTGGTAGTGTATATATGTCCATGCCACTCTCTCACTTCGTCCCAGCTTACCCTTCCCCCTCCCCGTGTCCTCAAGTCCATTCTCTATGTCTACGTCTTTATTCTGGTCCTGCCCCTGGGTTCGTGAGAACCATTTTTTTTTTTTTTAGATTCCGTGTATATGTGTTAGTATACGGTATTTGCTTTTCTCTTTCTGATTTCACTCTGTATGACAGACTCTAGGTCCATCCACCTCACTACAAATAACTCAATTTCGTTTCTTTGTATGGCTGAGTAATATTCCATTGTATATATGTGCCACATCTTCCTTATCCATTCATCTGTTGATGGACACTTAGGTTGCTTCCATGTCCTGGCTATTGTAAACAGAGCTGCAATGAACATTTTGGTACATGTCTCTTTTTGAATTATTTTTTTCTCAGGGTATATGCCCAGTAGTGGGATTGCTGGGTCATATGGTAGTTCTATTTTTAGTTTTTTAAGGAACCTCCATACTGTTCTCCACAGTGGCTGAACCAATTCACATTCCCACCAGCAGTGCAAGAGTGTTCCCTTTTCTCTACACCCTCTCCAGCATTTATTGTTTGTAGATTTTTTGATGATGGCCATTCTAACCGGTGTGAAGTGATACCTCATTGTAGTTTTGATTTGCAATTCTCTAATGATTAGTGATGTTGAACATCCTTTCATGTGTTTGTTGGCAGTCTGTATATCTTCTTTGGAGAAATGTCTGTTTAGGTCTTCTGCCCATTTTTGGATTGGGTTGTTTGTTTTTTTGATATTGAGCTGCATGTGCTGCTTGTAAATTTTGAAGATTAATCCTTTGTCAGTTGCTTCATTTGCAAATATTTTCTCCCATTCTGAGGGTTGTCTTTTCATCTTGTTTATGGTTTCCTTTGCTGTGCTAAGCTTTTAAGTTTCATTAGGCCCCATTTGTTTATTTTTGGTTTTATTTCCATTTCTCTAGGAGGTGGGTCAAAAAGGATCTTGCTGTGATTTATGTCAGAGAGTGTTCTTCCTATGTTTTCCTCTAAGAGTTTGATAGTCTCTGGCCTTACATTTAGGTCTTTAATCCATTTTGACTTTATTTTTGTGTATGGTGTTAGGGAGTGTTCTAATGACATACTTTTACATGTACCTGTCCAGTTTTCCCAGCACCACTTATTGAAGAGGCTGTCTTTTCTCCACTGTATATTCTTGCCTCCTTTATCCAAGATAAGGTGACCATATGTGCGTGGCTTTATCTCTGAGCTTTCTATCCTGTTCCATTGATCTATATTTCTGTTTTTGTGCCAGTACTGTACTGTCTTGATTACTGTAGCTTTGTAGTATAGTCTGAAGTCTGGGAGCCTGATTCCTCCAGCTCCGTTTTTCTTTCTCGAGATTGCTTTGGCTTCTCTGATTGCTGTGGCTAAAACTTCCAAAACTATGTTGAATAATAGTGGTGAGAGTGGGCAACCTTGTCTTGTACCTGATCTTAGTGGAAATGGTTTCAGTTTTTCACCATTGAGAATGATGTTGGCTGTGGGTTTGTCATATATTGCCTTTATTATGTTGGGGTAAGTTCCCTCTATGCCTACTCTCTGGAGGGTTTTTATAATAAATGGGTGTTGAATTTTGTCAAAAGCTTTTTCTGCATCTATTGAGATGATCATATGGTTTTTCTCCTTCAATTTGTTAATATGGTGTATCACATTGACTGAATTGCGTATATTGAAGAATCCTTGCATTCCTGAGATAAACCCCACTTGATCATGGTGTATGATCCTTTTAATATCATATTGGATTCTGTTGGCTAGTATTTTGTTGAGGATTTTTGCATCTATGTTCATCAGTGATATTGGTCTGTAGTTTTTTTCCTTTGTGACATCCTTGTCTGGTTTTGGTATCAGAGTGATGGTGGCCTCGTAGAATGAGTTTGGGAGTGTTCCTCCCTCTGCTATATTTTGGAAGAGTTTGAGAAGGATAAGTGTTAGCTCTTCTCTAAATGTTTGACAGAATTCGCCTGTGAAGCCATCTCGTCCTGGGCTTTTGTCTGTTGGAAGATTTTTAATCACAGTTTCAATTTCAGTGCTTGTGATTGGTCTGTTCACATTTTCTATTTCTTCCTGGTTCAGTCACGGAAGGTTGTGCATTTCTAACAATTTGTCCATTTCTTCCAGGTTGTCCATTTTATTGGCATAGAGTTGCTTGTAGTAATCTCCCATGATCCTTTGTACTTCCGCAGTGTCAGTTGTTACGTCTCCTTGTTCATTTCTAAGTCTATTGACTTGAGTCTTCTCCCTTTTTTTCTTGATGAGTCTGGCTAATGGTTTATCAATTTTGTTTATCTTCTCAAAGAACCAGAAACTCAGCTTATTTAAAATCAATTTCCTTAATATTAATTATTTCATTGCCTAAATCCTGAAGTAGGTAGCGCCAATGGAGAAAATCTTAAGTGAGAGAGTTTTATGAGGTTAATTTTGAACTCAGTAACAATAATAGCTGATATTTAGTGGTGCCAGGAATCTTACGTACGGCATATTATTCCATTTTCACAAGAACCCAACTAATATATGTCTTGGTCAGTTCAGGCTGCTCTAACAAAGTACCATAGATGAGTTAGCCTAGCAGGTTCTGGAAGCTGGAAGTCCGAGATCAGGGTGCCGGTGTGGTCGAGTCCTTACAAGGGCCTCTCCCAGGTTGTGAGTGGTAGTTGTACCCTCACAGGGCAGAAGGAGTGAGAGAGCTCTCTGGGGGTCCCATTTCTAAGGGCATGAATTCTGTTCATGAGGGCTCCACCTTCACGTCTTAATTACTTCCCAAGGCCCCACCTCCTAACACCATCACATGGGGGTAAGGATTTCAACATATGAATTTGTGGGGGGACACAAACATTCACTCCATAAGAATATAGATATATTTACCTCATTTTACAGATCAGAGAAGTAAATAAGTTTAAGCAACTTCCCCACAGTCACACTGTGCGAAAGAGAGGAAGCCTTGTCACTCTGATTTCCAAATCCATACTGTGGACAACACTGCTTCTCAACAAAGTGTTTGTTTAGTCTCCTATTTTAAAAATCATATAACTCACTTAACTTTCCTGGATCTCAGTTTTTGCTTCTGTAAAGTGAGAAGGTGGACCCATCTCTAAAAGAAGTCATGATTTATGAAATTCTCAAATAAGCTTGTCACTTCATTTTTGTAGATTGCATCTGTCAATTTATAGATAATGCTGCACGCCATTTCTGCAGCAAAACAAAGACTTACGTCTGTTTATACTTCAATTATTGTTGCTTTAAGTCAGAATTGCAAAGGCTATATCAAACCTCCCAGGGTTTTAAACACAAAACCTGGAAATATCACATAAAAGTCTGGATTTCCAGCTTGACGGGAAAATTGAAAGACCAGGCACTGCTTGTTCCGCATTCTAAAATGGAAATAACTACCCAGAGGTGAGCAGCAGAGACCCTCATGAGTCCATTGTAGCTCCTATCCCTTCCCCCACAACACAGAGGCCGAATTTGGCCTACTTCACTCATTAACTCAAACTGCCGGTCCTTATTATAGTCATGTGAGTTTTCAATCCCTGGTGTAAGAAAATATACAGTTTTTAGGAATGGTAACAATGTGCTACTGTAGGCTGTGCTTGGATTTATATATGAAATTGCAAGAAGTCAGTGTATTCATGGATCTGACTGACATGAAATTAGAAAGACCTCCTACTCCAATAATGCCCACATATGATTGTCAGGAACACCACGTGAAAAACGTGCAGGTCTGTGTTTGTTTCTGCTACAGCGTCAGTTCTCAACCTTTGAGAATCTCTGGATATTGGCCTAGGAATATGCATTTTAACAAATTCCCTAGGTGACACTTACTTATGTATACTCAATTTTTAGTAACATTGTCCTGGGAAAGCAAGTAATTAGCTTTGACTATGAAAGTAAAGGCAGAAAGGTAATTCATTAATTGGCAAACTGTGTTCTTTGCAGTGGTCCTCTGGCAAGACATATAAAATTGGAAGAAAAGTCAGAGGAGAAAAAAGATCACTCCTAGCTGGAAAGATCAGGGAAGGCTCTTGATGAATACATAGGATGCAGACGTGCAGAGTGGAAGGAAGGGTGTTTCAAGGAACAGAAACTGCGTGAGCAGAGGCTCAGAGGCAGGAAACTTGGCAGCACGTCCAGGGAAGGGCAAGCAGTTTGTTTTGGTCACCGTAAAGCATTCCTTAAAGGGAGTCATGGGTATAAGCTTGACCAAGGCACACAGCAGCTGGAAGGTTTCTGAAATAAGGGCTGATATGATCAGAACCGTATTTGGGAGAATTTGCCTGGCATGAGTCGAGTGGAGAAAATAAGAGGTGCTTTAATGATGTTTAAGCTAAAGGGATACTACTGGGACAAGAAAGTAGGAGAAAAATCTGGAGGCACTCTGGGGGTAAGTCATAGACTGGACTTGCAGCAGTTTGGTTGCAAGTGGCAGAGTGAGTCAGACATGGCCCCAAGGTCCGGACAGGCAGTTCTCAACCTTGGCTGTGTGTTTGAATCAACTGGGGAACTTTTAAAAATGGTGATGGCTGGATCTCACTGCTAGAGATTCCGATATAACTGATCTTGGATGAGGCTCATGCATTTTTTTTTGAAGTAACTTTTTTTTTTTTTTAATTGGGGTATAGTTGCTTTACAATATTGTGTTAGTTTCTGCTGTACAACGAAGTGAATCAGCTATACGTATACCTATATCCCCTCCCTCTTGGAGCTACGCCCCACCCATCCTGCCTCTCTAGGTCATCACAGAGCACCGAGCTGAGCTCCCTGTGCTCCACAACAGCTTCCCACTAGCTATCTATTTTACACGTACATTTTAAAAAAATAAGTTTATTTTATTTTATTTATTTTGGCTGCGTTGCATCTTCGTAGCAGCACAAGGGCTTACTCTAGTTCCAGCAAGCAGGGCTGCTCTTCGTTGCGGTGCGTGGGCTTCTCACTGCGGTGGCTTCTCTTGTTGCGGAGCACGGGCTCTAGGTGCGCAGGCTTCAGTGGTTGTGGTGCATGGGCTCAGTAGTTGTGGCTTATGGGCGTACTTGCTCCATGGCTTGTGGGATCTTCCCGGACCAGGGCTCGAACCCGTGTCTCCTGCACTGGTAGGAGGATTCTTAACCACTGCGCCACCAGGGAAGCCCTAGACATACATTTTAAAAATAAGGTTTCCCCCCATGCCATCCAACTTGCAGCTGAGTTGAGACACCCCTAGCGAGAGCCTAGCTGAAATGGAAGTGTCGGAAGTCCAGTCACAGACAGAAATAGGGAACACAGGACATGTTGGTTGGGGAGGAAACAGACAGTTCTTCTGGGCTCAGTGAGTCCAAGGAGTTGGTGGCATTTCCGGGTAGAAGAGCCCAGTAAATGTTGGAATTGCAGACTGGGAGGTGCTGAGAAGGTTAAATCAGAAAGGTAGACCTAAGAATTCAGTGCTTACAGGTGCTAAGTGAAAACGGCTGTTACGAATATTGTTTGAAAGTAGGTCGGGCATTTGGCAGACAGTAAGTTACAAAATTGTCATGGGAGACAGAGACAAAGATGGGCCCGTGCTAGAACCGGAGGGGTATCGGTACGTAGGGACTCGAGAAAGCAGACCGTTGTAATGTTTAGCACTTGAACTCCTTCCTTCTGTCCCTCCCTCTCTCCCTCCCTGCCAGCCTCCCTTTCTTTTTTCTTCTCTCTCATTTTGAGGATTTTCATGTTAGGAAAAGTAGAAAGTGCTAAGTTACACACTTATATAATTAAATTCCCAACTTGGACCACTGTGGCCTCTATCCTGGGTTGGCTTTCCCAAAACATTACGCCATCCCTTGAAAAAAAAATACTCTTTGCAATAGGTGTGGAATTGACTGTGGAGATTGCCAGGTACATTGGCCAGGGAATGCTAGGACTCAGCTGAAACTAATTAACCTCTCAGACAGACAGCAAGAAGAAATCTAGCAAGTTCTGGGGCTTGGTCATGGAGACCAGAACTCACTTCTATTTGGGAAAACGCTGGCCTGTCCTTCGTGTGTTAGCTGTACAGTTAGGTCACTGATCCGGGTTGGAAGGAGCCTCCCCCTCCCCTTCCGCTGACTATCCTGTGGTTGTGTTGAAGGTGTGGCCAGACTTGGCCTCAGAACCAGGCTGTCATTACTTTTGCACAGTGACTTCTTTTTTTTTTTTTTTTTTTTTTTTGTTGCGGTACGCGGGCCTCTCACTGCTGTGGCCTCTCCCGTTGCGGAGCACAGGCTCCGGACACGCAGGCTCAGCGGCCATGGCCCACGGGCCCAGCCGCTCCGCGGCATGTGGGATCCTCCCGGACCGGGGCACGAACCCGTGTCCCCTGCATCGGCAGGCGGACTCCCAACCACTACGCCACCAGGGAAGCCCTGCACAGTGACTTCTTCATGGGCAAACACCTTTATTAGTTTTCTGTTGGGGGAGCTCCTGAGGGGAGCAGATTCTGAGGTGAGTGTAGGGTCATCAGCCATGGAGAAGGAGGTGTCTGCGGGCTACCTCTTCCTTCTCCGAGGAGGCGAAAGAACACCTTTTGGCACCTTGGGGTCGTAAGAGCCACCTCTGCCTACATAATAATTGTGAGTGAAGCCAGTCATGGCTAAACACACACACACACACACACACACACACACACACACACAGATAAGTCAGTTTTGCCAAGGGGTGACCTGGGTGCAGCCACAAAAAGCACCACGAAGGATGACAGGATCTCATCCATTTGTCATCCAAAGGCACATTTGTGCCCAGTTCTCTGGGACCCAGATAACAAGGTTGAGATTTCCGTGGGGGCTCATATTGACATAGACTTTCAATTCATCTGGATTTAATTGTTATAAGATTTTAAAACCCTATGATCAGGACTTCCCTGGTGGCTCAGTGGTTAAGAATCCACCTACTAATGCAGGGGACACAGGTTCGAGCCCTGGTCTGGGAAGATCCCACATGCCACGGAGCAACTAAGCCCGTGAGCCACAACTACCGAGCCTGTACTCTAGAGCCTGCAAGCTGCAACTACTGAAGCCCACGTGCCACAACTACTGAAGCCCGTGCTCCGCAACAAGAGAAGCCACCGCAGTAAGAAGCCCGCGCACTGCAACGAAGAGAAGCCCCTGCTCGCCGCAACTAGAGAAAGCCGGCGCGCAGCAACAAAAACCCATCGCAGCCAAAAAACCCCTATGATCTTGTTTTAGCAACCCCACGCTCACCTCAGCCCTGAGAAGTGTGTAGGGCAGAGTCTGGTGGAACCTCACCTTACTAAAGAGAAAACCCAAATGTGGTAAGTGGTGAGTGATTAGCCCAAGGTCACACAACTAGTTACAGCCAAATCGAAATTGGAGAACAGATTTCCGGGATATAAGCTCTGAACCCTTTTCATAATGAACAGTGTGAGGCGTCATATACACGCTTGTTCACCATCATCATCTATTCATTAACCTGTGAGCAAATTTTGAGCAGATTCTCTTTCCTACCCAGTCTGAGCCTATTCTTTTTTTAAAGGCTTCTACTTTTTTTAAATTTAATTTTTATTTTTGGCTGAGCCGTGGCATGTGGGATCTTCGTTCCCCGACCAGGGATCAAACCTGGTGCCCCCTGCAGTGGAAATGCGGAGTCTTAACCACCAGGGAAGTCCGGAGCTTATTTTGAATGAAATAGAGAACCAATTCAATAGAGCCCTGGCTTACTGAATTCGTAAGTTAATTGTCTAACCTACGTTTTAAAATATTTGCCACTGGGACTTCCCTGGCAGTCCAGTGGTTAGGACTCTGGGCTTCCATTTGCAGGGGGGCACGTTCGGATCCCTGGTCGAGGAACAGCGATCCCACATGGCATGGCTCGGCCAAGAAGAAAAAAAAAATTTTTGCTACTGTCCTCACTTAGTAAATGTCCTTCATTGTGACTGGAAAACTAAAAAAGTCCTCAGGCCCTTTTTCTCACCAAAACGGTCACAGCTGTAGTAAAACAGAGTTTTTACCTACTGCCCGCTGCATGCCAGCCTTCTGCTTTGCACTGGGGGCAGGACAGAGGGCAAGGGCGGGGCGGGGCGGGGCGGAGCGGGGCGGCAGCGGGGGGTGGTCCCTGTGTCGTGAATTCTCTGTGCTAGTGCCAGTGAAAATCAAGTCAATGAATAAACACAGTAAATACAGATTGGGATAAATGCTTTTTAAAAAGTGCCCCGACGAAAAAGAGGGGACTTATTATCCCCAGGGTGGATTGGGTGTAATTTCTTCAGAAAAGAAGGTAATGAAGAGGTAATTAAGGTGCAGATTTGGAGGTTGGAAAGGAGACGGCCAAGTGTTTAGACAGGTCATTTATATCAGTCGGCATGGGCTGCCTTACAGTAGACTGGCTCGCCTAAACAACATTTATTTTCTCAGGGCTGTGGAGTCTGGGAAGTTCAAGATCAAGGTGCCAGCCGATCCAGTTTCTGGTTTTCTGGGTCCTGGCTTTCAGAAGGCTGCCTCCTTGCTGTGTCCTCAGATGGCAGGAAGAGAGCAAGCTCTCAGGTGTCTCTTCTTATAAGGACACTAATCCTATCGGATCAGGGGGTCTACCCCATGACCTCATTTCACCTTAGTTACTTCCCAAAGGCCCTATTTCCAGATGCAGTTACACTGGAGGCTAGGGCTTCAGCATATGAATTTGGATAGAAGTAATTCAGTCCACAGCGTCATTTAAGCTTTCTGTGCCTCAGGGCTTCCGCAAAATATAATTCCTATGAGGTCTAAATCAAAAGAAGTACACAGTAGAAGAGAAGGTCACAGTTGACCCAGTGTCATTTGCTTATGCTGATTGATTTCCTCTGAGTTTATACAAACTGATATGGATGCCAAGCAGTTTTTTTGTTTGTTTTTTTGAGAGGTTTGCTTTAGTCCAACTCAGCAATTTAATATTGAAATAAGGAAGAGATTGTTGCTTGCACATGCAGGTTTTTTCTACTGAGGCAAAAAATGGTGATATTATTTATTCATTATCTGTACCCTTACCTTTTCCAAAAGGGACTGGAGGCTGCTACAAAATGAAATGGAGAATTTTTTGCTTCAAATTCAAAATTCTTTGACTGCAAAAAAGGCCAAGTCAGGTTGGAATTTGTCTTGTTGTTTGCCATTGCTATACTTGTCCTCATTTTTTTTTTTTTTTCCCAGTATGCGGGCCTCTCACTGTTGTGGCCTCTCCCCTTGCGGAGCACAGGCTCCGGACGCGCAGGCTCAGCGGCCATGGCTCAGCGGCCATGGCTCACGGGCCTAGCCGCTCCGTGGCATGTGGGATCTTCCCGGACCGGGGCACGAACCCGCGTCCCCTGCATCGGCAGGCGGACTCTCTACCACTGCGCCGCCAGGGAAGCCCATACTTGTCCTCATTTTTTATTTTACCTTCTTGAGACTCAACTTCATCTTTCACTATAGGCAATGCGAGAAATGTGCCAGGACACGTGGCTGTGCTTTGCGTTCACTCACATAGATGTGAGTTCCTCAAGTGCAGTTGTTGGCCAGTGGTGTACGTTTACTTTCTAGTAGATCCCCCAGGTAGGCATGATGCAATTCCTATATATTAAATAAAAGGAAGTATGAAGATCATTTAGGGTATGCAGCAGATCTGCTATTGTCTTACCTTCCGCAGTTCTAATGATCTTCTAAGTCAGTTTTCATGACACTGTTGGAAAGTCCTGTCTAGAGGCAGGCCTTAAAATGGTTTTCTTCCATCTTACAAAATTTACATAGAGCCAGCAGGCCAAAAGTTTCTGAAAACACAGCTAACTACTCCAACCAGACCCTTCTTTCCTCTTGAAGGCTGTCCCCCTTTCTGGTCCCACCACTTATCTTACTAGTACCCAAGCAACCTCCTATCCATCCTTCTGATTCAAGGGTAATCACCCAAGGGTCTCAGTAAGTACTGCCACCTCCTCCAAACTACCCCACATCTTCTGTTACGGGCTGCGTTGGGTCACCCCAACACTCATATTCAAGTCTAACCTCCAGGGCCTCAGAATGTGACTGGTTTTGGAGATAGGCCTTTAAGGAGGTAATGAAGTTAGAATGAGGTCATTAAGGTGGGTCCTAATCCAATCTGAGTGGTGTCCTTATAAGAAGAGCTTCAGACAGAGACACAGAGGAACGAGAGGACACATCAAGAAAGCGGTCCCCCACAAGCCAGTGAGAGAGACCATTGATGAAACCAACCCTGCAGATGCCTTGATCAGACTTCCAGCCTCCAGAATTGTGAGAAAATAAATGTCTGATGTTTAAGCCCCTCAACCTGTGGTCAGTGCTTCGTTATGGCAGCCCTAGCAAGCTGATATAACTTCTCAGATGCTCTGGATCATATACTCGTCCTTCTTAAAAGCAAGTGGGGGCCAACAGGCTTTAAGAGCTCCAGCAGGGGAAAATATTATATGCCATCCTTGTCTGCCCAAAGCTGGTATCACAGATGTGGCATCAGGAGGACATGCACTTCAAGTTTCTCTTCCAGCCCTGGGAGTAGAGGCTCTGCTCAGCCATCTGTCCTCTCGCCCAGTCCCCTTGAGACCATTGGGAAACATTTTAAATCTGGAGATGGTAACATCTATAAAGGTAGTATAAGTTTTTAGTCTCTCTCATGGAACTAAAACTCAGTAGGTACATTCTCAGCTTGATTTTTTTAAAATATTTACTTATTTATTATTTTATATATTTATTTTGGCTGCACCGGGTCTTTGTTGTGGCACATGGGGTCTTTAGTTGAGGCATGCAGGCTTCTTAGTTGTGTTATGCATGCAGGATCTAGTTCCCTGACCAGGGATCAAACCTGGGCCACCTGCATTGGGAGCTCGGAGTCTTACCTACTGGACCACCAGGGAAGTCCCTCAGCTTGATTTTTAATTTTTCCCCTGGTTCTTAATTATTTTATCTTCTTTTGTTTATATAAGTACTTTATGATCACTAGAAAATTTTTGGAAATCCAGAACCACTACTATTTTGCCATATTTTCTTCTAGCCTTTTAAATATACTTATAGAATACTTTAATCTATTAAAAATCTGAGACAGTATTTTAACTCCTAAATATGTTTGTGTGTGTGTGTGTGTGTGTGTGTGTATGATTCTGGGGGGGTTTTGTTTGTTTGTTTTGGTTTTTTGCAGCGCCTCACAGCTTGCAGGATCTTAGTTCCCCAACCAGGGATTGAACCCAGGCCTATGGCAGTGAAAGCACCAAGTCCTAACCACTGGACCGCCAGGGAATTCCCCTAAATATGTTTTTGTATATGATTTTTTTTGGCTTTTTCTTCATCTGATATGGTATTGAGCCATCTTATTAAAACTTTCATGAACATTCTATGAAAGTACAATTTTATTTAGACTTTCCCCATTGTCGTATCTGGACTCTCCCTAAATGTAACTCTGCTGAGTTGGTCTACTCCACACTCCCAACAATCTTCAAACACATAATCCGTCTGAACACAAACTTGGCGCCTTTTCTAGTGTGCTGCTGTTCTTACTGGGTTTGTTGTCGGTTTTGATGATGATGCTGTCCTGGTTGGAGAGTGTGGGCGGTGGCTGTTATGCGTCTATCTCCCTGTATCTGTCCTTAGTGCTGTCCAGCTTACTCCTGTCTCTCTTCCTATCACATTTGTTGCCCCAGTCTTGGCTGACTCTCCCTCTTCTCTGACCTAGAAAGGGAATATTTCCTGCTGAGGTGAGAAGTCTGATTCCAATAGGGAGACACAAAGACCATGGCAGGAAAAGGCCCAAGAGAGGACAAGGTTGGGGTACAGCCAGGGAAAGGCAGAAAAGAAAGGACATCTGAGTACTTTTAGGACCAGTAATAGGCAAAGGTTAGTGCCATCCTATGCTATAGTAAATGAGAGCATTCATCATGCCTGAGTCTTAGAGGGTTCAAGGCAGCTTCAAGAAGAAAAGAAAGATGAGGCAGCAAATAGGAAACTAAAATATAATAACGAGGGATTCCCTGGTGGTCCCGTGGCTAGGGCTCCGCGTTTTCACTGCCAAGGGTGCGGTTCAATCCCTGGTTGGGGAACTAAGATCCCGCAAGCTACATGGCGTGGCCAAAAATAAAATAAAATGTAATAACAAGACATAATTTAGGTAAAACACTTAGAACAATGTCCAGCACATGGTCATTGCTCAGTAATGTCAAGACATTGTTGTCATTATCATTCTTGTTATTCTGTAGCCTTTGGGGGAATCCCTTCTTGCACAATCTTTCACAATTGACTACTATTCCTAGGTTCTACTAGCCAAGACTTTCAGTGAAATTCATTGGAACCAAGGCAGTGACTTTGTAAGTGGAAAGTACAGCACAAAAAACATTATTTCCACCCCGTCTAAAGGGGGCAGCAGCTAGTCAGCTAGAGCAGCATGTAACCAGGCAAGAAATGAGCCGTATTTGTCTAATTTTCAAGAGAAGCTACAATTCTGTATATTTATCTGAAGTCTCCCATTTTTTAAATCTTGGAAACTAATTTTAAAATTTCTAAACATTGTGAGAGGCAAACAAAACACCTCTGCAGACCACTGGTTTGCAACCTTAAACTCAAGGTGTTTGCTTCACACTCACAGAATCTGTCACCTCTTTTGGTCCAAGCTGAATTTCCAACCACACAGCCTAGGCTGAGCTATCCTGAGGATGTCTTTACACTGTGGTAAAGCCCCCCACCCTCCTCCCCAAAAGAAGTAAAGAGGTTGCCTACTCTTTCCTTCTAGTACAAGAAATGTACTACCAACTGAGAAATAAAACTGTGCCCAGACATTTGGGTAGGGAATTATAAAATCCTCCTTATGGGAGGGAATTATGCGTGTAGTGTTTACGCAAAACAGTAACTCCATTTATAAATGTAATTAATTTCCCCACTCTATTCCAAAAGAATTTGCTAACAAGGGATATGAAAGAAGAAATAATTAAGGCATCATGTTTCTAATTTTCATATTTGAGGAGAGAAATGAAAGGAATTAGCTTTCTTATGAAATTAGAAGTTAAAAAAAAATGTGACACATCATATCAAAACACTCATTTTAAGAAATGCTGTTTTTAACCCTTTGTTAAAGGACTGAAAATATACCCCAAAGCAGCAAGATGATTGTTTTAGTATTGCGCTTGGTTAAACTTAAAAATCTCTAGTTTTACTCATTAATGTGATATAATATATCTGGTTCTAGTGGCTAAATTCCAGCATGCAAGTTTTGTATAAGAGTATACAATTCATTCTCACGTTTTCAGTGTTGATTTTCAATAGACAATCTTGTGGTTCATTTGTTGAAGAAAAACACATGCTTTTATTGTCTTACTAGAGAGTATTAACATTAAAAAATATGACCCCCCCCAAAAAAAACCCCACTTTTCAGTTGCAATTAATTAAAAAAACTTTCATAGTAAGAAAAGATACTACTTTTTAAAAAGTATCCCCAATGTGGGCTAAGAGCTTCTAACTCTGTTGGGTTGGCAATTGGTCAAAACAGAGAAGAACTATCCCTTTTGGGAAATTAACTGGCAATCAGGTATGAGCTATAATGAAGCCTTAAAGAGATCTTTTTATTGTTTTCTTAGATTTTAATTTTTTTTTTTTTGCCCCACTGCGCATCTTGCAGGATCTTTGTTTCCCGGACAGGGGATGGAACCCGGGGCCTACAGTGAGTCCTAATCACTGGACTGCCAGGGAATTCCCAGATTTTAATTTTTATAAAAAAGGTTGGGGAAAAAAAGGTTGGACATCTCTTTCCCAACCTTTTATTGATAATCCTATATTATAGAATAATAAATACTGTAGTTCTTCAAGCTAATTAATGATTAAGCTCCTATGTTGAACTTAAAGGACATTTTACTTTTTTTTTTTTTTTTTTTTTTTACTTTCTCCATAGTTTTCTTTCTTGATAACCATGTGTCTGGTAAATGTAAAAAATGTACATCTGTAATTCTGTACATAGATGACATAGTATATTGTTTTCTTTCCACTGTGGTAGCTAATATGTATTTAATTAAAGGCTGAACTTTAAAAGGAAAAAAAATTCTTTTACTGATGAAATATGCATTTGGTAAAGTCATAAAAATGAGCACAATGCTTCGCGTATAAAAACATGCAAATGTTCAAGCACAGTGCTTGAATATATTCAAGAAATATTTGCTGAAAGAAATGTTATGTGAATGAAAAGGAATTGTTTTTTCTTTGTTCCATTTCACAGTAGTATTGCAAAGAAACACTTCAAATAGTTGCTATGTCAAAAATTTAAATTTATTGTTCAAATTTTAACGTTTTTAATCTACATTTTACCCTTAGCTTATATACAATTTGGTAAAGGAGTAGAGGAGTTGGTCATTGTTACTTAAAACAATGCATCATCTTGTCCTGGGGGGAAATTAACATAATTTGAATGGCCAAGTAGTAAAAATTAAACAAAGCATTGCATTTACTGTCCATTCAATGCAAAAATCCTAAACGAACTTGCATCTGCATCGAGGAATATAATGAAGGGAATCAATACATTAACATAAGTATTGCTTAAATAGATTGTGCATCAAGATCCATTTTGAAGACCTAAAAAAGACGGATATGGCTCTACTGTGGATCCATATTGAAGAGAAGTGGACTTATGGTCTAAGCAGGAGAAATACACGGGCATAAATCCTACATGATGATGTTGGAGCAAATTTATAACCCCTGGACCTGGATGAATGCTGACTTCTAATTGAGGCTTTTATTTCATTTCATTCGCCTGGAAACAATCCGACAACTACGTGCCCAGCTTAAGCCAGGAGCAGCGTCTAAACGACGAACAGGGAAGGGACGGGGGAACAGCGCGTCCCCCGCCACCCGTCCCGCCGCCGGGACACAAAGCGCCCTCCTCGGTCCGCCCGCCTCCCGGCGAGGGAGGCCGGATCCCGTCCCGGTGGAAACAAGTGACGGGGACCAAGAGCCGCGGCGCGACAGGGCTGCCGCCCAGGCTCTACTCGGCGGGCCCCGTCGGGGCCGGACGGATAACCGCCCACGCTTCTGCACGGCACAGCTGCCAGCCGTACGCCGTGGGTCCCAGACTGCCCTGGGTCGGCGAGCGCGGGATCCCTCCGCCGCCCTCGGGTCCTTCCGCGCCAAGTAGTGCGCGGCCGTCCCGCTTCCGCAAACGCGGGCCTGCGGGGACGCGCCCACTGCCCCTGGATCCAGCGGCATGAGGAGGGCCGGGGCTGTGGGAGTTCTCAACTTTGAAGGGCCGCTCGGGAGACAACACATTTTCAACTGCGCAGCCGCGGCTGGGCCCGGCCGTCAGGGAGCGGCGAGCGGCCGTGGGGCCGGGGAGGCAGGGGTCCCAGCCG